>NC_045764.1:172107373-172423623 GCF_008692025.1 Phocoena sinus
GGAGACACCCTAAAGGAGAAGGGGCAGAGTTGCCTTCAAGAATACATCCCAGTGCCCAGCAGTCTCATTCCAAGATGTCATAAATGTAGTAGTGAGGAAAAGGAAAGGACGTTTCCCTCTGCAATAAGAATAGTAGTTCTCCCAGGGCCTAAGAGGTCAGGAGCATCTAAGGCAGAGTGTGGATGACCAGAGACACAGGAAAAGGACACCGATAAAGGGGCAGATAGGATTATTCCAGTGTCTTACACAATCAGAGGATGAGCGTGCCAGCCTGCAGGACATGCAGAACAGCCATTCCCCCTCCACTCACTCATGAGTCCACCCACCCCTTCATCCATCCATCCACCCATTCATCCATCCATCCATTTATTCATTCAACACCTGGTCTATAGTGAAAGCTGTCCTTGGCCCCAGGAGATAAATGGTGAGTGAGAATACGCACAGCTCCGTCATCATAGCAAGTACAGCATAATGAGGAAGAGTCTTCCTTTTTAGAGAGCATTACACACAAAAGGAAAATCCAAAGGCTCAGCATGGCATACATTGAAGACAGAGTCAGATCCTTTGAACTTCATGGCGAGCATGCTTCTAATCCCCTCCCTGCCTCCCTCCCTCCACCTGACTCTAGTGAGTCAAAAGACACATGGACTTGGAGAGCTGAAACCTTGCACTTGGTTTTGCCCCCTTTTAACAGAATATCTTTGAGACCCACTTAACCCTACCTCTAAAATATGAATGATAATGCCTTCCTAGCCTCCATCATAGAGTGCGAGAAGCAAATGAGAAAAGGGAGGCAAAATAGTTTATAAACCATTAGTTTATGAGCCATGAAGACTCCCTGCATGACTATTGAGTCTGTGGTCATAACTGACCTGGGACTGATCTTGGTGGAATTTCTAGAACCTGTTGGATCAGGGTGTCTGCTTGACTGTGGCTGCACAGCATCCCGAGTCTGCGTTTCATCAGGCCAGGTGTTGCCCAAGCAGCTGGAGACAGATGCTGCCCAGGGAGACAGGGAGGCTAAGCCTGCACCGGGGGGCTCCCTCCATCCAGGAAAGCAATAGCAGCAGTGGATCCCAAGACCCCTGGGAGGCCTGGCTCCGAAGTCTAGGCACAAGACCAGGAGCTGATGATCCCAGGAACAGGTCAGAAAACACAGTTCAAGGTGAGAGGAGGTGATAAGGAGCCATGGATTGCCGAGGACAGTTTTGGAAGTCTGGAGGCTGCCCTGCTTGGGAGAGGAATGTGTGGGTCAGGCTGGACTGCTGGTTTCCTAGATGCAGATCTGGGTCAGGAGCAGTGAACTCTCCATTCCCAGGTACAGGCTGCATGTCAAGTGACTGATAAGGCTGTGTCCTGCTAAACACCATGTTAGTAAGGATTGCAATTGGACGATGCCATCAAGTGGGGGTCCTTTTTCCCAGATTCTAAGTGAGAACTGAAGCCAAGTCAACTGTGAAACCCTTTGCTGAGCCCACCTAAAGCCCAGGTTGCCTGTAACACAAAGGTTATGCCCCTAAGATCGTGGCAATTTGTGAATGTTGCCTGGGCAAACATCAGGTTCCTTTATAAAGCTCCTTGGACAGAACTCAGAATGACATGCCTGGGAAGCATGACTTCCCAGGAGGGGCTAGCCCTTGCCAGCATTTTCCCTCACACAGGCTCTGCTGCCATAGCTGGTCTGTCATGGCGACTCTGCACCCCCAAGACATGGACGCAGAGAATGGTTATACATTCCTCTCTCCACTCCGTTCCCTTCCAAGGATTCCGAGAAGTGATACATCTTTTCCTTGTAGCCATGGTCAGTGCAAAAGGAAAGAAGCACAGAATAGATGATCCCACATTTGGGGTAGAGGGGTGAATTATTTACGAAACATAGATAGAGCCTCCAGTGGAGTCTAGGGCTGGGTAAAGTGTGAGAGATTCTTTTGTTCTTGCAGCTGGCCTTTGGAGTTGCACAGAGCCAGGGCAGTAAATAATACTGCTATTGTCTGCCTGTGTCAGAGACAGACAGAAGGTACATTTGGCCCACGTCCAAACACCGCAAGGGCCACTCATAGTCACAGTGTCCAATTACTGCTGGCTTGACTATAAAATGCACTTCTTTTTTTTTTTTTTTTTTTTTTTTTTTTGCTGTGTTAATTTAAGAATGGGCAGTGTTAATGGTCCCTGCACAAAGAGGGGTTTTGCTGCATCTTTCAATGGGGCAAAATAAAGTTACGTTCAGAACAGAAACCAAACTGGCGTGGGGTGGAGATTGTCCAAACAGCAATCTATTGATAGCAAGGTAAACTATGTTTGGATTCCCCTTTAAGAAGAAATAGAAAAAAATTAAAACTGGGCTCTGAGTTTACTTACAGGGTATATTCAGGATGTCAAAGAAGATGTAAAAAGGAACAAGGGGAAACCAAAGAATTGGACACAGCTCTGGCCCATTCCCACAGACACCACAGGAGGCAAGAGAAATGTTACCCCATCCCTCAGTGAACAGATTACGATGACAGTGACCATAAGGTCACGATAAGAGGTAGTGTCTGATGGGTTCTAACTATTTGCCAGGAGTTGCAATAGCACTTTTTTCTCCTTTGACATTCCCAACCATCCTATACTGGTTTGCAAATATTTTATGTATGAGGAGAAACTGAAGTTTACTTAGTTCAAAGGACTCCTTTAGCTTCACAGAGTTGGTACGCAGGTCCCTGGGATTTGGAGAGTTTGTCTGACTTCAGATTGTCTGCTTCCTTAAATACCTTAAAATGCTTTCTCAGGTTCCCACAGGCTCCCAGGCTGACAGCCTACACTGGGTGTCCAAGGATATGTTTTTACACCCAGCCCTGGTTGGGACCTCATGCTACTCACCAGGCATCTGGTGATGGTTAGCAAACAGGAAAGTTCCTTAGGAAGAAGCTGCTGAGAATCCAGGCAGCACCTCCCAATGCAGCAGCTCTGAAGAGATAGTATTCATCCATCCTTTGTAGGTTCTGTTGATCTGAGGCCACTGTCCCTGCCTGGATTTGTCCTTGGAAATCTTCAATTCTAGCATCATCTACTTAATGGGGCTTCCGAGATCAGTAATTGTCAATAATCTCCCTTTGTCTACCACTTTCCCCAAGAGGGAAGCATTCATTTGTGTTTTGGATAAAGAAAGGATGGGGGAAAGGGTGTTATTACATTTAAAAGAAAAAAAATTTTTTTAAGTGGAGCTTCAAAACCCTCTGTCTCCATCACCAAACCTGTCACTTGCACACTGAAATGTCAGAAAAATAAACCTAGGATTTATGTTCGGGAATGTTAGAAAACTGTACACAACTTGCTCTTTCCTTCCTTCTAGGGGGAAAATCAGATGCATCTTTCAGATATATTCACTCCAAATTTCAGAAGGTTTTTAAATACGTGTGTCTATGACACAGCAGGGTTATCAATCAAAACGTTAAATCCTTGATAGGCTCACGAACGGTGAGTTCGACCACTGTCCCTTTCATCTTAAGATGTCTCACCGAGGGCTTCATTTGGAAAGAGACTAAAAAACCACATCAGTGTAATGAGGAGGGATAAAAAGGAAGAACCGTCTATTCTGATTTGCCGATCAGCAACATGGAGAACACAGCACATCAACTGTCAAGGAAAATGCGGACATTTTTTCTTGCCCCTTTGAATCCTGAAAAGATACACGTGCTTTGCGAAGAGAAAAAGTGATGTCTCAATTCTTAAGGCAAACTTTTCAAAGAGTTGAAAGTTGGATAGAGCCAACACTGATCCTTGTGAATTACTGGCTTATGGGCTGTCTGATATCTCAGAGAAGGAGAAACGTTGAAGACATTGATCTTCTAAGTGATGGCTATGGATGCTGAGTCCACGCAGAGCGCTGCTCAGTGACTGACAGCAGGGCTGAGGTTGCCGCACTGGGGAGCTACCTGGAAAGCTGGCCAGATTCACCGAGGGCTTCTTCTTCCCATTTCCCTAAAAACACCAAGATCCATTTCTGCCTCTCCCCCATCTCATTATAACCTCAGAGGCTTTCCCAAAAGCCCCGTAAGGTCGACTTGTTCCCTATTGTGTTCATTTTAATTAATAATTTTTATCCACTGAGAGTCAGGCAGACCTCTTAAATCTATACAAAAGTAGGTCAAAACGTCTTGGTTTGCTCTGAAGCACCCCTAGACTTATCCATTAATTCATTCCTTTAACAAAAGTGTCTGGCATCCAACATGTGCTTGGTCCTGGGGATGCCCAGACAAATGAGATAGGCATTCACCTCCTGGAAACATTGTGCAAAGAGGAAAAGGAGCTACCATTTTAACAAGTGGTAATAAGTGCTCAGAAAAGACAAAGACAGGGTGCCCATCCCAGTCTGCACAGGCCAGGGGAGGCCTCTCTGAAGCAGGCATGAAAGATAATTGGAAGTCACCCAAGAAGAGGTGTAGCATCTATGTGGGTAAGGGTGTATGTATGTGTTGGGAGGCACAGAAATGCACCCTATAAAATATTATACTTATTCTTTGTAAGCACAGCTCAGATGATGTCACAGCCCTCACGGTAGACCTATTAATATTATAATTAATATAATAATTCAGACTCTTTATTGTACCACTCAAGATCCAATCATGCTTTCTCCCTTTGCTTTATATCCCCCCTATACCTGCCCATGAATATCACAACATGATTTGGTCACATCAGGTGTCTTGCCAGTCACAGAACCTGTCAGTTCAGGGGTAATACAGGCTGTTCTTAAACATTCCATGTTCTGTCACTTTGGTCTGGACTGTTCTCTACACCCACCTCTTCTGCCCGTCAACATCCTCCTGGCTTATATTAGTAGTCCTTCTCTTGAAATTTCTTTAAGCCCTGGTTGCAGAATAAATCTCCTGCTCATGTGTGTGCATGCGTGTTTATATGTGTATGTGTAGATTTGCAGAAAACTTGTAAAGATAGTAGAGAGAGTTTCCCTAGACCCTCCTCCCAGTTTTTTCTGCAATTAGCATCTTGCATTACTGTGATACATGTGTCATAAATAAGAAACTAATATTGGCACATTACTATTCATTAAACTCCATGCTTAGTGAAGATTTCATTAGCTTTCCTGCCAATGCCATTTTTCTGTTCCAGGAGCCAATGCAGGACAAAACATTGCACTTAGGTACCCTTGTGTTTTCATTGAATTTTGCTCGTGCCTCTGATTTAGCACTGGTTACAACTACTTTCTGTTAGGGTTTAGAAATGAGAGTCCCAAAACTGCTCAGTGTGGAATTCTGGAATTCGGGGATATCATCTCATGTTATCCTGTGAAAAGCAGCATCTCTTTCAACACTAAGTTCCAGTCATCTGGAAGACACACTTTGGAATTGCCAGCTGGTCTTATAACCAAGACTTTCAGAAAAAAGGAGGATGATAACCTGTCAACAATTCCATGAGTCATCCCATTTAGACACAGACATCACTCTGAGGTGAAAAGAAGCAAAATGCATCACTAGTTATTAGTTACCAAAGGTGGACTTACTTGACTACTACTCTGAATGGCATCATCCCAAATAATGGTGTACAATTGACATTTTTGATATCAGGGTGAAAAGTAAGACAGATATAAAAATGTTGAAATCAAGTCAAATGAAAGACATATGCATTGTGAGCTATAATCCTATTTGTCATTCTTGTAAAGCAATTTCAACTCTGGTAGAGAGAACTCCCTTCCTTCTTATAAGGAAGGGAACAATAAACAATGGGAGTCTCCAATACAGCATCATTAAGACCAAAATTGCATGAGGCTGATATCAATATTTGTCTAAAATTTTTCTAGATCAGCCCATACTGCATTCAAGAATGACAGCATGGCAAGAATGACAACATGGCAAAGGGGAGAACATTGCCATCTGTGTACATCTCTGTATGCAAGGGGAGAGTTTCTGAACCATCTCAGAACTTTGACCGAGGGTTCAAGGGTCTTGCATGGACATTGGGAAGAATTCAGAACAGGAGACAACCATTACTATCTCTCACACCCATGGTTGACCACCTCCTATATTGGTTATTTCTTGCTATGTAAAAAATCACACAAACTTAGTGGCTTAAAACAACAAACTTTTATTAGCTCACAGTTTTTGTGAGTCAGGAATCCAGGAGTGGCTTGGTTGGGAAGTTTTGACTCAAGATCTCTCATGAGGTTACAGGTGAAGTCAGCTGGGGCTGCAGTCATCTCAAGGTTTCAATAGGATAATATTCATTCTCAAGCAACTTCATCAACTATTGACAAGTTTCAGTTCCTCACCACATGGGCTGCTCCATCAGCTACCTGAGTGTCCCTATGACAGAGTGGATGGCTTCCCTGTCACCTGGACCTGACTGCCTGCTGTATGGCAGACGGATTCTCACAGAATAAAGGAGGTGATACACACACACACAGATAGAGAGAAAGAGAGGAGACCCAAGATTCAAGCAGCAGTCTTTTTTTTATAAATTTATGACATCCCATCATGTCTGATGTATTCTGTTTTACAGAAGTGAGTCACAGTCCAACCCATACACAGGGGAGGTGTATCAAAGAATTTGAGAACATATCTTTAAAACCACCATACTGTCCTTAATGGTGTAGACAAAGGTGATTCATGTCTTGTAAACATTAATTATGCATCTTCTATACTCCAGGAATTATACCAAGAGAGGATAACAGGACTAGGTAGACGTAGTACCAAGTAAAGATATGAAGAATAAGCTATAACTTACCATTTCTATTAAAGTAGAATAAATGTGAACTAAAAGAAAAGAAGACAACCTTTTTCAATCATTGTGCATCTCACACTCACTGCACCTAGAACCTCTGTGCTTTTTTATTCTTAATTCCCAAAATACCTTAAGCCCCTTACTTCAGGGAGGCAAATTTGAGATTCTCCTATTGCTTGGCTACCTTGTAAATAAGCCCTCTGTTTGCTGCAAACCTTGGTATCTCAGCATTTTAGTTGCTGCCCATAGGGCAAAACCAGGCTGGTACGGTAACACTAGGACCTCAGGAGTTCACAAATGGGTCTTGGTGTACTGGCCAGGTGACAGGCCTAGGCCTTAGAGGTGGAAGAGCTGAGTTCAGGACATTAGACCACCAGAGACCTCCAGGCTCCACATAATATCAATGGGCAAGAGATTTCCCAGAGATCTCCATCTCAACGCTAAGACCCAGCTCCACTCAACAACCAGCAAGCTCCACTGCTGGACACCCTATGACAAACAACTAGCAAGACAGGAACGCAACACCACCAGTTAATGGAGAGGCTGCCTAAAATCATAATAAGTTCACAGACACCCCAAAACACACCACGGGACTTGATCCTGCCTACCAGAAACACAAGATACAGCCTCATCGACCAGAATACAGGAACTAGTCCCCTCCACCAGGAAGCTTACACAACCCATTGAACCAACCTTAACCACTGGGGGCAGACACCAAAAACAATAGGAACTATGAACCTGCAGCCTGCCAAAAGGAGAACCCAAACACAGTAAGTTAAGCAAAATGAGAAGACTGAGAAACACACAGCAGATGAAGGAACAAGGTGAAAACCTACCAGACCAAACAAATGAGGAGGAAATAGGCAGTCTACATGAAAAATAATTCAAAGTAATGATAGTAAAGATGATCCAAAATCTTGGAAATAGAATAGAGAAAATACAGGAAAGGTTTAATGAGGACCTAGAAGAACTATAGTGCAAAAAAACAATGATGAACAACACAATAAATGAAATTAAAAATTCTCTAGAAGGAATCAATAGCAGAATAACTGAGGCAGAAGAACAGATAAGTGACCAGGAAGATAAAATAGTGAAAATAACTATCACAGAACAGAATAAAGAAAAAAGAATAAAAAGAATTGAGTTTCAGAGACCTCTGGGACAATATTAAATGCACTAACATTAGAATTATAGGGGTCCCAGAAGAAGATGAGAAAAAGAAAGGGGCTGAGAGAATATTTGAAGTGATTATAGTTGAAAACGTCCCTAATATGGGAAAGGAAATAGTCAATAAGGTCCAGGAAGTGCAGAGTCCAATACACGATAAATCCAAGGAGAAACATGCCAAGAAACATATTAATCAAACTATCAAAAATTAAATACAAATAAAAAAATATTAAAAGCAGCAAGGGAAAAGCAACAAATAAATACAAGGGAATCCCCATAAGGTTAACAGCTGATCATTCAACAGAAACATTGCAAGCCAGAAGGGAGTGGCAGGACATATTTAAAGTGATGAAAGGGAAGAACCTACAGCCAAGATTACTCTACACAGCAAGGATTTCATTCAGATTCGACGGAGAAACTAAAAGCTTTACAGACAAGCAAAAGCTAAGAGAATTCAGCACCACCAAACCAGCTTTACCACAAATGCTAAAGAAACTTTTCTAGGCAGGAAACAAAAGAGAAGGAAAAGGTCTACAATAACAAATCCAAAACAATTAAGAAAATGGTAACAGGAAATATACATATCAATAATTACCTTAAATGAAAATGGATTAAATTCTACAACCAAAAGACATAGACTGGCTGAGTGAATACAAAAACAAGGCCCAAATATATGCTGTCTACAAGAAACCCACTTCAGACCTAGGGAAACATATAGACTGAAAGTGAGGGGATGGAAAAAGATATTCTATGCAAATGCAAATCAAAAGAAAGCTGGAGTAGCAATTCTCACATCAGACAAAATAGACTTTGAAATAAAGACTATTACAAGAGACAAAGAAAGACACTGCATAATAATCAAGGGATCAATCCAAGAAGAAGATATAACAATTGTAAATATTTATGCACCCAACATAGGAGTACCTCAATACATAAGGCAAATACTAACAGCCATAAAAGGGAAAATCAACAGTAACACAGTAATGGTAGGGGACTTTAACACATCACTTTCACCAATGGACAGATCAACCCAAATGAAAATAAATAAGGAAACACAAACTTAACATGACACATTAATAGAGATGGGCTTAACTCATATTTATAGGACATTCCATTAAAAAACAACAGCATACACTTTTTTCTCAAGTGCTCATGGAACATTCTACAGGATAGATCATATATTGGGTCACAAATCAACCTTGGTAAATTTTAAAAAATTGAAATTGTATCAAGTATCTTTTCCAACCACAACATTATGAGACTGGATATCAATTACAGGAAAAAAATCTGTAAAAAAGACAAACACGTGGAGGATAAACAATACACTGCTAAATAACCAAGCAATCATTGAAGAAATCAAAGAGGAAATAAAAAAATACCTAGAAACAAATGGCAATCAAAACACCATGATGCAAAACCTGTGAGATGCAGCAAAAGCAGTTTTAAGAAGGAATTTTATAACAATGTAACCCTACCTCAAGAAACTAGAAAAATCTCAAATAAACAACCTAACCTTACACTTAAAACAATTAGAGAAAAAAGAACAACAGCTAAAAAAAAACCCAAAGTTAGCAGAAGAGAAGAAATCATAAAGATCAGATCAGAAATAAGTGAAAATAAATGAAGGAAAAATAACAAAGATCAATAAAACTAAAAGCTGGTTCTTTGAGAAGATAAACAAAATTGATAAACCATTAGCCAGACTCATCAAGATAAAAACGGGGAAGATTCAAATGAACAGAATTAGAAATGAAAAAGGAAAAGTAACAACTGACCCTGCAGAAATACAAAGGGTTATGAGAAATTACTACAAGCAACTATATGTCAATAAAATGGACAATCTGGAAGAAATGGACAAATATCTTAGAAAAGCACAACCTTCCGAGACTGAATCAGGAATAAATAGGAAATATAAACAGACCATTCAAAAGCACTGAAATTGAAACTGTGGTTAAAAATCTTCCAACAAACAAAAGCCCAGGACCAGATGGCTTCACAGGTGAATTCTGTCAAACATTTAGAGAAGAGCTAACACATATCCTTCTCAAACTCTTCCAAAATATAGCAGAGGGAGGAACACTCCCAAAATCATTCTACAAGACCACCATTACCCTGATACCAAAACCAGAGAAAGATATCACAAAAGAAGAAAACTGCAGGCCAATATCACTGATGAACATAGATGCAAAAATCCTCAACAAAATACTAGCAAACAGAATCCAACAACACATTAAAATGATCATACACCATGATCAAGTGGGATTTATCCCAGGGATGCAACGATTCTTCAATATACACAAAACAATCAATGTGATACTATCATATTAATAAATTGAAGAATAAAAACCATGCGGTCATCTCAATAGATGCAGAAAAAGCTTTTGACAAAATTCAACAACCACTGATGATAAAAATTTTCCAGACAGTGGGCGTAGAGAGAACCTACCTCAACATAATAAAAACTGTATATGACAAACCCACAGCAAACATCACTCTCAATGGTGAAAAACTGAAAGCATCTCCTCTAACATCAGAAACAAGAAAAGGATGCCCACTCTCACCACTATTATTCAACATAGTTTTAGAATTTTTAGCCACAACAATCAGAGAAGAAAAAGAAATAATAGGAATCCAAATCAGAAAAGAACTAAAGCTGTCACTGTTTGCAGATGACATCATACTATACATAAAGAATCCTGAAGATGTTGCCAGAAAATTACTAGAGTGAATCAATGAAGTTGGTAAAGTAGCAGGATACAAAATTAATGCACAGAAATCTCTTGCATTCCTATACACTAATGATGAAAAATCTGAAAGAGAAATTAAGGAAACACTCCCATTTACCACTGCAACAAAAAGAAAAAAATACCTAGGAATAAACCTACCTAAGGAGACAAAAGACCCGTATGCAGAAAACTATAAGACACTGATGAAAGAAATTAAAAATGATACAAACAGATGAAGAGATATACCATGTTCTTAGATTGGAAGAATCAACATTGTGAAAATGACTATACTACCCAAAGCAATCTACAGGTTCAATGCAATCACTATCAAACTACCAATGGCATTTTTCACAGAACTAGAACAAAAAATTTCACAATTTATATAGGAACACAAAAGACCCCAAATAGCCAAAGCAATTTTGAGGAAAGAAAAAAAAAAAAAAAAAAACGGAGCTGGAGAAATCAGACTCCTGGATTTCAGACTATACTACAAATCTACAGTAATCAAGACAATATGGTACTGGCACAAAAATAGAAATAGAGATCAATGGAACAGGATAGAAAGGCCAGAGATAAACCTATGCACCTATAGTCAACTTACCTTTGAGAAAGAAGTCAAGAATATACAATGGGGGCTTCCCTGGTGGTGCAACCGTTAAGAGTCTGCCTGCCGATGCAGGGGACATGGGTTTGTGCCCTGGTCTGGGAAGATCCCACATGCCGTGGAGTGGTTAGGCCTGTGAGCCATGGCTGCTGAGCCTGTGCATCTGGAGCCTATACTCCACAATGAGAGAGGCCACAACAGTGAGGGGCCCACGTACCACAAAAAAAAAAAAAAAAAAAAAAAAAGAATATACAATGGAGAAAAGACAGCCTGTTCAATAAGTGGTGTTAAGAAAACTGGTCAGGTACATGTAAGAGAATGAAATTAGAACACTCCCTAACACCATGTTCAAAAATAAACTCAAAATGGATTAAAGACCTAAATGTAAGGCCAGACACTTTAAAACTCTTAGAGGAAAATATAGGTAGAACACTATATGACATAAATCACAGCAAGATTCTTTTTGACCCACCTCCTAGAGAAAGGGAAGTAAAAACAAAAATAAACAAATGGAACTTAATGAAACTTAAAAGCTTTTGCACAGCATAAGAAACCATAAAAAAGTTGAAAAGACAACCCTCAGAATGGGAGAAAATATTTGCAAATGAAGCAACTGACAAAGGATTACACTCCAAAATATGCAAGCAGCTCATGCAGCTCAGTCACATAAACAAGTAACCCAATCCAAAAATGGGCAGAAGACCTAAACAGACACTTCTCCAAAGGAGATATACAGATTGCCAACAAACACATGAAAGGATGCTCAAGATCACTAATCATTAGAGAAATGCAAATCAAAACTACAATGAGATATCACCTCACACCAGTCAGAATGACCATCATCAAAAAATCTAGAAACAATAAATCCTGGAGAGGGTGTGGAGAAAAGGGAACCCTCTTGTACTGTTGATGGGAATGTAAATTGATACAGCCACTATGGAGAACAGTATGGAGGTTCCTTAAGAAACTACAAATAAAACTACCATATGACCCAGCAATCCCACTTCTGGACATATACCCTGAGAGAACCATAATTCAAAAAGAGTCATGTACCACAATGGTCATTGCAGCACTCTTTACAATAACCAGGGCATGGAAGCAACCTAAGTGTCTACCTACAGATAAATGGATAAAGAAGATGTATCACATATATACAATGGAATATTACTCAGCCTTAAAAAGAAACAAAATTGAGTTATTTGTAGTGAAGCGGGTGGACCTAGAGTCTGTCATACAGAGTGAAGTAAGTCAGAAAGAGAAAAAACAAATACCATATGCTAACACATATATATTGAATCTTAAAAAAAAAAGTTCTGAAGAACCTAGGGGCAAGACAGGAATAAAGATACAGACATAGGAAATAGACTTGAGGACATGGGGCAAGGGAAGGGTAAGCTGGGAAGAAGTGAGAGAGTGGCATTGACATATATACACTACCAAATGTAAAATAGATAGCTAGTGGGAAGCAGCCACATAGCACAGGGAGATCAGCCTGGTGCTTTATAACCACCTAGAGGGGTGGGATAGGGAAGGTGGGAAGGAGACGCAAGAGGGAGGAGATATGGGGATATATTTATATGTATAGTTGATTCACTTTGTGATACAGCAGAAACTAACACAACAATGTAAGCAATTATACTTCAATAAAAGTGTTAAAAAAAGAGAAAAAAGAAAAGAAGACAGCCTATCTGCATTACACCAAAGCTATGTGAACTGAATATACTAATTCATGCTTATTTGTGGTTTACTGAGGTAGCTCCTAAGCTTTTGAAATTCTAGACCAGAGGTTGGCAAGCTTAGTTAAAGGACCAGTGAATCTTTCAGCTTTGTGGTCCATATATCTCTGTTGCAACAACTCAGCTCTGCCACTGTAGCACAAAACAGCCATAGATAATTCATAAATGAAAGAATATGGTTGCGTTCCAATAAAACTTTATTTACAAAAGCAGGTGTCTGCCCTATGGGCCATGGTTTTTGCTCACCTCCCTTCTAGACTGCAAACTTCTTAAAACTGTTATTTGCTGAACTCCTTGAGCATTCTTCAGCAGAGGCTGTGCCTTATTTCACCTTTGAATCCCTATTCCTAGCACAGCACATAAATGATTAGGCAGGCACAAATGTTATATGTGAATGAATAAATGAATTTATGCCCCAGGCAGCATTAAAAGATAGAGTCAATGTAGTAAAAATTTTTATTTGAAACTTTTAAACTACATGGTTGATGTATAGAGTGCCTTTTGAACAACTTCAATTCGCTTTCTCAGCTGTCAGTCTGACCTACACAACCCATAGGCCACATTGGGATACCAAGGCCTACTTACAACAAAGACCTGTCATGTCTAAATTATTGGCACAATAGACCATTGTAACTCCTCTGGACTCATTAGGCTTAATTTTGTCAAGGTCTCATTGAGGACTCTTTAAATCTGAATATTTGTGAGATAACAAAATATAATAGCTCCATCGGAGCCATAAAGGTCTTTTTATGCCATGGGCTATTTGGAGATTCAGTATTCCATAAGATTAATAACACAATATTGTAAAAATGACAACAATTACCACACCCTCAATGTCTACCAAGTGTAATTTAATAATCAGGATCAAGTAGGCCCACTTCTCATTCACTCTGGGGGTCTTTGTCAAGGAGGAAAGGTGAAGGATTATGTGACTTCATTGTTACCCACTTTCATCATGCCTACTCCCTGGTACACACATCCTTCTAATTCTGGTACACAGCCCCATCTTGGTACTTCCTGGCACAAAGCTCCTCTTCTTCTCACCTGGGGGAGACATGACCAGGTGAGGCTACTTAGTCTTTGCTGTCCCAGTCTCTCTTTGTGTTTAGATACTAGACATGCAATAGATTGTAGGGAGAATCAACAACCTTAGATAGGATATTATAAGTAATGGTCATTTTCCAAGACTACCTCAGAAAATGCTGCTAATGACCTCAACTGAAATCATGTGCCTTTTCAATGACAAAAGCAGAAAAGAGAACTGCTATATTATCTAACAGAAGTAATGGAAAAATAATGAAATTCAAGGATAAATGATTGTTTAAAAATGAATTATTGCATCCCTGAGAAAATATGTATTTAATAAAAGGTAAATTAGTTAGTCGATGATCAACTATGGCACTTGAAAGTTAAATTATGTTAAATTATAAGCATAACAACTTTACAACAAATATTTTATCAATAAAAAGCAGAGACAGGAAAGTCACCTGTAATGCTCCAACGCCCAGCAAGTTGCAGTTATTTGGTGTGGTGGACAGATTTTAAGGTGGTTCCCATAACCCCTGCCTTCTGGTTCACACCCTTGTAGAGTTATTTCTCATTGTTGAGTGTGGGGAGGGCTTAGACTTGCTTCTAACCAGTAGAATATGGTAAAAGTAATAGGGTATTACTCCCATGACCATGTTACATTACATGGCAAAGATGAGGAGACACCACTCCTATGGTTATATTTACATTACATGGCAAAGGTGATGGGATGTCATCCCCATTGTCACATTACACTATATAAGACTCTGTTACTAGAACACTCACTCTAAAATCTGTCTTTCCTTGGTACCTTTAAAAATGCAACCTGTTATGACCCCTTCAGCAGCAAGAAAATGAATTCCACCAACAATATAAGTGAGCTTTGAAGCAGACCCTTCCCCAGTTGAGCCTCCAGATGAGAATCCATCCCTACTGAAACCTAGATTGTAGTCTTGCAGAAGACCAAGCTAAGCTGTGCCTGGACTCCTTACCCACAGATCCGGTGAGACAATTATTGTGTGTAATGCTTTAGGCCACTAAGTTTATAGTATTTTGTTACAAAGCAATAAAAATACTAATATAATGGGGTATTTTGAATTCAGTCATGTTTTCTTCTGAAAATTAGAATCATGGTGCTAGAATCTATTTACTATACTGTTTATTTGTGTAATGTTAGATCGTTTAACATTGCAGTTTTGATTTAGAATATAAATCCAATGAGGGTAAGGACTTTGTCTGTCTTGTGTACTGTTTATCCAAAATGCCTAGCACAATGCCTGGTACTTATCAAGTGAAAAATAAATATTTGTTTAGTTAGCAAATTAATAAATACAATAATATTAGAACATGGATAATATTTCAAAATATTGATATACCCTAGTTCACTTAGCTAATAAGAAGTTGATTTGCTAATTAATTTGGTATGTGACATTATAAATGCATTCACCCATATAATATGAGTCAAGGGGGTATTATTTCCTTAGGATATATACCAAAAGTATGACTAAGCTCCACGAGAAAAGAAATTGTTCCTGTAATCAACATTGTATCCCCAACTATTTAGCATAGTGGCTATTATGAGATAGATCCTAAAAAATTATGTTGAGTGAATGAATAAATGAGATTTTTCTTGCCCTTAATTAATATGGTTTGATTATTTTCAGGCTGCATTTATTTATACATTATGAAAACCACTTATCAATGTCCTTATCATGGTGTGAAAGCATAATTATATGGTCCATTTTCCAGCATTGAGTATTAAAACGTTTTAAAAAATTAGTCAATTAATACACACACAGAAAAACATAGTTATTTTATTTTATGTTTTTTTGGTTACTAGGAAGGCTTAGGATGTATCCTTATGCTTCTTTACCAGTTGAATTTTCTCTTTAGTTAATTGTCTTTCATGTTGTTTATAAGTTTATATATTGAGATTTCAATGTTTTACTTCTCTATTAACTTTCATGAACTCTTTAGAAATAAAACTGACATTTCTTATTGGTTGTCATATTTGCTACATATATTTGTTTCTGGACACTTTCAAGACTTTAGATAATGATGATAGTATAAATTTTAATTAAGTTTAATTTCACACAAAATGTATAACTTTTTCATTTTCTCAATATTGGATATGAATGTAGCAACAGAGCTTTAAGGCACATAATGCAAAATCCCAAAGAATTAAAAGCAGAAATAGATAAATTCACAATTATAGATGAAATGTTTCACACTGATCTCTCAGTAATAAAGTAAAAAAAAAAAAAACTTAATAAACATATAGAAGACCTGACTAACACTACTAACTAATTTGATTTCTTTACCAATTATAGAACATTCCACTCAATAACAGCAGAATACACTGTATTTTTCAAGTGGACATGAAAATTCAGTAAGATAGACTATATACTGGGTCATAAAACAGGTCTCCATAAATTTAGAGTTTTTTGTCTAATCACAATGACATTAAATTAGAAACATACAAGGAAAATATCATAAAACAATTCAGAAAATTGAACAAAACACTTCAAAGTAAACCATGGGTTAAAAAAGAAGTCATAATAATAAGAAGAAAAGATTTTTTTAAATACCTAAATAAATTCAGGGAAAACACAGCATATCAAAACTTTTGGGATGCAGCTTAAATAATTCTTAAAGGAAAATGTATACTTAGAAAGGATTCCAAACCAGCCAGTATTCTTAGTTTCCATAGTAGGAAGGTTACAAAAAAGAGAAAGAAATAGAGAAAAAGAATTAAGAAGGCAATACCAAATACAGTGAGAAATAATAAAAGAGCAATAATCGATTGAAAAAAATAATAGATAATAAAGTAAATCAATGAAACAAAAAATTAATTTCTAAAAAAGAATCAATAAAAATTGAAAGAACTCTACTTTGATGAAGGAAAAAAAAAGAGAGGACAAGTTTCAGGAATGAAAATGAAGAACTTACTACAGATCCAACAGACATTAAAAGATAATAAAAGAATATTATGCCAATACATTTAACTACTTAGATTAAATTGAGAAATTTCTTGAGACACAAATTATCAAAATTGATCAAGATGAAAAAGAAAGTACAAATAGTCCTATGTCTATTTAAAAATTTAAATTTATAATGAGAAAATACCCCACACACCAAATGTTTTTCCCCAGATGCCTTCACTGATGAATTCGATGACACATATAATGAAGAAATGATATGAATATACTTAAATTCCTCTAGAAAAACAAACAAAGTAAGGGAGAATACCTCCAAATTCATTTAATAGGGCTAGGTTAACTTTGTTACAACAACCAGACCAAAAAAAAAAAAAAAAAGATGTTACTACAAAATAGAACTATAGATCAATATCTCTAAAATAACCTTTCACAAAAATATTAGCAAATTTGTTCACACACATACATATGCATACACCTATACTAACATACATATAATTTAATGCATATGATATATAACAATATATACATATTAATATAATTATTTAATATTATTACATTATATACACATAAATTGTGTATAGAAATACGACAAAATACAGTAAATTCAAAGACTGCAATGTTGATTTAACATTAAAATCAAAGAGTGAAATTCATTATACAAATTGATGAAAAAAATTAAAGATCATCTTACTAAATGCAGAAAAATCATTTATAAAAATTGAATACCCATACAGGTTAAAAGCTCTCAGCAAACTAGAAATAGAAGGAAATATTCTCAACTTGATAATGGGTATATGTAGCTAAGATTATACATAATCACAAAAGATTGAATATTTTTTCCTCTGTGATAGGGAACAAGGAAAAAATGCCCACTTACACCATTTATATTCAACATTGTACTAGACATTGTAGCCAGTGCAATATTATGAGAAAACAAAATAAAATGTATGAAAATTGGAAAGAAAAACTTAAACCATCTTTTTTTACAGATAGTCATAGTGTACATAGAAAATCTTAAGGGATCTATAAAAAAAATTTTTTCTAAGCCTAATAAGGGAGTTTAGCAAGGGTAATACACAAAAATTAATATTTTTCTATACAATAACAACAAATAATTAGAAATTTAAATAAAAATACTATTTTAATAGCATTCCAAAACATGAAATAACTAGAGATAAATTTAACAAAACACGTGCAAGACCTATACACTAAAAATTATAAAATACTGATAAGGAAGTAATGAAGACATAAATAAATGGAAAACTATACTATGTTTATGACAATGTCAGTTCTCTTCAAATTGATTTATAGATTCAACACAATTCCAAACAGAATTCAGCTGGTGATTTTGTAGAAATTTACAAGCTACTTCTAATATTTATATGGAAATGTAAAAAAACTAAAATGGCTAACAAATTTTGAAAAATAAGAAACTATCAGATGACTGAGATGTCTGATTTTAAGACTTGTTATAAAGGTAGAGTAATCAAGGTAGTGTGCTACTGGCATGAGAAGAATGTTTTAAAAATGTACCAAAACAACTCAATGGGGAAAATACTATTCAACAAAGGATAGGGGAATAAACAGGCATCCATGTGAAAGTAAACATTTTGTATGTAAAAATGAACTTAAAATGGATTTACAGCTAAACACAAAAGGTAAAATTATAAATGTTTTAGAAGAAAACATAGCGGAACACTTTGTGAACTTGTAGTTGCTGAAGACTTCTTAGAGGGAACACAAAATTAATTAATAATAAAAAAATAATAAATTGAACTTCATTACAATTGAAACTTTCAGCTCTTCACAAAGCACTGCTAGAACAAACAAACAAACAAAAAAACTCTGCTAAGAAAATGAAAAGGCAAACCACACACAAGAAGAAACTATTTTATATATGCATATTTGACAAAGTATTTATGTCCAGAATATATAAAGAACTCTGAAAACTCAATAACAAGAAAGAAACCTAATATTTAAAAATAGGCAGAAGTTTTAAATAGACACTTCACTAAAGAATGTACACAAGTGACAAATAAGCAGAAGAAAACAATTCTTAAAGTTATTAGTTGTAAAGTAAAACTGCATTGAAACTCTACTACATACCCACTAGAATGCTAAAATTGAAATGATAAATAATGCCAAGTGTTGGTGAGGATTTGGTATAACTAGAATTCTGATATATTGCTGATGGAAATATAAAATGATGTAAATGCTTTGCAAAAATTTTGAGTTTGGTATAAATTTTAAACTACTGTTACCATATAACCTGGCAGTTCTCCTTCTAGTTATTTACTCAAAAGAAAGGAAGACGTATGTCCACACAAAATTGTATACAGAAATGGTCATAATAGATTTATTCATCAGACCTCCAAATTTGAGTCAACTGAAGTGTTCCTCAACAGATGAATATATTTTCTTATGTCCAAACAACGAAATACTACTCAGCAATAAAAAGGAATAAATTGCTAAGATATGTAACAACGTGAGCGGATCTTAAAATCATTTCCTGAGCAAGCACAGAAAAATAAACACAAAAGTATCTATGACTTAGGCTCTGCTTGCAAGGAGCACAGGGGCTACTAGGGAAGATCAACTTGTAAGCAGAGAGAATACTAGTCCAAAATGGTGAGCACTAAAACTGAGACATGCCTTGTCTGAGGAACATTTATGAGAAAGCTACTGATCTGACCCAGCATTCAGTTGGATGTAAAAGAATGGGGAAGTTTGTCAGTGAAGAAAAGAACGAGACACTTCCTATGAAAGTGCAGGGCACTTTCATAGGAAGATGATGATAGTGTATGATCACCATGCAGAGAGCAGCATGGAGACATCTTTACTGATTCCTGGTCTCTGCCTGCCTCCTTCACACTCCTTCATACCCCTTGCCCCATTGCTCACCAGGCTGGAGGCCTCCAAAGATGTCAGGATCTTTCCCACTCCCAGGCCTTCTTATCTACTGCTCATCCATTTGACAAACATGTAAGAAGACCTTACCGTAAACCAAGTGCTTTTATCGCCATCTGAAATCGAATAGTTAGCAAAGCTTCCTGACTTTATGAAACTCATATTTTAGTGGAGAGAGACCGAGAAGAATATATAAGTAAACAAATAAGCCCAATAATTTCAGGTAGACACAAATGCTATGAAGAAAATAACAACAGGGTAAGATTAGAGCTACACTGTCCAATACAGCAGACATTAGCTCCCTTTGACTATTGAGCACTTGAAAAATGACCAGTCTAAATTGAGATGTGCTCTCAGTATAAGATACACACTAGATATCACAGATTCAGTATGAAAAAATTCCATTAATAATTTTGCATTAATTAACATATTGAAATGACATTTTGGATATATTGGGTTAAGTAAAATATTAAAAAATAAATTTCAGCTATTTCTTTTTACTTCTTTTAACATGACAACTAAAAAAATTTAAATTACCTATATGGATTGCATTATGTGTCTACTGGACAGTATTGTTTTATAAGGATGGTTACAAAAGACCTCTGCCTAAGCAATGTGTTCCCCCAGGATTTCCCTAGCTAACTTGTACCTGTTCTGCAGATTTCATGCTCAAAAAGACATTAATTCATTTTTTTGTCTCTTCTGTTATCAGGAAGCTCTGTGGACACAGGGATTATTGAAGTGTGAGAGAATTGGCAGGAAGTTCAGTGTACTTGGAGGTTAAGCCATGAGAAAAGATTGGCTTTCAAGCCTTAAGGATGTGAAAGTGTCTGAAAAACAACAGGGAAAAACTGTAGGGTCTTCTGCAAGGGGACAGAATCAGCAGGGCACTTTCATAGGAAGATGATGATAGTGTACGATCACCATCAGTGTAGGGAAGGCATGGTGGATGGAGGGACCAAGTAGGTTCTGATGGAGCCTGTTGGGTAATGACAAGCTATTTCTGCAACTGCTGTGGATCCAGGCTTGAAATATAGATGCCAGTCAGAGAATTTACCTCCAGAATTCCAAAGTATTCATACTGTATGTTAGAATCTACTTAGTACTCACCTGTTATTATTGTTTCATTGTTTAAAAGAAATTAGCAATTGTTAGAATAACCTCTGTATTTTTCTGAATGCTTGAAATATTTCCCAATAAAAATAATATATAGATAAGTAGTTAAGACTTAGATAGATGATAGCTAGATAGCTGTTAGATAGAGATGATAGATAGATGATAGATAGATAGATAGATAGATAGATAAACAAAAAGCTCTCTCAGAATATTCTACCCTGTGTGAGATGATCACCCCATATTATCATAAGCTTTCCCACTTGGTGCATTAGGTCCTCATTGATTTTTCATGCACAATTTTCCTGGAGCTGCTTGTGAATGTAGAAATAATACAATAGTCCTTAAAATATGTAAAATTATGTTCAGATGCCATGCTCCTGCTATCACTCCCAACACTGGTGCACTTGAATCAATTATCTGTTATTCTTTTATGTTCATCTTTCCAACTGGGAAACATCTGTATCCCAATCACTGATAGGTTGACCCATTTTCTGATCAAATTTGTCTTACTTATGGCACCATTAAGTAGAAAAAAGAATCAACATCAAGGGTTTCACCTCCTCACAATCTCCCACTCACACATTACATGGTATTTATATCTTGTATCAGGAATGGCAAACCCCAGTTTGCCATTAAGGAACCCCGGTTCCTTAACGCGCATGAGACTTTCTGGAATGACATGATTGCATGGCTTTTCAGTATCAGTTTAGAGTTTTCACCCCCAGTGTTAAATGCAAGAAGAGAGTTTGAAAGTCGCAGCACTGAAGAAAGAATGTTAAGCCATCCCTAACCTTTCTGAACTCATGATTCTCTGCTTCCCTTTACCTAGCCAAGGGAAACCTACATATGCAGCCATTAAAAGTGTGCTATGTTATTTCCCATCCCTACGCATTTGGAAACACTTTCACCTCCAACTGGAAAATTATATCTGCACAAAAGTATACCTGAAAAATCCCATTCAATCTGCACAGCTCAGCTTGAACGTTGCATGTGATCTGAGAATTCTCCACTTCACAGCTTATCCTCACCCATATATGTGCATGATCATGCAATATTTGGTTTCCAAATCTTGTGCAATACTGTTAGGTTTCAATGTTGTTTTTGTAATAGTTATTTGTTGCAAGGTTCATGTGGTCAGGACTCAGTAGCTGGACTGCACATGTTCAAACTCTGGCTCATCATACACTAGCTGGGAGCCAGAGCCATGTGTAAGTTAACCTAACTTCTCTTTGCATTTAACAACTGGGAAATGAAACTGTGGTGCCAGCCTTGCTGGCTTATTATGGAGATTAAATTAGTTAATATTTTAATATCTGAAAAGTGCTTACAACAGGATCTGGCACATAGCGTTTATTTAAATTTTAAAACATTCACATGCCTATAGTCATTCCTGCCCTAGGAGACCTTTAAAAGTAGGACATATGCCTTACATATTTCTGTCTCCTACATACCTAACACTGGGCCAGAAACAGTTGGCACTCATTAAAAGTAAAAAGAAAGAGGAAAAATAATTTAAAAAAACAACACTTCTCTGTCATTTTCTATAATTGACTGCTATATGTCCCAAATCAAGGGCACAAAAACTTTGGCTACTAAAAATTTTAAAAGGTGATAGAAAAATATAATAATATAATAAATAATGGAATGATAGTTTACAACCATAAATTGGATGACTATAAGCCATACAATTACATGTATATAATTTCCTCCTCACCACAAGAAAGTTATAGGCATTATCCCCAGTACAAAGAAACAGAGGCACAGGCTAGTAAGTGACCATCAGAATCCAGAACTCTCATTTAAGCCCTGCCCTTTGCCTCCCTGCCTAACTGCAGACACTAATTCCAGCCCAGGGATATTCCCATTTCAACTCAGATTCCCAGATTCCTTCTAAAAACTGTGTAGTTAACTATTGTCTGTAGGGTTCAACTTCAAATGAGAATTAGGTTGTGATTTTTATTTTATCCAAGCTAGGCAATGATATTCTAGGTAGCTATTTAGCTGAACTTTTGAGAGGGACTGACTCATGTATGCACTAGATACTATCATTAAATTTCTTAGACCTGAAAGACCCATAGTTTCGTGCTATTGTTGAGGGAGAGACACTGAAATAATCAGGCTATCCAGTACCACTGTTCCATAAAGAGCTGTGTGTGTGTGTGTGTGTGTAAGTGTGATTTCTGTGTATTTTCTGAAATAGCAAGGACACTGGAGGCAAAGAGATCCACATTCAAATTCAGGCTTTGTCACTTATTATCTGTGTGACCCTGAGGCAAGTGACTTATAATCTCTCAACCACTAGCTGATTATCTGTAAAAGGGGAGAAATAATATCTCAGAAGAGTATTATAAGTAAATAAAAATATGCAGGCTAAAAGTTTAGAAAAAATAGTTTAGGACAGAGCCTGGCACATACTAGATGTTGAATAAATAATGTTTATGATGTTGGCTGTGATTTATCTTCATTTATGTTATTAACTTAAAAATAAGTTGCCTGGTAATAAAATTGTTAGTATCACATAATAATCAGAAAAGGCATACATTGGGAATTTACCATATGTTGGGCATTGTACAATTGTACAATGAAACTAGGCAGTACAATTGAAAAATGAAAAATGCCTTTTTTCTAAATACATTACATAAATCAACTCATTTATCTCTCAGAACAATCCTGTAAGGTGATATTTTTTTAGTAGTAAATTTTTTAGTAGTAAACAGCTTCATAGACAAGAGGTTTCTTAAGTACTAAGCCAGGCTGTCTTTGATACAAATATTTATTGAGTACCTATCATGTCCTAGATGGTATTCCAGTTACATAGGATTGGAATGAGAAGAAAGGACTCATGTCTGTGTCTGTTAGCTTTGCTGTGTAACAAACCAACCCAAAATGTAGTGGCTTAAAACAGCAATCCTTTTATTTAGTTCACAATCCTGCAGGTAGTTGGATGGTTTTCAGGCTGATGGCTTGCTGATCCCTCTCATGCTTTCCTAGAAAATTGGCAGCTAAGCTGGTGGTTGGATGATCTGGGTGATAGCCTTCTTCACATGTCTGATGGTTGGCAAACTGTCTGGAAACTGGCTAAACTATCAGCTGGAGCACCTTTGTTCCCCTCAGTGTGGGCTCTCATCCTCCAACAGTCTGGCTTAGACTCATGCATGTGGTGGTCTCAGGGTTCCAAGTGCAGAAGGAAGAGATTAAACTCCAATGTGCAAGCATTTTTCAAGCCTCTCTTGTATCTCATTTCCTACTGGGCAAGGTCAGTCATGTGACCAAGCCCAGTGTATCATGGGAAGTGACTACCCAAGATGATGAAGAGAGACTCCTATCTCATTAACACTGCACATTTGGTCAAGTCATTTAACTTCTGCAAGCCTTAATTACCCTTGCAGTAATTATCCTTGAGTGCATAAATGAACAAATAATTAAGTGACTTTTTTGTCATAGTGTTTCTGTGAAATTTGGATAGCAGATTTATAACTAATGGGGAAAGTATGTGCAGATTTTAGTTATTGTTATTAAGAACTGGGAACCTGATTTTCATTGTGTATATTGCCTATAGTTCACTTTTATGTTGTCTGCAGAAAGATCATTGAATGACTGCCTGTTGATTTAAAATATTCTTTTCAGTTTTTTTCTACAGATCAGTAATCCTAGCAACTGATCTACAAAAAGATAGTATTTTTTCAAAATATTTTGAGTCTTAGTTGTGGTAATATATATATATATATATATATATATATATATATATATATATATATAAAATTCTAGGACAATTCTAAGATGAAATTGGCATTTCTTTTTGTCCAGAATATACCAATCCCTGACCTGACATTTCTGAGCTCAGGACAGGGAAGTGAGCAGGGAATTTGGAACTGTTTTTTTCTTTTTTTTTTTAATGTATGCCATGAAAGCTGATATCTAAGTAACTTAACAATAATGATGCTACAGGAAGTAATTTATTCATGCAAATTTATGCAAATTAATGTAAATTTCCGAATGGTCCACAGGCCAAAGCCTTCATGCTGTGGACAAGTAAAATTTTGAATAAAAAAGGAAAGTGTGACTGAATTACACGGAATCAGCCTGGTAATGCTGACTTCTTAAAACTACCCTTTCCCAAATGTTCACACTTGATGTCATCCAACCTTCACAACACATCTCTGAGGAAGTTGTTACTTCCTCTTTTTGAACTGTGGAAACTGAGACTCAAAGAAGTCATTGACTTGACTGAGATCCCCAGATAGAAAGCAACAAATCTGCTTTGTTTCTCCAGAGTGTGAAGTTCTCCAGGCAAACTTGACCTTCTTCACATCAACTTACATCCACAATACTCAGTGAAATGAGTTTGCTACAATAGAAATGTTTTAATTTGTTTAATCAATAAGTATTTATTGAGCATGTACCAAGTGCCAGGGAAATAACATTTTATGAGAAAATCAAACAAGCTGACACTTTTGTATATAGGAACTCATATTTCAAGGTTGTTTATAATAATGAAAAAGAAAAACTGTCTTAATGAACAACAATAGAAAAATCGTTAAATAAATTATGGTGTATTCATAGTCCAGAAAGTTCTATAGACGTTTTTGAAGACAATCCAACAATATAGAACAGGGGTCAACAAATTCAGCCTGCCACTTGTTTTTGTGTATAAAGTTTTAATTAAACATAGCCATACTAATTTATTTAGGACTGCTTTCCCCTGCAATGTTAGAGCTGAGTATTTGTGACACAGATCACAAAGTCCACAAAGCCTGAAATATTTACTATCTGACCCTTTACAGAAAAAAAGTTTGCCAACTCCTAATATAGAGAAATGTTCATAAAGTCATAGATGAAGAGTGCAGAACACATAGAGAAAACATGTTTACAGATACTATGACTCTCATTTCATCCCAGGTAGTTTAGATCAGGCTACCAGGCTATTCAGATTCAGGATGACTAATCATTATGATTACTTCTTGTACTCCAGCCACTGCCCTAGATCCAAGCACTGAGGACCCAGGATTGAATCAGCTAAGCTTGCCTTCCAGGAATTCACAGTCTAGTCAGCTGGTGTTAAGTATCATTGGGGATAAAATAATATCTACATCAAATTCATTAAACGAGGAAAAACTAGAAATTTATAAATATTTAAAAATTTATAAAATATTTAAACACTTCAAATATTTATAAAAATACATTTCAATGACAGGATTACAAGGAGAAATTATAAAATCCAAATTATATGAGAATATTTGATGGTACTCTATCAGAGAATAATAAACCAAGAAAACAAAAATGAGGAAGAAAAAAATGATTAAAACAAATTGTAATATGTTTAAATGAGTGTTCTTATGGGAAATGGACAGTAACACAATAATAGTGGAGGATTTTAATACCCTACTTACACCAAAGGATAGATCATCCAGACAGAAAATTAATAAGGAAACACAAGCCTTAAATGACACGTTAGACCAGTTAGACTTAATTGATATTTATAGGACACTCCATCCAAAAGCAGCAGAATACACTTTCTTCTCAAGTGCACACAGGACATTCTCCAGGATAGATCACATCTTGGGTCACAAATCAAGCCTCAGTAAATTTAAGAAAATTGAAATCATATCAAGCATCTTTTCTGACCACAATGCTATGAGGTTAGAAATCAATTACAGAAAGAAAAAAAAAACAAAAACTGTAAAACATACAAACATATGGAGGCTAAACAATATGCCAATAAATAACCAAGTCATCACTGAAGAAATCAAAGAGGAAATAAAAAAAGTACCTACAAACAAATAACAATGAAAACACAATGACCCAAAACCTATGGGATGCAGCAAAAGCAGTTCTAAGAGGGAAGTTTATAGCAATACAATCCTACCTCAAGAAACAAGAAAAATCTCAAATAAACAACCTATCCATACACCTAAAGCAAATAGAAAAGGAAGAACAAGCAAAACCCAAAGTTAGTAGAAGAAAATAAATTGTAACAATCAGAGCAGAAATAAATGAAATAGAAATGAAGAAAACAATAGCAAAAATTCAAGGAAATTAATAGATGGTTCTTTGAGGAAATAAACAAAATTGATAAACCTTTAGCCAGACTCATCAAGAGAAAAAGTGAGAGGATTCAAATCAATAAAATTAGAAATGAAAAAGGAGAAGTTACAATGGACACCACAGAAATACAAAGAATTCAAAGAGATTACTACAAGGTAACTATAAGCCAATAAAATAGACAACCTAGAAGAAATGGACAAATTCTTAGAAAGATATAAACTTCCCAGACTGAACCAGGAACAAATATGAACAGATAAATCACAAATACTGAAATTGAAACTGTGGTTAAAAATCTTCCAACAAACAAAAGTCCAGGGCCAGGTGGCTTCACAGGTGAATTATATCAAACATTCAGAGAAGAGTTAGCACATAGCATTCTGAAACTTTTCCAAAAAACTGCAGAGGAAGGAACACTCCCAAGCTCATTCTACAAGGCCAACATCACCGTGATACCAAAACCAGACAAAGATACCAAAAAAAGAGAATTACAGTCCAATATCACTGATGGACATAGATGCAAAAATACTCAACAAAATACTAACAAACCAAATCTAACAACACATAAAAAGGATCATACACCCTGATCAAGTGGGATTTATCCCAGGGATGCAAGTATTCTTCAAACTATGCAAATCAAACAATGTGATACACCATAATAACAAATCAAAGAATAAAAACCATATGATCATCTCAATAGATGCAGAAAAAGCTTCTGACAAAATTCAACACCCATTTTTGATTAAAAAACTCTCCAGAAAGTGGGCCTAGAGGGAACCTACCTCAACATAATAAAGGCCATCTATGACAAACCTACAGCTAACATCATACTTAGTGGTGAAAAGCTGAAAGCATTTCCTCTAAGATCAGGAACAAATCAAGGATATCCACTCTTGCCACTTTTATTCAACATAGTTTCAGAAGACCTAGCCATGGCTATCAGAGAAGAAAAAGAAATAAAAAGAATTCAAATTGGAAAAGAAGAAGTAAAACTGTCACTGTTTGCAGATGACATGATACTATACATAGAAAGTCCTAGAAATGCCACCAGAAAACTACTAGAGCTCATCAATGAATTTGGTAAAGTTGCAGGATACAAAATTAGTACACAGAAATCTATTGCATTCCTATACACTAACAATGAAAGATCAGAAAGAGAGATTAAGGAAACAGTCCCATTTACCACTGCATCAAAAAGAATAAAATACCTAAGAATAAACCTTCCTAAAGAGGCAAAAGACTATTTACCACTGCATCAAAAAGAATAAAATACCTAAGAATAAACCTTCCTAAAGAGGCAAAAGACCTGTACTCAGAAAACTATGACATTGAGAAAAGAAATCAAAGATGACACAAACAGATGGAGAGACATACCATGTTCTTGGATTGGAAGAATCAATATTGTGAAAATACACTGCCCAAAGCAATCTACAGATTCAATGCAATCCCTATCAAATTACCAAGGGCATTTTTCACAGAATTAGAACAAAGCATTTTACATTTTGTATGGAAACAAAAAAGACCTTGAATAGTGAAAGCAATCTTGAGAAAGAAAAATGGAACTGGAGGAATCAAGCTCCCTGACTTCAGACTATACTACAATGCTACAGTAATCAAAACAGTATTGTACTGGCAAAAAAACAGAAGTATAGATCAATGGAACAGGATAGAAAGTCCAGAGATAAACACATGCACCTTTGGCCACCTAATCTGTGACAAAGGAGGCAAGAATATACAATGAGAAAAGATAGTCTCTTCAGTAAGTGGTGCTAGGAATGGACAGCTCTATGTAAAAGAATGAAATTAGAACACTGTCTAACACCATATCAAAAATAAATCCAAAATGGATTAAAGATCTAAATGTGAGACCAGATACTATAAAACTCTTAGAGGGAAATATAGGCAGAACACTCTTTGACATAAATCACAGCAAGATCTTTTTTGACCCACTACCTAGAGTAATGAAACTAAAAACAAAAATAAACAAATAGGACCTAATGAAGCTTTAAAGCTTTTGCGCAGCAAAGGAAACCATAAACAAAACAAAAAGACAGCACTCAGAATGGGAAAAAACAATTTTTGCAAACGAAGCAACTGACAAGGGATTAATCTCCAAAATATACAAAGAGTTCATGCAGCTCAATATCAAGAAAATAAACAACTCAATCAAAAAATGGGCAGAAGACCTAAATAGACATTTCACCAAAGAAGACATACAGATAGCCAAAAAGCACATGAAAATATGCTCAGCATCACTAGTTATTCGAGAAATGCAAATCAAAACCACAATGAGGTATCACCTCACACTGGTCAGAATGGCCATCATCAAAATACCTACAAACAATAAATGCTGGAGAGAGAAACCTCCTACACTCTTCATGGGAATGTATTGTTATCGTAACTTTCATTTCAATACAGTAGTTTTTAAAATTCTTGAAGGACCCCACCCCCTGTGTTTTACCTGGTTCTTCTCAAGATTTTGTTCTACAGATTTGTTCTCAAAATCTCAACTTCTCCTAACAGTTCCTGCATGACTGTGAGCACCCTGATGTCCATTGCAGCACTATTTACAATAGCCAGGACATGGAAGCAACCTAAATGTCCATTGACAGAGGAATGGATAAAGAAGATGTGGTACATATATAAAATGGAATATTACTCAGCCATAGAAAAGAATGAAATAGTGTCATTTGCAGAGACATGGATGGACCTAGAGATTGTCATACTGAGTGAAGAAAGTCAGAAAGAGCAAAAAAAATATTGTATAATATCGTTTATATGTGGAATCTAGAAAAATGGCACAGATGAACTTATTTGCAAAGCAGAAATAGAGACACAGATGCAGAGAACAAACTTACAGCTACCAAGCAGGGAATGGGGTGGGGGATGAATTGGGAGATCGGGACTGACATATGTACACTACTATGTATAAAATAGATAACTAATGAGAACATACTGTGTAGCACTGGGAACTCTACTCAGTGATCTGTGGTGACCTGAATGGGAAGGAAATCTAAAAAAGAATGAATATATGTTTATATATAACTGATTCACTTTGCTGTGCAGCAGAAACTAACACAACATTGTAAAGCAACTATACTCGAATTTAAAAAAACAATTGTTTTCTAATTGATTATGGAAGGATTTTTTTCATAAAGAAATACAGTTCAGAATTTTCAAAAAGAAAAAGAAGTGAATATAATATATTTCAGCATAGAAGGTAATATGGAGTGAATGTTTATGTCCTCCCTACCCCAGTTCATGTGTTGAAATCCTAGCCCCACAATATGATGGTATTAGGAGGTGGGGCTTTGGGGAGGTACTTAGGTCTTGAAAGTGTAGTCCTCATGAATGGAGTTAGTATTCTGGTAAAAGGGACCCCAAAGAGCTCACTCACCCCCTTCATTAAGTTTAAGAAACAGCAAGAAGACAGTCTTCTGTGAATCAGGAAGTGGGACCTCACCAGACACACAATCTGCCAGTGCCTTGATCTTGGACTTTCCAGCCTCTAGAACTGTGAGAAATAAATTTCTGTTGTTTATAAGCCACTCAGTCAATGACATTCTGTTATAGCAGTTCCAACAGACCAAGACACTATGAATAAATAGTGAATACATACCAGGAACAAAACACTGAAAACTATAAAACTTTGCAAAGAGAAATTAAAGGTGACCTAAATAAATACAAGGCTGTCAATGCTAGCTCAATACAAATCTTTTCAGGCTATTTTATTTTTTAAAAATTTTACAGGCTTCCCTGGTGGTACAGTGGTTGAGGGTCCACCTGCCGATGCGGGGAACGCGGGTTTGTGCCCCAGTCTGGGGGGATCCCACATGCCGCAGAGCGGCTGGGCCCGTGGGCCATGACTGCTGGGCCTGTGCGTCCAGAGCCTGTGCTCCACGACGGGAGAGGCCACAGCAGAGAGAGGCCCGTGTACTGCAAAAAAAAAAAAAAAAAATTTCCAACTCATTTTTTTAATTTATATGAAAAAGCAGAGAACCTAGAATAAGCAAAATAATTTTTAAAAAGAAGAACACATAGAGGAGAAACCTTCAAGATGGTGGAGGAGTAAGACGTGGAGATCATCTTCCTCCCCACAAATACATCAAAAATACATCTACATGTGGAACAGCTCCTACAGAACACCTACTGAAAGCTGGCAGAAGACCTCAGACTTCCTAAAAGTCAAGAAAATCCCCACGTACCTGGACAGGGCAAAAGAAAAAAGAAAAAACACAGAAACAAAAGAATAGGGAAAGGACCTGCACCTCTGGGAGAGAACTGTGAAGGAGGAAAAGTTTCTAGACACTAGGAAGACCCTTCACTTGGGGCGATGGGTGGTGGTGGGCGGAGAAGCTTCAGAGTCATGGAGGAAAGTGCAGCAATGGGGTTGAAGAGGGCAAAGTGGAGAGATTCCTACACAGAGGATCAGGGCCGACCAGCACTCACCAACCTGAGATGCTTCTCTGCTCACCCGCTGGGGTGGGTGGGGGCTGGGAGCTGAGGTTTGGGCTTTGCAGGTCAGATCCCAGGGAAAGGACTGGGATTGGCTGTGTGAACACAGCCTGAAGGGGGCTAATGCACCACAGCCTGTCAGGAGGGAGTCTGGGGAAAAGCCTTGAACTGCCTATGAGGCAAGAGACCATTGTTTTTGGGTGCTCAAGTAGAGGGCATTCCTGCTCCGTGTGCCCACAGAATGCAGAGCACCACCTAAGCAAGCTCCAGAGATGGCTTGAACCATGGCTCTCAGCTCAGACCCCAGAGACAGGCATGAACCACTAATGCTGCCGCTGCTGCCGCAAGAATCCTGTTTGGAAATGCATGTCACTACCCACATCCCACTGGGAGCCTGTGCAGCCCACCACTGCCAGGGTCCCATGATCCAGGAACAACTTCCCCGGGAGAACACACAGTGCCTAAGGCTATTGCAATGTCACGCTGGCCTCTGCTGTTGCAGGCTAGCCCTGCATTCCAATTATGACAACTGTTCCACTCCCTATCCCTGGCCTGAGTGAACAAGAGAGCCTTAATCAGCTGCTGCTTTAACCCCCTCCTGTCTGGGCAGGGAACAGACGCCTGAGGGTGACCTATATGCAGAGGTGGGGCCAAAACCAAAGCTGAACCCCAGGAGCTGTGCGAACAAAGAAGAGAAAGGGAAATTTCTCTGTGCAGCCTTAGGAGCGGCAGATTAAATCTCCACAATCAACTTGATAAACCCTGCAACTGTGGAATACCTGAATAGACAACGAGTGTTCCCAAAATGGAGGAGGTGGACTTTGGGAGCAAATATAGACTTGGGGATTTCTTTCTGCATCTAATTTGTTTCTGGCTTTATGTTTATCTTAGTTCAGTTTGTAGTGCTTGTTATCATTGGTGGATTTGTTTATTGGTTCATTTTATCTTTTTCTTTATTTTATTATTTTTTATTTGTTTTCCTTTTTTCTCTTTTAGTGAGTGTGTACATGTATGTTTCTTTGTATGATTTTGTCTGTTTAGTTTGCTTTTACCATTTGGTTTGGGTTTATATCTGTTCATTTTTTTCTTCCTTTTCTTCCGAGCCGTGTGGCAGGTAGGGTCTTGGTGCTCTGGCCGGGTGTCAGGCCTGAGACTCCAAGGAGGGAGAGCCGAGTTCAAGACATTGGACCACCAGAGACCTCCCAGCCCCACATAATATCAATCAGCGAGAGCTCTCCCAGAGATCTTTGTCTCATCACTAAAACCTGGATCCACCTGATGGAGAGGAAGTTCCAGTGCTGGATGCCCCATGCCAAACAACTAGCAAGACAGGAACACAACCCAACACATTAGCAGAGAGGCTGCCTAAAGTCTTACTAAGTTCACAGACACCCCGAAACACACCACTGGATAAGGCCCTGCACACCTGAAGGACAAGATCCAGTCCCACCCACCAGGACACAGGCACAAGGCCCCTACACCAGGAAGCCAACACCAACAAAAGCCACAGAACCAACCTCACCCATGGGGAGCAGACACCAAAAACAATGGGAATTATGAACCTGCAGCCTGAGAAAAGGAGACCCCAAGCACAGTAAGTTGAACAAACTGAGAAGACAAAGAAACATGCAGTGGATGAATGAACAAGGTAAAAACCCACCAGACCAAACAAATGAAGAAGAAATAGTCAGGCTACCTGAAAAAGAATTCAAGGTATTGATAGTAAAGATGATCCAAAATCTTGGAAATAGAATGGAGAAAATAAAGGAAACATTTAACAAGGACCTAGAAGAACTCAAGAACAAACAAACACTGATGAACAACACAAGAAATGAAATTAAAACTTCTCTAGAAGGAATCAATAGAAGAATCACTGAGGCAGAGGAATGGATAAGTGACCTGGAAGATAAAATAGTGGAAATAACTACCACAGAGCAGAATCAAGAAAAAAGAATGAAAAGAATTGAGGACAGTCTCAGAGACCTCTGGGACAACATTAAATGCACCAACATACAAATTATAGGGGTCCCAGAAGAAAAAGAGAAAAAGAAAGCGTCTGAGCAAATATTTGAAGAGATTATAGTCGAAAACTTCCATAACATGGGAAAAGAAAGAGTCAAGTCCAAGAAACGCAGAGACTTGGAGAGTCTCATACAGGATAAATTCAAGTGCAGAGAGTCCCATACAGGATAAATCCAGGGAGAAACATGCCAAGACACATATTATCAAACTATCAAAAATTAAATACAAAGAAAAAATATTAAAAGCAGCAAGGGAAAAACGACAAATAACATAAAAGGGAATCCCCATAAGGTTAACAGCTGATCTTTCAGCAGAAGCTCTTTAAGCCAGAAAGGAGTAGCAGGACATATTTAAAGTGATGAAAGGGAAAAACCTACAACCAAGATTACTCTACCCAGCAAGGATCTCATTCAGATTCGATGGAGAAATTAAAATTTACAGAGCAGCAAAAGCTAAGGGAATTCAGCACCACCAAACCTGCTTTACAAAAAGTGCTAAAGGAACTTCTCTAGGCAAGAAACACAAGAGAAGGAAAATACCTACAAAAACAAATCCAAAACAATTAAGAAAATGGTAATAGGAACATGCATATTGATAATTACCTTAAATGTAAATGGATTAAATGCTCCAACCAAAATTCACAGACCAGTTGAATGGATACATAAACAGGACCCATATATATACTGTCTACAAGAGACCCACTTCAGAACTAGAGACATACACAGACTGAAAGTGAGGGGATGGGAAAAATATTCCATACAAATAGAAATCAAAAGAAAGCTGGAGTAGCAGTACATAGGAGACAAAATAGACTTTAAAATAAAGACTATTACTAGAGACTAAGAAGGACAGTACATAATGATCAAGGGATCAATACAAGAAGTAGAAGATATAACAATTGTAAGTATTTATGCACCCAACATAGGAGCACCTTAATACATACGGCAAATGTTAACAGCCATGAAAGGGGAAATTGACAGTAACACAATGATAGTAGGGGACTTTAACACACCTCTTTCACCAATGGACAGATCAACCAAAATGAAAATAAATAAGGAAACTCAAGCTTTAAATGACACATTAGACCAGATAGACTTAATTGATATTTATAGGACATTCCATCCAAAGCCAACAGAATACACTTTCTTCTCAAGTGCTCATGGAACATTCTCCAGGATAGATCATATCTTGGGTCACAAATCAAGCCTCAGTAAATTTAAGAAAATTGAAATTGTATCAAGTATCTTTTCCAACCATAACACTATGAGACTAGATATCAATTACAGAAAAAAAACTGTAAAAAATACAAACACATGGAGGCTAAAGAATATGCTAATAAATAACCAAGACATCACTGAAGAAATCAAAGAGGAAATCATAAAATACCTAGAAACAAATGACAATGAAAACACAATGGCCCAAAACCTATGGGATGCAGCAAAAACAGTTCTAAGAGGGAATTTTATAGCATAAAATCTTACCTCAAGAAACAAGAAAAATCTCAAGTAAACAACCTAAACTTACACCTAAACCAATTAGAGAAAGAAGAAGAAGAAGAACAAAAAGAGTTAGAAGAAGAAAAGAAATCATAAAGATCAGATCAGAAATAAATGACAAGGGACTTCCCTGGTGGCACAGTGACTAAGAATCCTCCTGCCAGTGTGGGAGACATGGGTTCAATCACTGCTCCAGGATGATCCCACATGCCATGGAGCAGCTAAGCCCATGTCCCACAACTACTGAAGCCCACGCCTAGAGCCCATGCTCCGCAACAAGAGAAGCCACTGAAATGAGAAGCCCGTGCACCACAATGAAGAGTAGCTCCCTCTCACTACAACTAGAGAAAGCCCATGTGCAGCAATGAAGAAAAAATGCAGCCAAAAGAAAAGAAAGAAAAGAAAAGAAAAGCAAGAAATGAAGGAAACAATAGCAAAGATCAATAAGTCTAAAAGCTGGTTCTCTGAGAAGATAGACAAACCATTAGCCAGACTCATCAAGAAAAAAGGAAGAAGACTCAAACCAACAGAATTATTTTTTTTACCATCTTTATTGGGGTATAATTGCTTTACAATGGTGTGTTAGTTTCTGCTTTATAACAAAGTGAATCAGTTATACATATACATATGTTCCCATATTTCTTCCCTCTTGCGTCTCCCTCACTCCCACCATCCCTATCCCACCCCTCCAGGCAGTCACAAAGCACCGAGCCGATATCCCTGTGCCATGCGGCTGCTTCCCACTATCTATCGACCTTACGTTTGTTAGTGTGTATATGTCCATGACTCTCTCTCGCCCGGTCACAGCTCACCCTTCCCCCTCCCCATATCCTCAAGTCCATTCTCCAATGAAAAAGAAGTAACAACTGCCACTGCAGAAATACAAAGATCATGAGAGATTACTACAAGCAACAATATGCCAATAAAATGGATAACCTGGAAGAAACGGACAAATACTTAAAAAAGTACAACATTCCAAGACTGAACCAGGAAGAAATAGAAAATATGAACAGACCAATCACAAGGACTGAAATTGAAACTGTGATTAAAAATCTTCCAACAAACAAAAGCCCAGGACCAGATAGCTTCATAGGTGAATTCTATCAAACATTTAGGGAAGACCTAACACCTATCCTCGTCAAACTCTTCCAAAGTATAGTAGAGGAAGGAACACTACCAAACTCATTCTACAAGGCTATCATCACCCTGATACCAAAACCAGACAAAGATGTCACAAAAAAACTACAGGCCAATATCACTGATGAACATAGATGCAAAAATCCTCAAGAAAATACTAGCAAAGAGAATCCAACAACACATTAAAAGGAACATACACCATGCTCAAGTGAGCTTTATCCCAGGAATGCAGGGATCCTTCAATATATGCAAAACAACGTGATACACCATATTAACAAATTGAAGGATAAAAACCATATGATAGTCTCAATAGATGCAGAAAAATTCAACACCCATTTATGATAAAACTCTCCAGAAAGTGGGTATAGAGGGAACCTACCTCAACATAATAAAGGCCATATATGACAAACTCACAGCCAACATCGTTCTCAATGGTGAAAAACTAAAATGATTTCCACTAAGATCAGGAACAAGACAAGGGTGTCCATTCTCACCTCTATTATTCAACATAGTTGTGGAAGTTTTAGTCACAGCAATCAGAGAAGAAAAATAAATAAAAGGAATTGAAATCAGAAAAGAAGTAAAGCTGTAACTGTTTGCACATTACATGATACTATACACAGAGAATCCTAAAGATGTTACCAGAAAACTACTAGAGCTAATCAATGAATTTGATAAAGTAGCAGGATACAAAATTAATGCACAGAAATCTCATGCATTCCTATACACTAATGATGAAAAATCTGAAAGAGAAATTAAGGAAACACTCCCATTTACCATTGCAACAAAAAGAATAAAATACCTAGGAATAAACCTACCTAAGGAGACAAAAGACCCGTATGCAGAAAACTATAAGACACTGATGAAAGAAATTAAAGATGATACAAAAAGATAGAGAGATATACCATGTTCTTGGATTGGAATAATCAACATTGTGAAAATGACTATACTACCCAAAGCAAACTACAGATTCAGTGCAATCCCTATCAAACTGCCAATGGCATTTCTCACAAAACTAGACAAAAAAATTGGACAATTTATATGGAAACACAAAAGACCCCAAATAGCCAAAGCAATCTTGAGAAAGAAAAACGGAGCTGGAAGAATCAGGCTCCTGGACTTCAGACTGTACTACAAAGCTTCAGTAATCAAGACAGTATGGTACTGGCACAAAAACAGAAACATAGATCAGTGGAAAAGGGTAGATAGCTCAGAGATAAATACATGCACATATGGTCACCTTATCTTTGATAAAGGAGGCAAGAATATACAATGGAGAAAAGACAGACTCTTCAATAAGTGGTGCTGGGGAAAATGGACAGCTACATGTAAAAGACTGAAATTAGAACACACCCTAACACAATACACAAAAATAAACTCAAAATGGTTTAAAGACCTAAATGTAAGGCCAAACACAATAAAATTCGTAGAGGAAAACATAGGCAGAACACTCTATGACATAAATCACAGCAAGAGCCTTTGTGACCCACCTTCTAGAGAAATGGCAAAGGAGACCATAAACAAGATGAAAAGACAACCCTCAGAATCAGAGAAAATATTTGCAAACGAAGCAACTGACCAAGGTTTACTCTACAAAATATACAAGCATCTTATGCAGCTCAATATCACAAAAACAAACAACCCAATCCAAAATGGGCAGAAGACCTAAATAGACATTTCTCCAAAGGTTTACAGATTGCCATCAAACACATTAAAGGATGTTCAACATTACTAATCATTAGAGAAATGCAAATCAAAACTACAATCAGGTATCACCTCACATCATTCAGAATGGCCACCATCAAAAAATCTACAAACAATAAATTCTGGAGAGGATGTGGAGAACAGGAAACCCTCTTGCACTGTTGGTGGGAATGTAAATTGATACAGCCATTATGGAGAACAGTATGGAGGTTCCTTAAAAAACTAAAAATAGAGCTACCATATGACCCAAAAATCCCACTACTGGGCATATACCCTGAAAGAACCTAATTCAAAGAGTCATGTACCGTAATGTTCACTGCAGCACTATTTACAGTAGCCAGGACATTGAAGCAAACTAAGTTTCTATTGACAGATGAATGGATAAAGAATGTGATATATATATATATATATATATATATATATATATATATATATATATACAATGGAATATTACTCAGCTATAAAAAGAAATGAAACTGAGTTTTCTGTAGTGAGGTGGATGGAACTAGAGTCTGTCATACAGAGTGAAGTTAAGTCAGAAAGAGAAAAACAAATATAATATGTTAACAGCTATATATGAAATTTTTAAAAAGATGGTTGTGATGCACCTAGGGGCAAGACATGAATAAAGGCGCAGATGAAGAGAATGGACTTGAGGACACGGGGCGGGCTTTAAGGGAAGCTGGGACGAAGTGAGAGAGTAGCATTGACATATATATACTACCAAATGTAAAATAGATAGCCAGTGGGAAGCAGGCATATTGCACAGGGAGATCAGCTCAGTGCTTTGTGACCACCTAGAGGGGTGGGATAGGGAGGGTGGGAGGGAGATGCAAGAGGTAGGGGATATGCGCATATATGTATACATATAGTGGATTCACTTTGTTATACAGCAGAAACTAACAACATTGTAAAGTAATTATGCTCCAATAAAGATGTTAAAAAAATTGAATAAGAAAGTCATAATTAAAGGGAGCTAAGGAACAGAAGTGAGCTGCAATTATTAAAAATTTAAAAATTGGTATAAATATGGTTAAAATTCTAGGAGAAGCTACATATTATTAAAAAGTAATGATTTATTTTTTTATTTTTATTTTATTTTTTAGTTTCCATATCTATGTGTTAGCATACGGTATTTGTTTTGATCTTTCTGGCTTACTTCACTCTGTATGACAGACGCCAGTTCCAGCCGCCTCATTACAAATAACTCAATTTCATTTCTTTTTATGGCTGAGTGGGAAGGCGGCTCAATAGGGAGGGGATATGGGGACATATGTATTCATATGAATGATTCACTTTGTTGTACAACAAAACTTACACAGTATCATGAAGAAATTATACTCCAATAAAGGTCTTTTAAAAAAAAGTAATGATTTAAAACGAATACAAATACTAATCATTCAATGTCTATAACCTTAGAGAGTGTTACCAAGAAGTGGATGCAATCAATGACTGGAGACAAATTTTAAGCATATTCGGAGCACAGTTCATACAGCGTAGCAAGGTTAGAAAGAGGAATGACAACACACTTCCTTATTTTGCAGAGTGCTGTTGTATGTATGGTGTCATTAGAACATGATGTCATTTGGGTTTCACATGACCCTGGGAGAGTTGAGAGAATTAATAAGGTCAGCAAGCACATATTTCTCATCTATACCTCTGGAAAAAACAAGGCTGAGGGAGCTTTAACGGATCACCTCATATTTAGCCACTAGCAAGTAGCAAGATCTTGTCTTCAAGTTCAGAGGGCAATTCCAGACTAAAGTGAGGTGTTTCTGTTGGGTTTGTCCAACTCTCAAATCCAGTTTATTGCTAACTAAAAGGTCAGAGAAGCCACTGCCACTCAATATTTGTTGATTAATTAACATTTTTTTCAGTCATTTCAACTGATTATTGATTGAGTTTCATGTTCTCTTTCATATTCTCCGGGGTACATAGAAATGGTGTGAAACATGGCCTTCGTCTTCTAAGATTTAAAATCTACTTAGAGAGCAAACTAACATACATGGGACAACCTGAAAACTTCAGGGGAGGGCTAAGTTTCTGAGCCAGAAAATTACAAAATAGTACTAACACAATGCTTCTAATTTTTCAAATCTATATATTTTTAGTTACACTGAGGAGAAAAACATGGAATACTGGGGAGTTCTTTTTCTTCTCTGTAATTTTCTGTATTTTCCAAGTTTTCTACAGGGAATAGAAAATACTTTGGACATCAAGAAAAGGCATCTTGTTTTGTTGAGTTTAAATTAGATATTTTACAGAAGAACAGAACTTGGAAATGTTGCCTTCTAAAAAGTTGTAATTCCAGACCTGCATTATCAGATATGTGGCTGTTGACACCTGAAATTTGGCTAGTCCACATTTCCAGGTGGTGTGAGTATAAATTACACTCCATATTTTGAAGAGAGTACAAAAAAAAAGATGTCTCAATAATTTTTACATTGATTACATGTCAAAATGATAATATTTTGGATATATCGAGTTAAGCAAAATACTTTATTGGGTCAAATAAAATAAAATTAATTTAAAAAAAGAACATGTGTAAAGTATTAAACTTCCTGATTTCAACACATTCCATGAAAGTTCAATAATAAAGATGATGTGATATTGCTATCAGAATCTGTATATAAATGACTTAAATGGGATTGAGTCCAAAAATAGACCCACACTTAGATGATTATATTTTGCCAAAGATGCTAAGATTATTCAATGAGGAATTGATTGTTTTTCAACAATATGAATAACTAGATTATCTGTACAAAAAAATTAACATTGACACATCTTACACCATACAAAAAATTAACTAGATTATAGACTGAAATGTGAGAGCTGCAACTGTTAAGTATCTTGAAGAAAGCCTAGGAGAAAATCTTTGTAACAATGATTTAGACAATGATTCCTTAAATAGAAGAGCACAAGCCATGCAAGAAAAAATTAAGAATGTCTTAATCAAAATCAATAACCTTTGCTCTTTGGAAGACACTGTAAAAAAAAAATAAAAAGCTATGCCACACACCAGGAGAAAATATTTGCAAAAAATATATCTGACAAGGAACTTAATGCAGATTACATAAAGAAGTCTTATCCCTCAACAACAAGAAAACAAACAAATTAATGAAAAAACATTTGAAGAGATACTTCACCAAAGGAGATGTATGAATAAACAGTAAGCACATAAAAAGATTTTTATTGTAAAAAAAAGTTATTGTAAAAAGTGAAAATAATTGCAGAATGATTTATTTATAATATTTAATAAAAACATGTAAAGAATGCCACAAGTAAAATTATATTTATGGAGTCATATCAATATATAAATGTAAACAAATATACTTATATATGCAAATAAGTGCATATATGTATATAATAATAAAATATCTGTGGTATTTAAATTAACATATGTTAGCAAAAAAACTTGTATGGAGATAATAGATACCAATATTCAAAATGGGGATTTTTGAGGAGGAAAGATGGAGAACATTAGGCTAGTAGAGTGGTAAATATATCTATATTTAATCTATTTCTCTAATATTTAATTGCTTGAAGTCTGTTAGAATTTGATAGACTATAGGGCATACCCATAGGATCTGTATACTAATATACAAATCCATAATCTCTTGGCTGAAACCTTTGGGGCAGATGACTTCATAATTCAAAACTTCTTAGATTTTAGAAGAATAATCTGTATATGACTTAGCCACAGCAGGATCTGAGGCAGTAACCTATAATTAAACACATGAATATTTCTGCTGCGAAAGATGAATATTCACACAAAGAGGGCTGTGATCAGGATTATAAATAGCCTCACTTCCCTTCAGGTCAGGATCTGTTATCAAATAAGTCGGCCACAGACTTAGTAAGGAATGTGGTTTTCAGAACTTTCTGGATTTTGGTACTGCTGTTAAGAGTTTGGTTGGAAAAGATACTTGATACAATTTCAATTTTCTTAAATTTACCAAGGCTTGATTTGTGACCCAAGACATGATCTATCCTGGGGAATGTTCCATGAGCACTTGAGAAAAATGTGTATTCTGTTGTTTTGGGGTGGAATGTCCTATAAATATCAATTAAGTCCATCTTGTTTAATGTATCATTTGAAGCTTGTGTTTCTTTATTTATTTTCATTTTGGATGATCTGTCCATTGGTGAAAGTGGGGTGTTAAAGTCCCCTACTATGACATAAATCACAGCAAGATCCTTTTAGATACACCTCCTAGGGAAATGGAAATAAAAACAAAAATAAACAAATGGGACCTAATGAAACTACAAAGCTTTGCACAGCAAAGGAAACCATAAACAAGACCAAAAGACAGCCCTCAGAATGGGAGAAAATATTTGCAAATGAAGCAACTGACAAAGGATTAATCTCCAAAATTTATAAGCAGCTCATACAGCTTAATAACAAAAAAACAAACCACCCAATCCAAAAATGGGCAGAAGACCTAAATAGACATTTCTCCAAAGAAGATATACAGATTGTCAACAAACACATGAAAGAATGCTCAACATCATTAATCATTAGAGAAATGCAAATCAAAACTACAATGAGATATCATCTCACACCGGTCAGAATGGCCATAATCAAAAAATCTAGAAACAATAAATGTTGGAGAGGGTGTGGAGAAAAGGGAACACTCTTGCACTGCTGGTGGGAATGTGAATTGGTACAGCCACTATGGAGAACAGTATGGAGGTTCCTTAAAAAACTACAAATAGAACTACCATATGACCCAGCAATCCCACTACTGGGCATATACCCTGAGAAAACCATAATTCAAAAAGAGTCATGTACTAAAATGTTCATTGCAGCTCTATTTACAATAGCCAGGAGATGGAAACAACCTAAGTGTCCATCATTGGATGAATGGATAAAGAAGATGTGGCACATATATACAATGGAATATTACTCAGCCATAAAAAGAAATGAAATTGAGTTATTTGTAGTGAGGTGGATGGACATAGAGTCTGTCATACAGAGTGAAGTAAGTCAGAAAGAGAAAGACAAATACCGTATGCTAACACATATATATGGAATATAAGAAAAAAAATGTCATGAAGAATCTAGGGGTAAGATGGGAATAAAGACACAGACCTACTAGAGAATGGACTTGAGGATATGGGGAGGGGGAAAGGTAAGCTGTGACAAAGTGAGAGAGTGGCATGGACATATATACACTACCAAACATAAAATAGATAGCTAGTGGGAAGCAGCCTCATAGCACAGGGAGATCAGCTCGGTGCTTTGTGACCACCTGGATGTGTGGGATAGGGAGGGTGGGAGGGAGGGAGATGCAAGAGGGAAGAGATATGGGAATATGTGTATATGTATAACTGATTCACTTTGTTATAAAGCAGAAACTAACACACCATTGTAAAGCAATTATACTCCAATAAAGATGTAAAAAAAAAAAAAAAGAGTTTGTAGATCTCCAGTAGTTTGTCGTAGGCCTCATACATTATAAACAATTATAAGGAATGGGAGACTTGATGCTCAAAACTGGCCCCTCTTCATTTTCCTACACAATTAGCTTAGGCCTAAAAATAAACAATTATTATCTGCTGAACTGAGTTTTGTAACCAACTTCTCTGTTCTCCCTAAAGAGCTGCAGGGAACCCTCATCTGACATCACTGCTTGTGTTTTCTTTGGGCTCAGGTTCAAGGTCAAGTTCAAGTGTGCTCTCTGTGGCCCTCCCCCCATTCATTCTCAACCCACAGTGTTAGGATTCTGGCAGGGTTTTCTCATTTCATGACCCACACTTCTGAGTTCTTATCCTTACATCTGCAAATGGTCAAAACTAAATTTAAATTTAGCTTGCTCTACTTCCTTCCAATATGCTTGGCAAAATACCGGCTGCCTGTTTAACTCTTTAACTTACAAGTGACTTTAATCTGATGCCTGATCTGGCAGATTTCCCTGTAACCTGCATGTGCTGCTCTGCCTATAGCCTCTGTTGTCATCAACAGACTCTGGTTGCTGTGGTGATAAAGGGAGCGTTGGAAGTCCCTTTCACAGTAAGAGTCACTTTCTGCTTGAGCCACATTAGCCATTAGACACTGTGATGATACTTCCTGTGTAACATCATCAAAAGTCCCCAAACAGCAGCAGTAGCACAGGACACAATTGAATCACTTCCTACTCATTCTATGTGGGTCAGCTGCTTCTAGATCTGGGCATTTCATAGGCCTGTAAAATTTCATAAAAAGTTTTTGAGGGATGACAATTTTTGTATTTTGCCAAGTTAGGCATTAACAACACACAACAAGGCACCTCCTATCACCATAATTTCCAAGTAGGGAATATATTTGGCTCTTTGGAATATATATTACTTTGGCTTCGTTTTTCTCCTTTTATCAAGGACCAATGAAAATTGGTCACAGACAAAGGGTCTTGGTGACTGGACTGCGTTTATGGACCATTAGACAAATGCCCAGTTAAAGGATAAATGTGTGTCAATCCATAGATTCAGAGTTTTACTCTGAAACGGCCACTAGGTTTTCCCCTGCTAGAAGGCAATTTGTTGACAAGTTAGAAAATATATAGCAAAAGACAAACATTTATAGAACACTCAACACCTTTTCCCTCTGAGGTGAAAAGAAGAAATAGCGTTCACACCAATGATCCAAGCTTTTAAGTAACTCTGATTTCATTCCTGTGAGCCTCCTTTTAGTCTCTTGTAATCACCTTTTTGTAACAGGAAATAATCAGAGATACAAGAAAAGATTTATGTATAAAGCTGTTCTTTGCAATGTTCTTCACACACACAAAGAGCCAGCTTCCTCAATTGCCAAAACTGGGTAAATGGATACATAAAGTAATGGGACATTTTATTGCAAGAAAGTATGCATCCATTAAAAATCATACTATCGGGGCTTCCCTGATGGCACAGTGGTTAAGAATCCGCCTGCCAATGAAGGGGACATGGGTTCAAGCCCTAGTCTAGGAAGATCCCACACGCTGTGGAGAAATGAAGCCCGTGTGCCACAACTACTGAGCCCACGTGCCACAACTACTGAAGCCCACGTGCCTAGAGACCGTGCTCTGCAACAAGAGAAGCCACTGCAATGAGAAGCCCATGCACTGCAACCAACAGTAGTCCCCGCTCGCCGCAACTAGAGAAAGCCCGCACGCAGCAACAAAGACCAAACACAGCCAAAATAAACAAACAAACAAAAAATCATACTATCAAGGAGTATTTACTCATATAAGAAAGTGGTTATGATTGACATAAAGTGAGAAAAGCAAGACACAAAGCTATATATATCACTGAGGTCAATGTGGTGAGGTTTATTCATATATACACTCAGGTAACAGTGCTTCCTTCTAAAATACAATTATCATCTATACACATTTTTTTTCCAATTTTTCAAAAATTAACATGTATTACTTTTAAAGACAGAAAAGATACATTTGTATTTATTTTTTATCAAAGAATACAATGATTGGAAGCCACCTCAGCTGCCTCTTGGTGTGTCTCTATCTGCCACACCTGTCCATTCATGCATATGGTCTCACTATTTCACTAAATAATATTGTGGCAAATCTCACAGTCACTGATAAATGACAAATCAGCTAAAACCTGATTGATTTAAAGCCACGTCTTCAAAATCTGAAAGAATTCAGATCATTATTCACATTGTTTCTCTCTATAAGGGTTTGCTAAGGAAATTAACAGTAAGAATTCGTAGGGAGACATATTTCAAATATTTTGGTCAGGTCCTGGCAGGCAACTCTGAAGCCAAAAGTAATATTTTAAATGCATATGGTTCTCCTCTATCCATTAAAACGGGTCCCCCATGTAGGCCTCCAGGGATGGCACTTTCCTAGCCAGTTCAAGAAGAAATATAACAGAGTAATTAAGTCCATGAACTCAGGGGTCAAGTTGCTTGGATCTGAGTCTTGGTTCCATGTCTTACTGGCTATTCATCTTTCACAAAGTTGCTACAACTCCCTATGTCTCTGTTTTTCACTTGTAAAATGAAGGTAATAAGAAAAGCTTTCTGTCCAAGTTTTTGTGAGGCCATTCATTCATTTATTCCTAATCCAGAATAAAAGGGTCCTAGACAATTTGCCAGTCACTAGAGGTAGCACAGAGAATGTGACAGGTGAATTTCCTGCCCTCATGGAACTTAACATTTCATTTGGAGAGAAACACAGTTAACCAGCAAGCAATAAACAGTCTAGTTTGAAGTTCTGTGAAAAGTCATAAAGAAAAATAAAGCAGGATAAGGGAATAGAGAATTGCAGGGTTGCATGCATATTTTAGATAAGGGGGTTTATGAAAGCATTTCCAGGTGGGACTGAGAGCCAGAGAAAAGAATCAGAAGAGAAAGAAGGAGTTTAGTGAGTTTATGAAAAATGAAGGAAGCCATTGTCCAGGTGCAGATCTATTACAATAATGCAGGTGAGCCACTGTGACAGTTTCCCTACAGATGTGCAGACAGGGTCTAGGAAGTCATTGACTTAGATGCAGTTGCAGAGAAAAGCATTGACAGGATTTGATGATGGGTGGGGCACTCGGCTATGAGGAAAAATAGGCAAGAAAGATAACAACCAGGTTTGGGGCTGAGCAATAGGATCAATGGTGACATCATTGCTGAGCAGAGAAGATGAGTTGGAGTAGGTCTGAGAGGGAAATTGAGTCCAGATTTGACCTTATTAAGTTTGAGAGATCCCTTAGGCAGCTGGACGGTGTGTTGAGCAGGCAGTTAGACAAACACACCCATCCAGGTGTGGAGGGCATTTAAAGTCATGTGATTAGAGGAGATGACCTAGGATGTCTGTGCAGAGAAGATGAGGGCTGAGGGACATGTGAACCCATGGAGATCAGGATACAAAGAAGCAGTCAATATATGGGACTGAGAAGGAACAGCCACAAAGGAGGCTTGGAAACCGCAGAGTACGGTGTCCCAGAAGCCAAGAAACTGAAATAATGGGTGAAATAATGTATATTACAGAAGATACTCTGTATATATGAGAGTGCTCTTGGGCAAGTCACAACCTTTCTGAGCCTCAGTTGTCTCAAATGAGAAATGGGGATAAAGCTCCATCATAGGGAGGTTCATATAGGGAGTGGTTTCATAGGGAGAAGTCACAGAGATAAAGGATGCAAAGCATTTGGCACACTGCCTGAACATGTTATGTGTTCCTTACTCATTAGGTTATGGTAATATAATAATAATCAGCAAGAAAATTTTTAATTGAATGAAAAACACAGCTTTCATGGCTTGCCAGCTACCTGTCTCAGAAGGCTCTTCTGGGGATACCCATCTCCCTCCCTCTCTCCTTCCCCCCTTTTTTTCCCCCAATTTGTATTGCATGTTTCCTTCCTTCCTTCTTCTCTCCCTCTCTTCCCTCCCTCTTTCTTTCCCTCCCTCCCTTCCCTCCCTCCTTCCCTTCCTTCCTTCCTTCCTCCTTCCTTCCTTCCTTCTTCTTTCTTTCCTTCCTTTTTATTGGCCTCGAGTACACATAACATAACTAAATTAATTATAATTTCGGTTCAGGACACACTTTCATTTATTTAGTTCAGTGTACAGATATTTTTAATAACATGCAACATAAACCCAACTTTCAAAGTAAAAGCTAGGTCCTTGACTACGTCTAACCCTATGTCCTCACCCCCATTCCAATCCCTGCCTGCTCTCACCCATGGTGATCAATGTCCTCAGCCCTCAGCTTATCATTGACTTGCTTTCTTTGTTTCATAGATTTATAGCATCTACGAGGATTCCTAAAAAGTACTTCTAATTTATTGGTTTTAAACTTTATAAAAAGAGTGTCATGCTACTCAATGTATTTTGGACTTCTTCCATGTAATGTCATATTGCTAATACTCAGCCTTTAGTTGTGGATCATTGTAGTTAATTATTTCTGACTGCTGTCTAGTATTCCCTTTTTTGAATATACCATACTTTGTCCTTTGACTCTCCCACTGATAGGCAATGTTGTTGTTCTTAAACTTCTCTGTGAGCAATGAGGTTATGACCTGCTTACATATGTCTTCCACTGTGTATGTGTAAGAATATCTTTCAAGACTATGCTTAGAAACAGAATTATTAGGGCTAGTGGTTTTGTGAAGACTCAAAGTTAAGAAGTAATGCCAAATTGATCTTTAAAGCATTTGCATCCATTTTCCTTCTCAACAGTGGTGTGTAGAAGATCCTATGGATTCTTTAATGTCCATCACTTGGAATTTTTAGAATTTAAAACTTTTTCCAATTGAAACTATATAATATATGGTTTTGTGGTCTTCGTTTAAATTTCCATATCCCCAAGCATGTTGCATATTGTTTTATGTGTTTATTGGCTTTATTGTTCACAGGTATTTTGTCCATTTTTCAAAACGATTTTTTAATTTTTATATAAATTCTTTGTTAAGTGTATGTATTGAAAATATCTCCTCCTAGTTTATAACTTGTCTTTTTACTTTCTTTAAAGGGTGTTTTCATTAATTTTAATAAGGTGAAATTTTGTATCCTTTATTTCATAGTCAATACTTTGTCTCAATTCTCTAAATCTAAAGCATATTCCCATCTATTTTCTACAGAGCTTTTAGTGTTTTGTCTTATATTTAAGACCTTAACCCATCTAGAACGAATTTTTATACATGATGTGAGGTAGTGGTCCAATTTTCTATTTTTGCATATTGATAACCATTTTTCCAATTGATTTTTTAAGTCCATTCTCCCCTCTGTCATCTCACATGCTACTCTGATGTTTACACAGATCCCTGCACATGTAAGATGGATTTCCCCCTTATACCCCTTTGGTCAATATGTCTTTCTATTTCCACACTTCTGTGATGTCTATAGTTTCATAATAGATGCTAATTTCTGGTGTCACCTCTTCCTACTTTTCTCCTTCAGAAGAGTCCTGGCTAAACTTGCAGGTTTAACCTTTACTCTCTAGTATATTTTAGAAATCACTTTTAAAGTTTCATTAACTGTAACCATTAACTGGAAAGATCTATTTAGGTAAAATTGATATCTTTATAATATCGTTTTCCTATCTATGAAGATAGTATATCTCTCTCTTTATATAGATGTTCTTTACCATCATTAAAATTTGCCTAGGTTTTCTTACAGTTTTCTCTCTTTTTCCTTCTGTACCTCCTCCAAAGTGTTCTTGGGGAAGAGATTCAGCAGTTGTTTCCTCAGAATTATGCTCATAAGCAAACCCACAAGTCTTTCCATCTCCCACTCTGCCTTTCTGCCTCTAATAATGATGTTTGTCATGGTCAGCACACAGCACGCAATTTCACACCTTAGTTTATGTTGTTTTTCTCTGCTTTTAATGCCCTGTGTTCTCCTCTCATCTTGGTGAACACCTACTCATTTGTTAACATTTAACTCATGCATCACCTTTTCCATGAGAGATTGTCTGAGCCTGGGTGAGCTTCCCACAATTCCTTGTGCTCAAGTCTTACACAAGCCTTTCAAATTTCAATTGACCTGCTCTATGTGTTTGTCTTACCCATTATGCTATGAGCATGGGGACAGTATTTTATTTGTCTTTGGTTTTCCAATGCCTAACATAGAGTCCTTCATATACAAAATATTTCTTAAATGTTTGTTCAATTAAGCTCCAAAGTCATCTTAATAATATAGAGGTCATTGGGCTGGGACCTGGGATAAGTCAACATCATTAAGTAAAAATTTTTCCAAAAAAACAGTCAAGGAACCTGAATCTTAGTTCTTCTTCATCCCTAAAACAATTTGAGACCATTGATAGACATTTCTCTCTGAGCATCAGTCTTTTCATTACAACTCGGGTGTAATTCCTGGCCTCCATAGCTAGTTGGAAGCTCTTTGAAACGTAGAAATGTTGAGCGTTTTGAAAATACAAGGATGAATGCTACACCGGGCTTTGATTTTACTAATCCTACCACAACCCTCAGACTTTCAAAGAAGAATCAGGATGTATTTCGTAGCATGAATGCTCTTGCTAGGACATAAGTAAATTTTCATATGCATGGCACAGTGAATCTCTCTCTCTCTCAATATATATAAAACCTTAACAGTCAGGTAGCCTTTGCTGAAGAATCATTAAAAAATGATAAGACACAAAGGCTGTCCTTTTTTATTTCAAGAATGTAACAACTACTTAAACAGTAAATTAAAGATTCATTGTATTCTATTATTTAACAACATTTATAAGGAACTCTATATTGCTTCAATGAAACAACTTTTAAACTATACATTAAAGATTCAATTCTATTTTATTATGTCCTTAATCCCATTTGAGGGGTTAAATTTCCTATCACTAAGTATCATTTAACATTTTAATGAAACACTTGATTATTTTGACAGAACTGGCTCTAACTACAATGATCACATTTTCCAAAGAAGGAGATAGTCCTTAACCTGGGGCAGTAGATTCAAAACTCAGCTCTGGGAAATCCTTCAGTCCCAAGGTGGTGACTTGGGGTCACCATAAAGAGTGAGGGGGGGCTAGGCAGGCGGGGACAAAAAAGTGTTTGTGCTCTTTTTAATAGTTAAAAAGTATTTGAGTATACATAGAAGTAAAGGTATTAAGTTCACAAATGCCCATGTGCCTAACACCCCCGTGTAGCAAATGAACGGATACACCACCACAGCTGCTTCAGATTTGACTAACACATCAGACATAAAGTTGAGATCGCCTTTGTAAATTTCTCATTCCTCTCTCTTTTACCCTAGAGGTCATTGGCATTGTGAAGTTGTTGTGTATCCTTCCTAGCCATACTTTTAACACTTATACTACATATCTTTTTATTTATGAATAACAAACGGTATTGTTTGATGTATATTTAAAATTTACATGAATGGTGTCATACTGCATATATCCTTCTGTAATATTCTGTTATCACTCAAAATTGTTTTAAGATTTGTCCATGTTGATACGCACGGATCTGGTTCAATCGTTTTAACAGCTGTGCATCTGTAATTGTCAAGGATCTTGTTTGCAAACAACAGAAAGCGACTCTCATTAAATTAAGCAGAAACGGATTTAATGAGAAGGATTTTGGGGGATTGATAGAAGAAATAGAGAGTCTCAAGAAACTTCAAGAAAAGGGCAGCTTGGGGGGCAGGTCAGGCAGCTGAAATCACAGTCGCCATCTTATCAAAGGAAATGGGGTCAGTTACCCTGCTGGCGCCTCTGGACTGTGCATGACACCAGCATGTCCATCACTACCAGTGCCATTAAATTATGCATGTCACTCAGTCATAGCGCGGTTGTTGGTACTGCTGAATCGTGCAAATCTCCCCTGCCCATGCATTGCTGCTAACACTGCTGCACTGTGCATGCCACCTTGCTGGCACTCGTCACTAGACAGTGGCTCCCAGTATGGTCACTGTCACCGTTGCTGATGCATGCTGCTGCTAACTCCTTCTTCAATGTAGTATTCTCTTTATTCTATTATTTCTCAGGCACTGTTTTATACCCTGAGAACAGAGCACTAATACCACTGAGTATTTGTCCTCACAGGGCTTATACTCTTGAGCAGAAGACAGATAATAAGCAAATTATATTTATATCTGCATCTGCATTTATATCTACATGACTGGTGACACTTACTCAGGACTCAAAGTCCTCAGCAGAGCTTTGGGGGAACGTGTGATTGTTCAAACTCAGATCTGATCAATGCTATACCTGTCAAGAAGACAGAAGAAGGAATTTCTACTTCTTGTTTGCAGCCAGGAGTAACAAACTTTGTTTCTACTAAAAGAGGGCATGGGGTCTGGAAATTGCCATCTTTTAAATTTTAGCCACTCCATCAGGAGTGAAATGATATCCAGTGTTGTTAGTGAGAAACTTGTTCACTACCCACTGGAGTTTCCTCCTCTATGACCTGCTATTTATTTCTCTGCCTGCTTTTCCCCTGCTTTGTTCTCTCTTTTTATTATATTTTAGTGGAAAATCCATATTCTGATTTCAGTGTACTAATCCTGGATAGGTGAGGGTGTTGCAATTATATTCTCCCAAACTTTGAATTGTCTTTCAACAGTGTTTATGCTATGTTTTTAACCAGCTTTATTGAGTTACAATTTACATAAAATAAAACTCAGCAGTGTTAGTGCACAATTTGAAAAGTTTTGACAAATATATATAGTTACAATCATGGAATAGAATATTTCCATCACCCCAAAAAGTTCCCTCATACCTATTTGAAGTCAATCCCCTGTTTTAATTGTAGTTTTAATTTAGTTTTCCTTAAAGACAAATGAATTTGAGTGATTTTCAATGTATTTATTTGCTATTCCTATATTTTCTTTAGTAAAATATTTGCTCAACTCATATCCACAATTTAAAATATCAGGTTGTTTTTCTTTTATTATTCAAGTACCATTTATTATTGAGCTGTAAGAGTTCTTTATATATTCTGAATATGAGCCCTTTGCCAGATAAATGTTTTGCAAATATTTCCTCCCAGTTCATGGCTTGCCTTTTCATTTTCCTGTCTTATCAAAGAAAAGGTTTTAATTTGTGTAAAGCTGCACTTTATTTTAATTTTTAAGATCTATGTTTCTTGTGTCCTAAGAAATTTTTGCCTAGCTCAAGGTCACAACTATTTTTTCTACCTTTTTATCTAGAACAGTTTTAGTGGCTGTTATATTTAGGTGTATGATTCCTTCCTAATTAATTGTTTGCATAGTGTGAGGTAAGGGTTGAGCTTCACTGTTTTCCATCTGGATGCCCAATTATTCAAGTACATTTTGTTGAAAAGACTATTCTTTCCCTTTTGAATTACTTTCCAGCTTTGTTGAAATTCAACTGACCGTATATTGAAGATGTATTTGTTCACTTTCCATTCTTTTCCATTTATCTATTACATCTGACTTTGCACCAATAACACAATGGCTTGATTGCAGTAGCTTTATAGTAAGCTTCAATTCAAGCACTGTAATTCCCCCCAAAACTGTTTTAAGTACTTAACATTTCCATATAGATTTTAGAATCTACTTGCCAATGTAAAAAATAAAATCCTGCTGTGATTTTATTTGGGACTTTTCTGACGCTTGAATTTTAAAATATTAAATTGAGTGATACTGAATCTTCCAATCCATAACATGTTTATCTTTTCATTTATTTGGATTTCTTTAACTCAGTTGAGCAGTATTTTGTAGGTTTAGTGTACAGATCTTGCAAATATTCTGTTAAATTTTAACCTGTGTGTGTCATATTTTTGATGTGCTGGTAAATGGCATGGTTTATTTAAATTTCATTTTTTAATTGTCCGTTGCCAGTATGAGAAATAAATTTGATTTTTTTTTCTGCGGTACTCGGGCCTCTCACTGTTGTGGCCTCTCCTGTTGTGGAGCACAGGCTCCAGACACGCAGGCTCAGCGGCCATGGCTCACGGGCCTAGCCGCTCCGCGGCATGTGGGATCTTCCCGGACCAGGGCACGAACCCGTGTCCCCTGCATCGGCAGGTGGACTCTCAACCACTGCGCCACCAGGGAAGCCCTAAATTTGATTTTTGTATTCTGATATTGTATCTTGTGACTTTGATAAATTAACTTATGAGGTATAAAATTTCCTTTATATTTTTCTTTGAATTTTCTACTTAGGCAATCACATTTCTGTGAATAAAGATAGTTTTAATTCTTCCTTTCAAATTTGGATGCCTCTTATGTCTTTTTTCATGTCTGATTGCACAAGCTGGGACCTCCAGTGTAATATAACATACAAGTGGTAAGCATGGACATCTGCACCTTGTTTCTGATCTTTAGAGGAAAGCATTCAGTCTCTTGCCTTTAAGTATGATGTTGGCTCTAGGTTTTTCCCAGATTTCCTTTATCAACTTGAGGAAGCTCCCTGCATTCCTAGTTTGCAGAGTTTGTTTCGTTTTGTTGTTTTGCCATGAATAGATGCTACATTTAGGAAATATATTTCTACATCTATTGCAGGGATCTTTCTTTTTTTAGTCTATTAATATAGTGAATTACATTGATGGATTTTAGAGTGGTGAGCTGAAATTACACTACTAGAATAAAGTCCTTTTGTTATGATGAATTATGACTTTGTGTGTGTTGTTGGATTTGACAAAAAAAAACTTATGAATTTTTAACCTCTATGTTCTTGAGAGATATTGCTCTATAGCTTTCTTTCAGTGTGATAAAGATGTCTAGTTTGAGAATAATAGTGCATGACTCATAAAACAAGTTGAGAAGTAGTTCCTCCTCTCACATAGTCTGAAAGAGTTCCTATAGAATTAGTTAGAGGTCTTCTTTAAATATCTGATAGAATTCATCAGTGAAATATATATTGACCAGGAGTTGTTGTTGTTTTATGTTTATTTTGTTTAGGGTTTGTCTGTGTGTGGAAAATTTTTTAACTACAAATTTGATTTATATAATAGATACTGAAATTTTCAAGTTATCATCTTAAGTTAGTTTGGTGCTTTGTGTCTTTCAATGACTTTGCCCATTTTACCTAAATTGCTGATTTTCTTTTGCCATAAAGTAGTTCATAGTATTTCATTATTGCCCTTTTAATATTTTTAGCATTGTTTGGGATGTCACCTCTTTCATTCCTATTAAGGGTAATTTGTGTCTTCTCTCTGTTTTATCTTGATCAGCTTGTCTGGAGATTAACCAATTTAATTAATCTTTCCAGAGAACTAGATTTTGGCTTCATTGATTTCTTTCTATTGTTTTTCTGTGTTCTATGTCACTGATTTCTTTTATTTTTTATTGTTCTGGATTTACTTTGCTCTTTTTTCTGTTTTAAGTTTCTTTTGTAGAAGATTAGATCATTTATTTGAGATATTCATTGTTACTACAAGCATTTACTCCTAAACATTTCTCTCTAAGAACTACTTTAGCAGTATCCCACACATTTTTATATATTGTGCTTTTATTTTCATTTCATTTACGGTATTTTCTAGTTTTATTGCAATTTTTTATTTGAAGAGTTATTTAGAAATAGTTTAATTTTCCAGTATTTTAGAATTTTCTAGGTAAATTATATTATTAATTTCTGGTTTAATTTTGGTATGGTTAGATAACCATATTATTTTATTGTATTATTTAAATCCTTTTAAATTTATTGAGACCTTCTTATGGTCAGTATTGATAATAGGCACTCTTCTTAGTTTTTCTAACTTGCTTATCAAAAGTTTATGATAAAGGTGTACTGAATTTTATCAAAATTTCTGCATCACTTGAGATGATTATATGTACATTTTTTCTCCTTTAATTTGTTGATATCGTGATCCATATTAATAGACTTTATGATTTTAAGCAAATTTTGCATTTCTGAGGTAAATCCAGTATGTAGCATTTTAAAACACAACTGACTTGGCTTGCTAATATTTTACTTATGATTTTTTGCCTACATCTCAGTAAGAGTCATCTATAACTTTTCTCTTCTTGCCCTATCCTCCAGTTTTGTAACCAAGCTAGTACTCACATTATATAATAAGTAGGGTAGCTAGCTTTGTTTTTCTTTTTTCAGAAGTTATTTATAAAAGACATAGTTCATTTTTTCCCTGATAGTTTGATAAAATTTATTCATAAAATAATCTACATCCACTATCTTTCTAGAAAAGACAAATTAATATAATCTATATGTCAGAAAGTTTATTTTGTAATAGTAATTGGTTTATTCAGATATTTTATTTCTTTTACTTCAATTCTCATAATCCATGTTATTTCAATAATTATCCATTTCATATAAATCTTCACATTTACTAACAAAGCTATTCATAAAATCTCCACTATATCTGTTATTAATCTTTGTTTCTAATATTTTTATTTGTTACTTTTATCTTTTTTCCTGCAATTAATCTTACCAGAGATTTTTGTTTCAATAATCTTTTAAAGAGCTAGCTTTGATTTTGTTGATTCTTTCTATTTTTTTCTAATATCTGCTCTTATATTTTATTATCTCTTTGTTTCTAATTTCTTTGGGTTTACTCTATTGCTCTTTATCTAATTTATTGAGTTAAGCAGTCACTTCATCAATTATTTAAATTTAATATTTCTTCATATATACCTTTAAAGTTACAAATTCCCATCTAATTCTTCAATTTTACCTGACAGATCTTTATGGATAATGATTTTGTTATTATTTAGTTTTAAATATTTTTTTACTTACATTATGCCTGCTTATTTGTTCCAACAACTATTGAGTTGCCCTTTTTTCTTTCTTAGTGTCTAAACATATGGTGGGCTTGAGAGAGATTATTTCATTAATCTCTGCTTTTTCTGAAATGTATCTAGAGATAATGGTCTATTTTATATAATTTTTGGTATTGGTTGAAATTTCCATTACAGACATTACTTGGTCAATGTTTGAGAACAACACATGTATATTCTTCAAAACTGTATTCTCTGTATTTTTTAAGATTTTATATATAGCTTAAGCTTTTCAGTATGTTGTTCATATTTCTTACATCTTTATTAAATTTTTAATCTTCCCTTTATAACGTTTCAAAAGAGGGCTATTAAAATACCTCTAATGGGGGCTTCTGGGCTTCCGTGGTGGCGCAGTGGTTGAGAGTCCGCCTGCCAATGCAGGGGATGCAGGTTCATGCCCCAGTCCGGGAAGATCCCACATGCTGTGGAGCGGCTGGGCCCGTGAGCCACGGCCACTGAACCTGCGCATCTGGAGCCTGTGCTCTGCAATGGAAGAGGCCACAACAGCGAGAGGCTCGCGAACCGCCAAAAAAAAAAAAACAAAAAACCTCTAATGATGGATTTGCCAATTACTCCCTACAACTCTGTTAATTTCAGTTTTATACAGATTATGGTTCTGCTGTTAGTTGCATTAAGTTTCATGATTATTATATAGACTGATAAAGTATTCCTTTTATTATAAGTTACAACTTCCACATCTCTAGTGTCAATTTTGACTTGAAATTTATCTTTCTGATATTCATTTAGAATATCTTTATTTTTATTTAACATTTGCCTGATATATCTTTTGGCATTCTTTCACTTTCAAACATCCTACATCATTTTCTTTTTAGATGTGTCTCTTACAAACAGCACATAGCTAGATATTGTTTTGGGAGACACCACCATTCATGTTTACCATTTCCCAGTTCATAAGCTAAATAAAGTTCTTGGCATACAACAGGCACTAAATCATGCATATTTAATGAAAGACTTACCAATAGCTACACCCACACATATAAGTAGAGGCAAATTTGACTCTACAGCTCAGACTTCCCACATTTAATTCACGGGGCTTTTCCTTTATGCTATGTATGTTTGTATGTAGAAGGAAGAAATACTTCAATGTGGAGAATATATATATATATATATATGTGTGTGTGTGTGTGTGTATATATATATATATATATATATATATATATATATATATATATATATATATATAATGGAGCGACCACTTGACAGAGTAGAAAGAGCTAATCAGGCAGCAGGGAGCTCAAGCCCTCCAGATAAGGCATTGCCCTCTCTAGTCCTCACTCAATCTGCCATGCTGCTGGATCAACAAAAACATATATATCTCTTTCATATAATTATCACTAAATCCATTTTAAAGTTGAAGAAATTCACAGATATGTACACAAGGAGATACCATGTGAAGATAGAGGCAGAAATCAGGGTGCTATTTCTATAAGCCAAGGAACACCAAAGAGTGTCAACAGACCCCAAGCTAGGAGATAGGCATGGGATATATTCTCCCTTGCAACCCTCAGAAGGAACCGAACCAACTCTGCTTAAACCTTGATCTTGGACTTCTAGCTTCCAGTACTCTGAGACAATAAATTCTTGCTGCTTAAGACACTCAGATTATGGTACTTTGTTACTGCAGCCCTAAGAAACAAATACAGCATCTTTATATTGCAAGTGGAAAGCTTCTTGCTGAATATCCATGTCTGTCTTCTGTAAATACATACATACATACCTATATACTATCTTACAGACATACCATGGAGAAGGGCTGCCTTATATGTGTCATTAGGTAAGAAAAGCTCACCATCTCCTTGGAAGATCATGCAGGTAGTGGACTAAAAATGGGTAAGACCCTGGGCTAGGTCAGAAAACTTGAGTTTGAACACTCATTTAGGCAAAAACCCTTCTTGCTAGGTTTTGGTGTCATTTACACAATGAGAAGGTTACCACTCTAATCAAGCCTTACTTGACTGAACTTCACATTTTCAAAATATTTTGCCAACAAATCTGCATTGATGATGACATAATTAATTTGATTGCCCAATGTTTATTAATCAAAGACATATATAACAGGATATGCAATAAAATCACTTCTCCCAAATTCCTATGATATCACTGGCAGCCAATCAGAGCTGAAAGGGACATTCTTGTGGATTAGTTCTAAAGCTCCTGCACAGCTGGGCCAGATGAGTGAGGTCCTGGCAGGGTGGCCCTGTGTGGCTGGGGGCCAACATCTGCCCCAAACACCACGTGTGGCCTTGTGAGTCGAGCCTGGCTGTAGGGAAGCTCTCCCATCTGGCCCAAGTGTCAGGCGTTCCCTGGAAAGGGGCATCTGAGAATGGAATCCTTTTCTCTCACTGCTCCAGTCTGGATGTTCTTTCCCATGGAGGGCCTGGGAGAGGGGAAAACTGGACCAGGACAGGGCAGATCCAGAAAAAACAGCCATTGTCTTGGCCACATGTTAGCATGAAATTCACATTCCCACTGTGGCCACCGCAAGGAGAAGAGAAGCAAAGTGGGGCTGGACCGGTGCCGATTTGCTGTCACCTTCATCACCTTTGCACAAGCAGTGGACCCGAGGATCAGGCCATCCCCAGCAGTCACTGTTATTCTGTCCCCAGCTCCTCAGGGGGTGTTTGAAACATGTGCTTAGTGTTCCGTACTTCAGCAAACACGCTCTGAGCATCCTCAGTTGTGCATCTGTGCAGCCAGCAAAGATATACTGAAGGCCTACTGTGTGCCAGGAAGCAAACCAGGTGCCAGAAACATCAAGATGAACGAGTCGACAGTCTTAACGGGGACAAGAAACAACCACACGTGTTAGGATAGGAACATGCTGAAAGGGAGAGGGTGCCCTTTGGGATGCAGGATACCTCTCGCAACTTCTGGCTAGTCGGTGGGGCTGTTTAAGGGAAGCACCACCAAGGCAGGCATCTTGGCTTGCATGGGATCCTGAGGAGGAGAACAAGTTCTCTGGTGGAGGCGAGGGGTGGCAAGGTGGTTCCAGGCTGGGAAGACCTGGAGCAAAGGAGTGGAGGCCTGAGGAAATGCAGCAAACCCAAAGAGGGAAGAGTTCTGTGGCTGTCCAGAGAGTCAGAGCAGGCTGGAGAAATGTATTCTTCCCTTCAACAAGTTTAGAGGAGGACAGTAAAGCAACATACTTGAGAAACCCCATTTCTAAAAGTTAAAATAAAAAGTTATAGCTATTGGGCTTCCCCGGTGGCGCAGTGGTTGAGTCTGCCTGCCGATGCAGGGGACACGGGTTCATGCCCTGGTGTGGGAAGATCCCACATGCAGCGGAGCGGCTGGGCCCGTGAGCCATGGCCGCTGGGCCTGCGCGTCCGGAGCCTGTGCTCCACAGCGGGAGAGGCCACAATGGTGAGAGGCCCGCGTACTGCAAAACAAACAACGACAACAACAAAAAGCTATAGTTATTTTCCCTGGGCCACATGAGCAATGGTATAGTGAGTCTGAGGGCAGAGAGATTGTTCCTTGCTTGGGTGCGGGGGCAGGGAGTAGGTCTGGATTTCTGAGTGGCAGAAGATTCTGGAAGCAGAGGGTGGGATCCGCAAAGCAGAAGAAAGAGAGAAGCCTGGGCAGAAGCACGAGGTCTGGAGGAAGTTGAGCCTGCCTGAGCAACGTGAAGCAGGTCTGTCAGGTAAGCAGTGGGCAGATTGGGGCCTGGGATGCCACGGGAAAGAGATGGCAGGAATCCACGGAGGAAGGACAGTGTGCTCTCACTCAGCCTCCAAAGAGCATCATGGGCATAGGTCCCCAGCACAGGAGGAGTGACCACTGTGGAGACCAGCAGATCTGGCTTTGAATATGGCTCCATCACTCACTAGCTAAAGGTCACTGTGAAAGTGGATGCCTCTGAGCCTGAGTTTCCTCAGCTGCAAAATGGCCTGTGGGGCAGGGGGAGGGTGGCAAGGCCTTCGGAGCTCTTGGCAGCAGAGCTCCTACTGTGGAGGAAGCCTGAGCTCCACCCTTCAGAGGAGATGGCTCTAGAACAGTGGCTTCTGACCTTGCTCTGAGCAGGAGGGACGACCCCTGCTGGGGCCAGACAGCTGCCTTCCGTCAAACCTGCCTCTGCTGACAGGACAAAAAGACCAAGCTGTGACTCTAGGTAAAGGATGCTGTCCCTGTTAGGTAGAAGAAACTGTGACTGTTCATCCAATTCTGTAGAAAATAAAGCAAAACAAATTTTAAAAAAACAATAATAAACTAAAAAAAAATGAAAACCACGAAACTTCCATCATCATTTTTGTCAGTTTTCCTTGGGGCTGCTAGCACTCAATCTTTGGGATATTTCTAGAAATATTGAAAAAGCATGTTTTGCTCAACCAGAGTTTTAGGCCTTGGTTCTTCTTTCCCCCTTAATTCTGAAGTCACAAGTTTCCCTGGGTCCCAAAATGCCTCTCACCTGCCCTCAATTTCTCCCTGGATCTCGGTTTATCTCCTCCATTTCCTTTGCTTTACACCTATATGGAAATAGAGACTGGAAAGTATGCAGCCAGATTCACCCCCAGATATGGAAGGGAAATGGAATATTTTTAATCCAACACATATTGGCTTTGGGTTTGTAAGATCCAAATTTCCCAAGCAGGTACACCCTGCTCATGGAGCTCCTGTAGGATGAATCTCCATCAGATGACAAGACTGAGATTTCTCCATCATCTTCCTGGGACCCCCAGGCAATTGAAGGTCACAATGAATCCAAGGAGGAAAGAATGAGAGAATGGCCCTTTGTTGATGAAATCTCCCCAGTTTGCCTATTGGTTCCATGGCTGGCCATTCTCTTTCAGCCCATGACCTCATTCAGTAGCACAGGTGGGGGATCTGTTGTTGGTCCCATTTGACAGATGAGAAAAGTGAGGCTGTGTGTAGGTGAGAGGAGACTGAAAAAAGGATTTTCGGTCCAAGCAGACCCAGATCTATCCAGGCTGGCCCGGGGCTCACTTGTCTTAGAACATCAGGCGCTGTTCACCATGCAGGGAAACTGCTCTCCCTCCCAGGGGGCAGGAAGGCTTGGCAGGGAGGTGGCCGACTGCTCAGTTGGCTGAGGAGATAATGAAGCTTGGGATCTGTTTATCAACCATCTTTGAATGGCAGTCCCAGAATTCCTAATTAACTAACAGCCGTGGTCCGGTAGCTCTTCTAAGAGCCCGATTGTGTCAAATCACTAACATTCTCCATGTGTCTATCTCTCCCCAAAACCTGTGCTCAGTGTCTGATAAGTAGAAGTTTCAAGAGATAATAATGAATGAACGGTTGGGGAGGAAGGGGCAGGCTTTGTGGAAGACCCCAAATCCCCAGAGCTCCCAAGAATTAAAGTTGATTTTCTGCCAAAAGGAGGCCTCTGTGGACAACATGCCATGAGGAAAGGGCCAGGGATGCTCAGCTGTTCTGAATTTACCCAGGAACGCAGGGGCCGCAGTCCTGGGCCACCTGGCACCCAGCTGTTCACAGCATCAGAGCCCCTGAATCCTGTCCTGGTGGGGCCCCCAGAGACCAGCTAACAGCCCTTCATTGTTCATCCTTTGCTGGGTCTGCCCAGCTCCTTAGTGACAGACACAGGACAGAGACCCATGTCATCCTGGAGGGGCCTGTCTCTCAAGTTGTATTCCCTGACCCATGCTCCAGCCGGAGCTGACACTATTGTATCATCCTTTTGGACAGGTCACCGTTCTGCTCATACTGTCCCTTCCATCCAAACCCTCTTCCTTCTTTTCTCCTCTGGGAGAATCCCAAGTCAATGATCCAGGTTCAGCCCAGGCTCCCTGGCTTGGAGAAGCCTTCCTTGATTCCCTCCTTCTTGGTGCCGAGTTAGGTGCCTTCCTCCACGCAGCCAGCCTGGATTCATTACCTCTCACGTAGCACTTTCTGGCTGCACTGAAGTTCTCATTGTCTGTGTCTGAGCTACACACTAGACCCTGAGCTTCTCAAAGGCCCCATCGGGCTCCTGTCTATTTCTGTCACCCCAGAACCCAAGGCAGAGCCTAGCAGAAAAGAATCGGTGCCCAGGTCATTCCTGGTGAATAAAAGAACGGGGGAATGAACAATGAGTGAGTGAGTCTTTTCTTTTTTAATAAGATGTTTTAACTCTCTAAGGGCAGGGATGCTAATTCGGTTGTAAATAAATGATCTCATGGGGCTTGACTCTTGAAATCAAGCGAGTTGTGAAGAGGTATACAGGGGACTCTCCTGACATGCTTAAGGCAGATTTCAGAATGGCCCAGATGGCTCAGGGGTCAGCGAGCCCAGCCTGAGTGACAGCACACCCTGTCCGATGGACGTGTATCTCTGAGCACTCAGGAGGCCCAGCGAGGGGTCCCTGTCCATGACCCGGGCCTGAGAAGGAGGTTAAAATTTATTCCTCCCACGAGGGCTCAAAAACCACACCTCTTCTTCCACAGCAACAAAGGTTAGCTGCTGTGTCTGTTTCTGATGAAACACAAAAGGATACTCAACGTGGTTGAGAGGCTCCAGGCCTAGCTGGACTGGAATGTTTTCCTCCCTCGGATGAGAAGATCATGGCGTGTGCTTAGGTCCAGACACAGAGAAGTTCAGACTCATGTATGGGGTGCTTTCTAAGGGTAGGTGTTTTACAATAATGCTATGGGGTGAGTGACTCAGACCACCCGGGCCTCGGTTTCTTCAGCTAGGAAACACATTTACAGCATCTCCTCTGCAGGGGACAAGAGGTGCATCATGCAGGGAAAGGGTTTGACGCCATGTCTCAAGTCTCCCTGGACTCATATCCTCTGCCTTTTTCCAGGCTGGACTTGGGGAGACCAGTGAGGGACAAGGGGCCGTTTTTTCCCAGACACACCTCCTGAAACGAGCTATTAGCTCCTACCTGCCTGGGCTCTTAGCGGCATTAAAGGTGTGGGTTTTCTTCCTTGAAGGTTCACATGCAAGATAATAAAACATCAGTCTCAACCAACCTATTGCCTTTCTAAAGACCAAGCAGTAAGTATTTGAATTCAACCCACCTTCCTGGTGTGAAAATCACTGTACCTCCTAAAACTCAAATAAGGTTAAGTTTATCAACTTCCTATCTGTTTCCATATAGATATTCCTAATATAGAGTTCAATAAATGTCCTAATGCTCCAAATATATTTCAAGCCAAAAGGAGCCTTCTGGACATCACAAAAATACTTTGGAGGCCGAGAGAAATAATCATGTTTGGGGTTGGACTTTTCTCCGTGTGCAAATCTTAATGGCAAATCCCACCTGCCATGATCTGCTCTTCCCAGATGCTGGCTTGCACTGGGCCAAGCAGTGCGAGTTCTTGACTGTTGCCCACGTGGGGGAGGCACAAACCCAAAGACTCAAGAGTAATATAAAGAAGTGAGCCTCAAAGATGTAAGTGACAAAGAGTGGGGGGCAGCTGGTGAGTCATTCGTTGGTTCACCTGGCATTTCTGAGGGCCCTCTGGGAGCAGGCACTGTTCTAGGTGTGGGGCTCTTTGGTGGGCGAGATGAAAAGAGTCAGTGCTTTCACAGAGAGCTAGAGTGTGTGAGCGGCCCACGGAATCAGCAAACCCAGATCAATCGTCGTATAACAAAGACAGGCAGTTATACGACCACTAAAGCAGTTTTAGGGCATAGAGAGGTTCGGGAGCTTCTGATTTAGATAAGCCCAGCTTGGCAGGCCTCTCTGAGGTGCTCACATGGGGGACCACGGAGATAAGTGACATTGTGAGCCCCAGGCAGTGCAGCTGGGCACTCTAGGCAGGGCAGCTGCAAGAGCAAAGGCCCAGAGGCAGGACTGTGCTGGGCGTACCTGAAGAGCAAGGGGATGGGGACCACAGCAGACGGCACTAGGGACAGGGCATGGTGTAAAAGGTATGGATTTTTATCAGAGAGGAAGCAGGGGGACTGGAACATCAAGACCTGGGAAACCACCGAGGTGATGACTTTGTCTTCTCCAAGGTGGGAGAGTTAGAGGCAAGTCATGACCAGATGTAACTTAGATTTTTAAAGTTTGCTCACTTGGGGATGAAAAGGCTTGGAAACCAGGCAGAACCAAACCAGAAAGCCCAGCTACATCATTATTTAACTGAAGGCTATTGTGAGGATTGAATACCCAATGTATCACTCAGCTCAACCGCCAGGAGCGTAGAGAACCTACCTACAAATGCTGGTTTCCTTCCCAGTGTGTTTTCCCAAACCCACAGCTCCCAGCACTTATGCAGCTAACAGTATGTCTCCAGAATATATGCAGCTAATAGTGTTGCGGGAAAACAGCCCTTCCTTATGAGGTGACAGGCCTATCCTGTGTAGCTCTTTAAACCCCGATATTTAACATTCGGTACCTACTCCCTTTGGGTTCCACACACAGCCATGATAGGGACCATTTAAATTCCTGTTCCCATCCACACCTCTCAGTCCAGAAACACAGAGACATCCTGAGAGTTTAATTTTCCTGGATGCAGCTGGCATGGACCATGCCTTTACTCAAAATAATACTAATAATACTAATACTATAATTACCTGAATACCCACTGAGTCTCTCCCAGTGCAATTTTCATAATACTAAGATAATGCAAAGTGTCTCCTTTCGCTGCTGCTTCACAGAATAAAAGTTTTGGACAAAACACTGAAATCCTGGAACAGGATTCAGCCGGCTCGGCTTCTGATGCTGAGAAAACTCACCCTTCTCACTGCATCAGACCCTGTTTCAGAAATTACCTTTGTGCTATACAGTAGGTCCTTTTTGGTTGTCTATTTTATACATAGTAGGGCGTAAGACCAGCCAAATTCAACCGAGGCACCTGGCTCAGGCCACACAAAAGCTCAGGCTGCCCTGTTGAGGGGTGTTATCAGCAGTTCACCCTACTGTTGTGAACCTCGTGCATCACAGGCCTATGATTTGTCAAAGTAGCAGATGAGCCAGGAGCCTGGGCTCCAGAGCCTTCCAAAGAGCATCACCGCAGCTACTGTGCACTGACTGCCCACCCCGTGTCAGGTGCTGTCTGTGAATCTGGTCCAAATCCAGAGATATTCCTGCAAGGATTCTCATTCCCAGAGGTAAACGGAGGCTCCAGGTAGATACAGAACTTGCCCAGAATCTCAACTAGAACGTGTGTAAGCCAAGACCTGGGGCACTCCCAACTTACATCATGCCACCCGTCACAAGGAGCACTTGCGTGGAATCTCAGGCTTGGTTCGGGTTCCTGCAGAAGCAGAACTTGACACAATGATTGGCAAACAGGGAGTTTATTTGGGACTGCGGGAAGCACAGGTAGGGGAGGTGGACATGAGACAGTGAAGGGAAGACAGCCACAAAGGGGTATACTACCCAGGCAAGGCCACCTCAGAGAGCAATGGGGCTTTCTCCCACCCAAGACTCCAGGAGACAATGTACAACATGCCTGGAATCCACCCACACACAAACCAGGGGCTAGGGAGCTGGGGTGTTGATCCACCCTCTTGCCATCCATTGCTGGTTGAGGGTTGTTTCCAAGGGCATTAACTACCAAGCATCTTTGACTTTCCACACCTATGGGCTTCCTACCAGGAAGAGAAACCCTCAGGCAGACATTAACCACAAATGGCCAAAGGAAGGCAAGGAGATGGCATTTTCTGAGCATCTCCTACATGCGAGGCACAGGGCAACTATCTCCGGACCTCATGTAGAGAGAGGCAACGCCTAATTATGATAAGGAGTGTGGGTAACTGGAGTCAACATTTATAAGCTATATGATCTTGAACAAATCTAATGTTTGCAGCAAGATGGGAAGGGTTATAATGCCCACGACGCAGAATGAAACTTGGATTGAAAGGGATTATGTGTATCAAGTAGTCAATGTAGTGTCTAGAACACAGTGAGTTCTCAGATAGGGTGAACTTATGTGAAGACCATAATATCCTTAGGTCATTCAATCCTCACACTGACCTGTGATGACAGTGAGTCTCACAGGGGTGAAACAAAGTGCCCAATGTCCTCCAAACATCAGACAGCAGAACAGTACTTGATCCAAGGCTAGGAGACACCAACTCACAGAGGGGAGTGTGGTACCCGTGAGGACCGTGTCATGATGAAGATCAGGGTGCCAGCTCCTGTCTCCCTTTGTGTGTCTTCTCCCCGCTCCAAGGAGCTCACAGCTCAGAGTAAGGGTGGGCTCCACACCTTCTGTCTTCACAGCGTGGATCTGGAACACAGTGAACTTGCAGCTGCCTTCCTCTCCAGAGGTATAATATATCCATTCCCCTAAGTGCTTGACACAGACACATTGAAGATTTGAAGGCATTCTTGAAAGCTCAGTATTTCTGTGATTAATGTTTTATTGGATGGTGAGAACACAAATGCTACCCAGGCGCAAAAGAAATCATTTAAATAGGGAACATGATCCTTTGCATAAAACCTCCATTTAAAAGGTTTAAAATTTTTTTTTCTTTATTTTTTAAAAGTGACTTCTGAAGAAAGCTTCAACCTGAGGAGAGGGATTAAAAGTAACACTGATGGCTTCAGGGTGAATTTTTTTTTCCTTCGGTAATTTAACTGTCCGGATAGAGATAATGATGTCCACCTGTCAAGGCGAGAAGGCAGGAGACACTGCAGAGAAAGATAGCGGGGACCTTCACAGAGCCTGTGCGGCTCTGAGAGCTTCGTTAAGGGGCTGGGAGGGAACGAGCAATTGCCCTCTCTCTGTCCTTATGCTGCCCTCTTTCTCCAAGCCCGAGAAAGGATCTGAAGGTTCCTATGATCCCCAGGAAGCTGATGAGGGTGCAGGGCTCCCAGTTCTGCATGACTCATGAATCATCATCCTCTGTGTCTGGTGCTGTGCAAAGCCCCTCACCTAAACGAAACCAGGAAGCTTCCCGGGACCATGAGGATGGCTCCCAACATCCCTGCTTTACAGATGAGGAAACTGAGGCCCCAAGAACTCAGAGTCACTCGACCAAGATGTGGCAGAGACTCGGTCAGTCTGAGCTCCCAGCCACTGTGTCACACTGCCCCACACTCCCAGTCACCCATGATCCTCAGCATGGTGCTGCCAGAGTTTAAGTTTGCAGCTCATTTCAGAGTAAAGGGATCCAGAACCAGAGAGGGGCAAGGACTTGTCCAAGGTCACACAGCCCGACCTTAAACCAGAGTGGTCTGACTCCAGGCTGCTTCCCAGCTAGTGGGAGTGTGGAGGGCTTTAGCTGGTTGGTTTTCCTTCATGGCTCATTTTAGTTAGCAAATCAGGTTTTTTAATAGTTTTTGTTATAATTAGCTTCTTATGTTTTGTGCTACTGTATCAATAAAGAGTAAAATATACTTGACATTTGTGTTAACTTTGTGTTTGTTCTTAAAAAAGAAATGGAGCTGCTAAGTCACCTTGAAAGAAGTTGGTATTATAGTTATTATCACATAGCAGGTATAAACAAACGTGTAGGTGTATCTAATACACATAAGTATCACTATATACGTGCTTCACGTATGTAAATATATTACATATGTATCAATTCACACACCACTCACCTCTTTGTATTGCTTAGAATTACTGACAGTCGTTGAGTATGTTGATCTCCGATGCTACTCTTCTTGAACATATTGTTGCCCCATAATAAACAGGTTAGATCTTATTGCAAAGCAAGACTTGAATGACGTAAAGTTTTGCCCTTGTGACTTACAATGTGGAACTCATCCTTGGAACCACTGCTCATCCTCTTTGTCCACAGGATATTCATACTATAGTCTATCTTTCCTGATAAGCCATCACATGTACCTCTCATCAAATCTCAAGGTCATAGAGGGCTGCCTGGCTTTCTCGTGGAAAAGCCATCAAGGCCCCCGAAGTGAATGTTACCTACACCCTAGGCACACGTTTAACATTCAACCAACCAAACCCAAGTGCAGAAATCTGTCCAGCCATTTTGGTTTGATATTGTGACAAAGAGAAAAAAATGTTAAATGCAATATATGGTTTTATGTACACCTCAATTTATTCTGCAAAGTATCAAAGGTGGTGTAAGGAAGATGTAGATCTGGATGCCTAATATATCATCTCCATTCCAGAGGGCTTCATGTTTCATTCAGTTTGAAACTAGACATAATTAGGTCATTATGTAAATAATAAAATGTGATCTGTAATTTCTTTAAAGAATAGCTGATAAGTTATCTGTGATCATTTTCGTTTTGGTGTTAAGTTCATATAGCAAGCATTACTTTACTATGAACCCCACATGTTAATAATCTGTCTTAAAATATGAGCCAGGGTCTGGTGAAAGCTTAGCTCTGGTGTGGTGGGCGTGAGCTCATGCTGACCTCAGCCTTGCTCCTCAATGTGGAAGAGGCTGAGAACATGATACCTGGGTGGAGGGTCACCGTTCTGAACAGCAAGTTCATTGCCTACCATTCTTACTAACTCAATGAAATTTCCTTTGAAACTCACTGGTATCAAAATGACACTCTACCATGTAATAAGTAAGTTCAATTATATTCTCTAGTTGCATTTCAGGTCTAACCCTCCAAGAGGTTATGCCCCTTTCTTTATATTAAACTCGTATTTCTAAATAAATTTGAAACACTTAGGCAGAGTCGCTGCGCGGTCTTCTTTTTATTTTCCACGTGTATGGGGAGAATGGTTCATTTGAATGGCTGACCCTCATCTTTCTCAAAGCAGAATCAATGTTTGGTGGGTCTTAAATGCAGTAGCTTTATTCCTTCCCTCTAAATCCTTTAATTCATAGAAGTTTCAAACATGAAGATCTTTACATCAAACTCTTGTTTTTAAGATGGTCTATCTGAAGATCAGAGAAGGAAAATGAATTAACCAAAGTCACATAGCAAGTTCATGGCAGAGCTGAGACTAGATCCAAGCAATCTGAGAGTAGGATGACCATTCACTCCACCACACTACTTCACCCTAACTCAGAAATATTCACATTTTATGAAGAGTGCTGTGCCCAGGTACTGTCTGTCTACCCATCTTTGGCCATGGGTCCATATTGTCTGGTGTGACCGTTCACACTTTCACCCTCCAAACTTCACCCATCAAGAATTTCCCCACCTCACCATTGCAAACACTTCTTAGATGTACCATCACAAACCAATTTTCACTATGTCCATGTCTAGAAGGGCTGCCAAATCAGACCCCATCTTGGAGGAGAGGTTGTACTTTGTATCAGCACATTTTCAGAGGGATGAGATGAATCTGGGTATTGCTCAGGAAAGGGGGTTAAAATAATCACAAAATAAAAAATAGGTACACTGAGCATTGTTGCCAAATATCTAAAGAAAAGTTTGTGATATATACGAGGAATTAAAATTTTATCCACAACATGAAACTAGGGCCATGCAAGTGTTTGGTCCCTTTGTATACTAATCAAAGACCTTTCTGTCCATTACAGTTGACCAACAACAAAAAATAAAATAAAATAAGGAAGATGTATTATCTCATGAGGAAAGAGTTTCCCCATCTAAGAATTACAAGGGAAAGCATCACAGCGGTCAAAGCAGTTCTGGGTTCATGGCTTAGCTCTGACTTACAAGCTGTGAGACTTTGTAGATACACAAAATGATGAGCATGCCAATGATGGTCGAAAGGATGATGACAGTGATGAAAAAGCAGTGATAAGGAAGACACGAAGGTGATAGCAGCATAAATAAAAGCTGCTTCTGGGAAAAATGTTAAGAGATCCTTGCATTGGGTGGAAAGTGGGAACCAGGTGACACCTAAGGTTTCCTACTTCCCTATGATTCTGTGCCTTTTTAGTAAAATGAAAAGAACAGAGCTTTAGAGTCAGATCAACAACAGGACAGATTCACTAGGTATGAACCTATGATTTTGGTCAAATTATTTATGTTCTTTGGGCTTTTTTTTTAACCCTGGAAAATGGTGACAAAATATCTACCATGCAGAGTGGTGGACAGAATAATACATTTTAATTTTATAACGTACCTGTTGCAGGCATATGAGACTCGCCCAATAAATATCAATTTTTGACGAAGGATGAAAAGAAATGGTGGGTATTGGCCTAAAGTACTGATGGTTCAAAAGCCAAAATGACTGGACTGATGTTTATCAAGGACATTTTGAGAACCATGTTCAGTAGCTATGCCTTGGATCTTTAGAAAACCAAGTAATAGGGAATGTCTCTTTGTTATCCTTGTAAGATGCCAGGTGGACTTAGGTCTGGAAATCTCCCCCTCAACCCAAATAAGCCTGGACTTCAACCTGCCTTTGAGCCTTTTCAAATTTTTTCCGATTTTGTCCAAAGTTGAATGCCAACCAGGCTGCTCACTCATTCATTTGTTCAACACACCCTTATTAATTACATACCATAAACTAAGATCTGTTAAGCATGGAGGATGGATAAGTGAATATGACCAAGCCCTGACCGTGCTCTGGTGATGGGATGGAGGATAGAGACATGCGTGCAAGCTGTCACAACATGGCACATTAAGCACTGCAGTAAAGATGTACACAGAATGCAAGGATGGTGTGATGCAAAGTCTGCTGAATTCTGCAGCAAGTGGAGGTGAGGATTCTTCCTGGAGAGGATATGTCAATTTAGGAGAACTGGGTGAAGGGAGTAAGCAGCACAGCCCAAGATTAACTTTTGTAAGTACTGAGGGTTCTTTGTACATTCAATAAATATTTATTGAAGACCTTCTAAGGGGCGTGTCTTGAGGGAAGCACCGATGCAGGGAGAGCAAGACAGACACAGAGTCTGCTCTGCACTATTTCTGAGGGAGGAAGCAGGAACTTTAAGCGTAGTTAGGAAAGTAAGTGGATGGATGGATGGCACAGGAGGGAGGAAGACAAAGCATTTTTCTTTAATAATGTCAAATAGAAGGAAATCAAGACAAGAAAGCAGGGTGATGTGATGGAGAGAGATCAGAGGGGAGGGCGTCATCAGAGAGGTCTTTGCCTGTGCTTGTCCTGGAAAAGCTGTGGGCCATGACCCATGCAAAGCCCCAGGCAGCTTCTGCTGACACATACCAAATGCTCATTGAAAATAGTTCTTATCCCGGACACAGATATGTAGGAGTCTGGAATGGGTCCCTCTGATCACTGACTCCAGAAATCCAATTAGGTGGCCTGTGGGGGTGAGTGAGGGAAAGGAACTGGAAGCCTGGGCACTCATGAGTAATGATGGTGTGCTGAGGGCTGTGCCCACATCCCTGAGCCCCCTTTTGTTCTCCTAGCCCCATGGGGGTGCACTGGTAGTGTCTCCACGACATGGCGTGCTTCATGGTGTCCTGATTTGCATTCTATTCCCTCCTTCCCTTTGAATTCCCTGCATCCAGCACACAGCCTGCCACAGAGAAATGAGTAATGATAATTGAATGAATGGAGGCACAGATGAAAGAGTGTAATTATGAGAACGGCAGTATTCCTGCTTTTCAGATAAGGAAACTGAAGCTCAGAGAGGTTATGTGATTTGCACAAGATCACAGAGCAAGAAGTTGGGAAGATGGTGTCAACCCACAATTTATCCATCCATCCATCCATTCATTCACTCATTCCATCATATTTGTAACAGACTTTGTTAAGAGCTTTGACTGTGCATCCATTGGCCACTCTCTTCTGCCAGCTGGTGCTGTAAATACAGACAAGGCAGGTCACTGTCTTTAAGTTGCTCATCAAATGGAGAAATGATTGGGTTGTCAAATTCCAGAGTCCAAATTTCAAATATGTCTTCGACATGAGAGGAAGTTACAAGAATAAAATTGTTTTTATAACATAAAAAAGATCATTTTAACATTTCTGTGTCTGGGGATGCTTGTTCTGGCTGGATGACTTCCTTCTCTCTGGAATATCCAAGGTAAGGCTGAACACTCCTCGGTCAGACCCAGGAGAGAGATTACCAAGCTCAGGTTGCGTGTTATACTGGGTGGGCCATCATGGGTGGGTCCCTGCCTCCTGCAGGACCCAAGGACACAGGGGCAGATCTGCAGAGTTGTGCCCTGCCTGGCTCCAGGCACTGAGTCCTGGAGCAGCTGGCTGGCATCCAGCTTTCGGAGCAGACAGGCTCCTGCATCTGCAGCTCTGCCTAGAGGCACCCATTCCCTGAAAGAGCAGTCAGTGCACCATCTGGGACTGGCAGAAGATTTCCATCCACACTGCCACTCTCTCCTGTTTTGTTCTCTTGAGTGGGAAGAGTTACAGGAACCAGTGGCGATTTAGTGAGACTCTAAGTGGAGCTTCTCAGAGGTAATGAGGTCAGCTTCTATGGAGGTCATGCTAGAGGAAAGAGCGAAAGTTAGAAAAGCCGTGGGACAAAGACGTCTCCAATATCTCTGGTCCCACAGCAGTAAGAATGCACAGGTGGCAGCTAATGTCTCTGGTGCAGGATGACTGCTTCTTGTCACTCTGCAAGTTGACCCCTTAGGTGTGGATGGGACTAACTGGGGTCACGACTAGCATTCAGGGAGGACAGGCTTTCATGGGCCAGTGCTTCATACATACAGAGCGTCCAGCAAGCTTCTGAACACACTGGCAGGTTGTTCCCCATTTCACAGAAGGAACCATAGGCTCAAAGAGGTGGGATAACATATTCATGGTCATGTAGGTAGTGAAGGCCAAAGTCACAGGCCTTTCACTGCCTCACTCTCTCGTCTTCTTGGTGTGTTTATAGAAGTCAAATAAAAGAGGCAACTTCAACTGACAGATTAGAAAAATCACTGGTCCATCTTCTTCCACACTAGGTGGTCTAATCCACTTGGGCAATCTTCACTGGGTTAGATTTGACATGCCTACATGTATGTTTCTCCCAACAGACTTAGCTCATTTGTGGTAAAGAAAATAGTTAACCCATGGTTATATCCCAGAGCCTATAGCAGGGACCTGGCACATAGCTGAGTCTTGAGTGTAGGCAACACAATGTATGAGATGGTGATTGTCTGAATCATTAGCAGGGTGTCTAGCTTCTAAGCCATTTCCCCTTGCCTAGGCCAGTCCTAGCATGGTGTGCGGGGCCCACACCATGTCCAAGGTCACTAAGCTATTAAGCAAAGATAATATTCAAACTCTGTTATTCCATTTCACCTTGCCACCAATACCACATCATACTACAGACAGGCTGATGTGGTAGCCAAAGCCATCCAATGGGCACTGATCATGTACTTCCTATAAGCTACCAGGCAGTAGGTCAGACTGGAGAGAAGATTCCCTTACAGACAAGTAGGGGACCAATACCTTAGCATGGAAACAGTAAGTTGTCAGTTTCCACCAAGATGCTGTATCAAGGTAAATGCTGGCTGCAAAATGCCAGAGGTACCATGACGTGAAGATGTGACCCTGTGTGGGATTGGAGAAGGGGGTCATGTTGACAAGGCCCTGAGATAGGCTATACCCCCGTCATAAGCCTGCATGACCCTTTGAGGTCCCTGCAACAACTCTGTGCTAGAAGACTGTGCATTTGCAAGGCCCAGAGCATGGGAGGAGCTAATGGCTGAAGAGGTGTTTCTAGAAGCCCCCAAGAGCCACACAAGGACCCGAGAGTCCTCATCTGGGTCCTGGGCATGGGAGGGCTTGGTTTAGAAACAGGAGGAATACACTCAGAAACACTTAGCGGGGGGCAGAGTGGGTGTCTATTGCAGAGGGACACACAGATGGTCCACTGCTGGGAGACACTGGGAAAAGCTTCCAGAGAATGGTACTCTGGAGCTAGATGTTTGAAATGCGGAGATGGGGGATGGGCCTGGAGGCCAGGGTCACTGAAGGGACAAAGGCAAGGAGATTTGTTCTGGGGAAACAAGCGTTGTCCCAGAAAACCTTGCTGGAGCGCCTGTCATGTGTGAGAATTTGTGTGAAGCTCAGGGAGGACATATGGAGGGGTGAAGAGTCAACTTGTCCAGTCCTCCCCAACCTCCCAGTTCACTGGGCCAAGCCAGCAGTCTCCTCTCACAAGGCAGATCAAGACATAAGGCTAAAAAGACAGATCAGAATTGGAGGTGAAGAGAAGTGGGAGAGATGAGGTCCCGACAGCTGGATTTAAGCTCTACAACAGGGCATCATTCAGAGCTAGTTAATGCTTCTGCGGAAGAATCAGAAGTCCCCTGATTTAAAACAAACGCGAAGAAACAAAAAGCACACAATAACTTAGCAAATTTATTCGGGGGGAGAGGTGTCAGGTACGGACGTTCAAAATGCCATTTGTTGCCTTCCTGGGATGGCCCCAGACTTTTACAATTCCTCACCTTCCCTTGGAGAGGGCAGAGGAAGCCCCCGGGGACCCCAGGGCCCTTAGCAGAACCCACCAAAAAATGTTGTCTTTGCATTCGGAGGATGGGCTCTTCTGGAGAAGATTACTTGATGAGCTGTCATTAACATCCACAGGGAATTAAGGGAGCTTGGGGAAAGAACAACATATACATAGGGTATTATGGGGAGGGATTATCAGGTTTCAGTCAAACGCTGTGTCCTCACCTGTTATTGATTTTCTTCTCTGTTTGAAGATGGAGATTTAAACTGAGGGAGGGGAACAGACTCTGAACTGCCCTTTCCTCTCAAGGCTGGGAGGACCGGAGCCACATGGGGGCGGCCAGATGACAGCAGAGATGGAGGGAGGATTTGCTCATCTTCTGATGAAGCACCAAATGCCTTTGGCTCTGTGCCTCTCCTTCCTGGCTATTTTTGGGCCATCGTAGCATACAAATCTGAATCTCCCATCTTGAAACCTCTCTCTCTGAACTCTGGGTCGACAGCTTATCCTCTTCTCTTCCGGAAACTGCCCTGATCCTCACACCTGAAGCTCCAAACAGGAAGCTCTCACCTCCAGCACTCTCACCTCCAGTCCCCTGTGGTTTGGGTACCCTCCACCACAGTTGCTCAAGACAGAAAGTGGGGCCCCACTCCCTCTCCTGAATTCCTAGCATCCTGAAGATTTTATCTCCTCAGGTTTTCTTGATTCATTTCCTACATCACTACAATTTCTATTCACCCTCAAAGTCACCCTGCACCTAGAGGACGCAGTCCTAGTTCTTTAGCAAGACTTAGAATGTCCTTCTCGATTTGACTGGACCTCTCTCTAAGTCCTCATGTCTTTCAATTCCAACAACACCAAAGAGCTTGCGTCTCCCAGCTTAGACTGTGCACCAGGTGACTTCACACTTTCCACTTCCTTGATCTGTTCATGACTTTCCTGACTCATATGAGGTTTCAGCTCCTCCAGGAAGTCTTTGCTGATTCCCCCCAGGCTGGGTTGGGTACAATTTCCATCATGAGTAACCATGTATTCGTGGTTACACCCTGACCCAGTACGCTACAGTTTGTCACTACTCAACACTGTCACGAGTGATGTTGTGTGTCTGTGTCACCCACTGGACCGTGGGCTCCTTGGGTAAACCTCTCTCTACCCCAGAACCCACTTCAGTTCACGCAACTGCCTGTGCTCACAAAGTATGTGTCCAAAGAATGCTTAATGAATTTCCTTTCCCTGGAGAACAGAGTTGCACTCGTTGCTCAAGAATTTCTCCCTAAGATCAGCTTGGTGCTTTGTGACCACATAGAGGGGTGGGATAGGGAGGGTGGGAGGAAGATGCAAAAGGGAGGGAATATGGGGATATATGTATACATAGAGCTGATTCACTTTGTTATACAGCAGAAACTAGCACAAGATTGTAAAGCAATTATACTCCAATGAAGATGTTAAAAAAAAAAAAAGAATTTCTCCCTAAAGAGTCTCAGAACTGGAGGGAAACTCTTCCCACCCCCACTTCACAGATGTGGAAACTGAGGTCCTGGGAGGGAAAAGCTCTTTGCCACTCCTGAACTGGCCTGGGTGCCCGACACTGGTCCTGGATTCCTCTGCTGGCAGCAAGCCGTCTCTCTCACTCTCCTCTCTGCTGATGCTGACTCCTGGGCCAACCAGAAGCAGCACTCAAGACCCCCCACCTTACTCTGAATCAGCTCCAGTTACACTAAGAATTGGAGTCAGATAGAGGGAGAAATAGGGTTGAAACTGTTGTCAGAGACTATATCCCAGCTTCCTGAGAACCCCCGCTGTCAGTGACTTCTAGAGGCCAAGACAGTACTCAGAGTCTGCCCAAACTCTGACGTCCCATTCAGCATGTTCTTGTGAAATTCCAATTCTGTGATGTGTGTAGACCTATCCTTGATTCACCTGCTGTCATAGGATCCTGTAGGGCAGCCCTGGGGGTCTCATTCATATACCTATCAGCCCCCAATACCTCGAGTCAAAAGCCAGGCAAACAGTAGGTGTTCAGGAAAGAGTGGTTGAAAGAATTGAGTCCTCCTGACTCTCAGAGTAGGGCATCGCCATCGTCTCAGGCAGGTTAGGACCCAAGCCAGCAGGAAGCACCAACAAGGATGTGGTGCTTATGCACCTGGCCCTGGGCTATGCTTTTACATCATTGCCTCATTTCATCCTCAGCCCCACCACAGGAAACAGTCACTGCTATGGTTCCCATTTTAGAGATGGGGAGACTGAGGTTGTGTAACCTGCTTATGCATTTAAGCCCTGGTTCACTTGACCCCTTAGGCTTAAGTCTCTCAATTTGTGATAAAAAACAAAACAAAACAAAACAACAAAACTGGATGACAAGAAGGAGAAACACCTGCAGCCAATTTCAGGATCAGTCAAAGTGTTGAGTGAGCCGGAAGCCAGAGTGGTGACCCAAGATCCGTTTGGATCACATCTAATTAAGACACGTTCTTTTTCTTTTATTCTTTTTCTTTTGTCATGGCTGCACTATTGGCTTGTGCTGTCTAAAGAGAAAATAGTTAATTGGTTTATTTAGCCAACTATAGATGTAGTCAGTATTATTCTTCATTGTGTGAATTAAATTAAATAGTTTATTTACCCCCATGCATTTCATTCATTTCATTTAATTTAATTTCATAGTTATAACATGGGGAACAAACTAACTAGATTTTCCCCTTTGGGATGGAAATGGGCAAATATTTTGGTTCTGAATTAACAGGCAGCAAAGCTGATATTTATAATAAATCATCCATTGTTAGTCATCCTGATAATTATTCTGTGAATGGTCTAAAACAGACATGGGCATGTAATAGACATATTATTGGCTTTTACTGCAGTTTAGTTCTTTGTGTTAATGAACAATCTAAACTGGAAACTGAGAGATGCCTCCAGAGCAAATTGGTTTGTTTCACAGGCAGGAATTGAATACCTACTACGTGCCCACCCCACTGAAACAGCTTCATATGTGTTCTCCATCACACCAGCTCCCGCTGTAAACATGTCTGCATCTTCCGTCTCCCACAGGAAGATGTCCAAGCCCCTTAGCAAGACTTGCAGGAGCCCCATGACCTGGCCCCACTCGCTTCCCACCCTCAACTCCAGGTCCTTGCTCTCTGTACCCCACTTTCCCCCCAGATTTGCTAAAGGCATTATCAATGCTAAACTCTTTGCACTCGTGCTAACATGCTGAGCTGCACTGGGACGGTGGGTCTTTGTTTCCTCTGTCCTCTCCCTGGTGAGCTCTGATTAGTCCTTCAAACTTCGGCTTAGTGTCTACCCTGCTCGAAGCACTGTGCCCTATAACATCAGCAGCACAGTTGATACCACCCTCCTTTATCCTTTAAGCAAATGAGCATCACATCCTAATGCAAGTGGTCCCATCACCCACCGTAAGGGTGTGGCCTTTGCCATCCTGGATAAAGGAGGAACCCCGTCTCTACCTCTTCCTTTCTCATCTGAAACCCTCACATCCCTAAAATAGGCTGATAATAATGCCTTCCTTGTACAGTTGTTTGTTTTCAGGACTAAATGAGGTTACAGTGTGTAAAAGATTAAATGACAATGTATGTAAAAGTAAGCCTCTAATAAACATTAATCGTCACTATCTGTTTATATATCACACGTTCTACTAGACTGTGAGTTGGTGGTGAACCAAGACTTTGTTATTCACGGTTCCCTGTGACTAGCACAGTGCTTTGAACAGAACTGTTTTTCTTTGATAAATGAATATTTCATAATTGATGAAGATTGTTAGAGAATTTCAGGTGACAATTAAGATTCATCCAGGCAATGAAAAAGGAGAGAAGAAAGGGACCCAGAGCTCTGTAATTTGAGGGGCACCAAAAATTGCAGACAAAAGCTCCCTGCTCTTCCGTAGGGTCTGGAACCTCCCATGGAGGATGGAGCTGGATATTAGGAAAAGGGTTGATTTCAGGAGCAAGCAGAGAGCCTGCAGCCCAAAACTTACATCAGTTGGGAAGCTTTGAGCAGGTATAAGTTCCCCCTGAAAAAAACACAGCCCTTTCATCTTTCTTCCCCTAATAATGAATAAACTCCTGAGCAGTCCTTTGGGGACAATAGAGCAGAATTGTAAGGAAGAGTGTAGGAGACACTTTCTTTGAATGAGAGGAACAGATTCGAAAAGAAAAGAAGCTCAGAGCTGACAGATTCACGTTTGGCTCTCATCTTGGTCCATTATGAGGTGTGTCATCTGGGGCCATTCACCACTTCCTGGGGTTGAAGGTCCCTCACCTGTGAAAAGGAGGGACAGCAGGAGTGGCAGGGGTGAGCTGACGTCAGGGAGTACCCGGGAGAAAGTCAAGAAGAAGTGGAAGTGGTCACAGGCGGCATCACTCTTGCCCACGCCCGGCACAGCAGCCCTGCGATACCCGCTTTCCACGCACTTAGGGCTGCGTATCAATTAGTCCCAGGCCTTAAAGCTGAATGCAATTAATTCTATAACGTGCTGCTCTTCCTGCTGCATTCCAGTGAAATCACATCATGAGATCAGGGTACGATGAAGGATTTCTGACAAAGGGAAGGCAGTTCTGAGTCAACCCTCCATATGGCCTTCATGGAAGGGTCTGGTCCAGGATGCCTGAGCCAAGTGAGGACCTTGGATGTTCTGCCACATGCTCTGCAAAGGGGAAACACATGGAGGTCCTGAGTGATGGCTCCTCATTCCAGGCGAGTGCGACCAGAGCTAGAGAAAGAATGAGAGATAGGCAGGAAAGGGCAATCAGGGCCTGGGAGTGGTTTCTTCCTCGAAGCCTCATCCAGCTGCTTTTCCCTACATCCTCTCCACAAAGATGCTGGGAAATAGGAGTTTTTATATCATTTTTATTGTGGTAAAATAGACATAACATAAAACTTACCATCTTAATAATTTTTAAATATACAATTCGGCGGCATTAAGTACTTTCACGTTGTTGTACAGCCATCACCGCCATCCATCTCCAGAAATCTATCATCATCCCAAACGAAACACATCCTCTCCATTCAAGAATAACCTCCTCGTGTCCTCCCACTACCAGCCCCTGGAAACCACTATTCTATTCTCTGTCTCTATGAATTTGCCTATTCTTGATGGCTCGTGTAAGTGGAATCATATATATTTGTCGTTTTACACCTGGCTTATTTTACTCAGTACAATGTCCTTAAAGATCATTCATGCTTTATCATATATCAGAATTTCATCCATTTTTAAGGCTGAATAATATTTCATTCTATATATAGAATGTGACTTCATTTTGTTTACCCATTCCTCTGTCGATGGACATTTGGGTTGTCTCCACGTTTGTCTATTGTGAATAATGCTGCTATGAACACTGTTGTACAAGTATCTGTTCAAGCACTTTCCTTCAATTCTTTCGAGTGCATACCCAGATGTGAAATTGCTGCATTTTATGGTAATTCTACATTTAACTTGCTGAGTAACTGCCGTTCTGTCTTCTACAGTGGCTGTGTCATTTACATTCCCACCAGCAATGCTCAAGGATTCCAATTTCCCCACATTCTCAGCAACTCCTTTTGCTTTCTTTTTGGGGGGAGGGTATCATTTCTAGATTAGGGGTACTGCTCCTTCCAATAATGTAGGGATTCTGCTAATAAGGAAGGCATGGGGAATGGACCTTGGGAGGAAAGAAAGTTGTTTTTTGTTTTTTGTTTTTTTTCCGTCCTGGTACCTAATAATGTAACTACCAAATTACAAAGACTAAAAATTTGATTGAACTGCCAGAAAAACACAGGTAAACCCCCAACCCAAATGAGCTTCTCTGACACACCTAAAGCAAAAAATGATAAAAACAGATGTAACACAAATAAAAGATATAGTGGAGTTGAAATTCACTATTGAAATGTTGATGTACCACACACATGTAAGTACATAGGTGTAGTATAACTTATAGATCTACTGATAGAGGTAGAAAATGTGTATACCCAACAGACAGAAAACGTATATCTTTTACATTTGGTACATATGGAAAATTATAAAAATTGATCATGCTCTAAGTTTAATCCTCCTCTCTCCTCCCAAAATATGTATCATGCAAATCATGGCCACAGTACAATTAGAAATCAACAGCAAAAAAGATAACCAAGAAGAAGGACAATGCACTTTGGAGTGACGAAATAACGGTGTCTGCAGGCCCTGGACCAGGATGAGGTGGAGCTGGGACTCCAAAGGCAGGCTTCACCCACCACACACAGCATCCCTCTCCACCGAAGCTCCATTGCGTGACCACCTCTGGGTTTATACTTTGGGTTAGTTCTTGTGTTCACAAATGGCCAAGGAAGACTTACGTCTAAAAATTCCAGCTGGGTGAATCTTTATCATGAGGATTAGAAAGTAGAATTTCAAGGATCTTTGCTTGTCTCTGTGGATCGCGGTTCAGGACCCATGTTCTCTGTGAGCTGAGCTCAGATCACAGCCTCCCAGCTAAACACCCAAGTGCAGCCTGTGCTCAGAGGTCAGAGCATGTCTCACGCCTGCCTTTCTTCTGGTACCCTTGCTCTCTCCCAATTTTCTTTCTTTCTTTCTAGAGAATGAAGATTCTATGGCCTTGCAGCCCAGTGGCAACTTTGAGCAGGTGGCCAAATCCAGACCACCGGACTGTCTCTGTAAGGCCTGCAAATCCCAAATGGTTTTTACATTTTTAAGAGTACCCCTAGTTCATAACCTATAAATTAGTCATTTTATCATCAAATAGCATCTTCTTTGTCCTTTTTTTGCCAGGTATTAATATTGACATACCAACTTTCTTTAAGTGAGGGTTTTGCCTGGATGTCTCTTTCCATCTATTTTTTTTTTTTTTAATTGAAGTATAGTTGATTTACAATATACAGTACAGTGATTCAGTTATATATAGATTCTTTTCCAGATTCTTTTCCCTTACAGGGAATTATAAAACACTGACTATAGTTTCCTGTGCTTTACAGTAGGACCTTGTTACTTATCTATTTTACATATAGTAGTGTGTACATGTTAATTCCAAACTCTTAATTTATCCCTTCCCCCCACCTTCTCTTTCTCCTTTGGTGACTGTAAGTTTGTTTTCTATGTCTGTGGGTCTGTTTCTGTTTTGTAAGTAAGTTCACTTGTATCTTTTTTTTTTTTTTTTTTAGCCATTCATTTTCAATCTTTGGAACTATTTGTTTAGCAAGATCTCTTGCAAACAGCATTTTGTCATATTTTGGTGGGTCTGTTTTAGGTGAGTTTAACTTCTTTTATGTTGGAGTTACTCAAATTTGGTGCTTATTTCTACCTTCTCTATACTTTCTACTATGTTTTTTGTTTTCTTGTTTTTCCCCTTTCTCTCTTTCCACTTGATGATTGAGGTTTCTTTAATACTTTTTTTTTTTTTTTACTCCAACTAATGTAGGAATTGTACATTCTCTTTATTTTTTAATGTCTCTCAAAATTTTTCAATATATGTATTAATTTTTTTTCTGAAAGACACAAATATCATCTGTACCACCATGTCCTAAGCAAGACAATCTGCATAGATCATTTGATTTTTCCCCAAAACTCCCTATCTGATTACTTTGTCATCTGAAATTTAGTTCCAGCTTGTTTTACACATTTAAATTTTTTTCAGTGATGATTATAATACTATTATTATTAGTTAACAGTCTTTATTTAGAGGTCTCAACTTTTCTAGCTTGTTCTGTCTTTGAACTGTTATGGTGTTGGAGGTTTCCTTTATTAAGCACATGTTGTAAGGGACATTTTATTTTCAAAAAAAAGTATTTTTGTACATGGAAGTTAGCATTACTTTTTCTATCCTAACTCCCTGTTATTATTTAAAAGTCTCTTTTCCTCCATAGCCGTCTTTCCTTCTCTTGTGGCTGCTTTGCAGCCTTTATTTTTTTCAGGATGTGAAAAATACTTTCTTTTCAGATTTCTTTGTGATCTTTTCTTTTCATCACATGAATATTCTTCCACTCCTTGCAGTTTTGTGTGTCTCCCATGGGCTTCAGCTTCCTTCAGTGTTTTGTGATTCTTGGTTATGTGGTCATCATTGCCCTGGGGGATTTCTATTTTTTGCATCCTGGGATTCTCAGGGTGCATTGTCATGGCTTCCAATCATGGCATGTGTCTGAGTTTGGACCCCATGCTGTATGTTGTACTTATCTCAAGACAGACTTTACCCTTTGGTGGCTTTGGGCCCTGCCACGGGCAGAAGATACTGCTCAAGTCTCCAGACTAGAGAGGGCTTTAAACCAGACCCCTGGGTAGACAGACAGCAGTGCAGACTCTAGAAATGGGGGTCAGGTAGCAGATTTCCAGCCCTCACTTCAGATTCACAGATTTAAGTGCAGTCTTCAGCCACACCCAGATCCCAGATGTAGCCCCAGCCCTTCCTAGGACTCAAAGCCATGACCAACCTCATACTTGGAACTGGACTCTTCCCAGCACTCCCTTGGGCCTCAGGGATTCAGACCCTCCTAATCACAGCAAGAGCCCTCTTTTCAGGAAATATTTCCACGTCTGGTATCTAGAGACTCCCCTTTCTTATTTTAGGTCACTGTTATGTGTTTAGTACACCTTGCCAATATTTTCCACATCTTCCCCATGTGTGCACAGAAGTGGGGTAAAATGACAGCATTTATTCTGTGTACCGTCTTGAGCTAAAATTCTCATTGCTATGTGAGTATAATGGAGTAATCATAACCATCTCTCAGGATTATTTTTGAAGCGAAGAAAGATAAAAGCTTTGGAAACCATGAAGTGCCTAAAATATAACAGTCCTTATTCTTTTTTTTACATCTTAGCAAAACCCCACAGATTCAGTGTCAATGAGAGAAAGTCAGATTAACTGGGGGTAGCACTGATTTCTGTGGGTATCAGTGCAATGATAGAACGGTTCTAGGGCGAAATAACTTTGGAAAAAGCAGCAAGTTATAGCACCCACTCGGAGGTTCCAAATATATATCTGTGTATTACAGGCTTTGAAAAACCCTACTGAAAGGACACTAATGTAGATTCGTTTAATCTCATATTTCCAAAGTGCATTGATCACGAAAACCTTTTTAATATAGTGACGAAGATATACATGAATGATTGAATCAGGGCACACAGTAAGGAATCCTGATTTTGTGAAAAGACCAAATTATCCAAGAGTCCTAAATGAGGCTTTACTAATATTAGGCACAGAATTAGCAAGAAATTTTAGACAGTACCAAGACATCATAGGAAGTAATATATTGAAAAAACTGCAATCCGAAATAGGTTTACCTTAATTAGTAATGTATCAAATACAAGAATTTGCTTCATACCTCAGAATGTCCTGGAAGACCAGTAAACTGAAGGCCCACTATGAGGATGCTTAATGAGACTGGGGCCCTTTAAGTAGAATGGGCTCATATTATAGATATGAGTTTGAATATTAATTTCAACCTCCCTTAGCCTCAGTGTTATCTTCTGTGAAATGGGAGTGATATCAACCACAGCAGCATGTTATAAACATCCAACACACAGGGACCACTGGATAAATACACATTCTCTTCTGCTGTAGCCACAGCACACACCCCCACAGTGAAGAGGACATTGAATGAAAACCATATGCATCAGCTTGCAAAGTTGTGACTACTGGTGGTGAAAGAAATTCTCTTATTTTCTAGACCCATATTATGTCTCAAATGTTAGACAGCTGACAGATTATGGAATTTTAGACCTTACATATTAAATATTAGACAACTAATAGACTGTGGGATTTTAGAGCTGGAATGGGTCTGATAGTTCATTTATTCAGATCCTCTCAATGCTTAGAAAAAGAGTCTGAGGTTCAGAGATAACCCATGACGTGTCCAAGGTTAGTGACAGGTGGCAATTAGTACCTTGTTTCCCTGGCTGTCTGCCCAGTGATCTTCTAGGACTCTACAATGCCTCTCTATCAGTGAGACAAAAGTTTAACCAAGTCCAGGCAAAAAACCTAGGGCTTTAAAGAGGGGAAAGTTTCCAAACTTCTTATTTTTCTTGAGCAGATCTTACAACACAAAAGGCAACACAAAAGGGGTGAATCACATTCTACTTTCATTTAAGGCACATTCCTCCTGATTTCTACAAATAAATGAGAGTTCTGCATATTTCCAATGGCCGGCAGAGAGGGTGAATTTTTGCTCCATATCAAACACAGCTGCTACTTTCCTAGCATCTTGTCTGGAAGGCTGAGCCAGGAGTTGTCCGTGCTGGTCCCCAGGAGCTATGTGCGCTTGGGTTGTGTTTCTGTCACCTGGAAGGCAACCGTCAAAGCCAGCCATGTGTGCCTGTGAGATGCCTCTGTGTATTTTTAGAAAGTTTTTAAGAGGGAGACAGCCAAAATATTTTTACTGCACAGCAGGCACTGTGTCATGCTGGAGTGTTGGAAAGAAAAAGAAGAAAAAAGAAAGAAAGGGAGGAGAAGATTTAAAACTGGCGCACAGATTGAAATGGTTAATGGCTTCGCGGGCCTGGAGCACAATCCCTCTGAGCTGGGAACACTATGTCACAGTTTCCTTTCCTCCAAATGTCCCCACACAGATTCCAGTAACCATACAACGCAGGCACAGCCCACAACGTGTGAACCTTGACGATCAGGTAGGACTCAAAGGCAAGAGGACACAGGGAAGAGCACGTCAGCCAAGGCAGGGTGAGAGCAAAGCTCCGTGGGGTGTACGTCATGTGGAGAATCACAAGGAATGAGGCGGAAAAGGAAAAGGGGGACAGCCTTCAAAGCAGGCTCTGGGGTATGGACACTGCCCATGGACAGAAGAGTTTTAAAATAATCTCACACTTGCAATTGTGCTTTGCAGCTCAGAGGGCATTTACACACCGCACAGTCATTGGGCCCCCGTGGATTGGCACTATGACTAACTCCATTGCACAGATGAGGAAACTGAGGCTCGGGAGGGATTAGGATTTGAATCCAGATTTTCTAATACCGCCTCCAGGGTGCCTTCCTTACAGGCAGTGTGTTTTAAAGAATTTTGAGCAGGGTAGTGACCCAATGCGTTGAGTTAGGTGGGGGAGGGGCCCTTGGAGCTAGAGGAAGATGGAAATGTTACAAAGTGAAGAATGGTCCAGAGCAAGCGTCAGCAAGAAGTATCCATAAAAGGCCAGACTGTAAATAGTTTAGGCTTTGTGGTCTTCGTTGCATCTCCTTCTTTGTTTTTATTGTTTGTTTGTTTGGTTGGCTTTTACAACCCTTTAAAAACTGTAAAAATATTCTTAGCTTCAGAGTCATTCAAATAGACCCAGGGCTGGATTTGGTCACTGACTGTGGTTTGCTAACTCCTGGTCTAGAGTCTCGATAAAGGGGACAATTTGGAAGGCTGCCAAAATTACCCCAGGTGAGGGATGGTGAGGAGTGGGTCGGGATGGAGAACACAGAGACCCAGCCCTACAAAGAGCCAGCGTGATGCAGGGCTCGGGGAAGGATGGACAGCAGGAGAGGGGGCAGCTCCAGGACCTGGCTCCCTCCTCTGTGCCCGCAGCAGGCAGACTTACCAAGGCCAGTCTCTCATGGAGCACTCTCCCTCCACAGCTTTGCTAACCAGAGCATGGAAGCAAGAGCTGAAGGCTCAAGGCCATCAGTGGGAGCTGGAGTAGAATCACTTCTAGTAGGACGGGGGCATCAAAAAGAGCCTGTGGCCAGTTTGGGGCACATAGAGGACTCAGCCAGGCCATGCAAGCAGGGGCAAAGCCAACATTTGCATTCCACCACCGTGGTGACAGGAGACATCAGTGATGCTACAAGTACCGCCTCAATATGAGACGTAACAAATAACACAGCCTGACACTTACATGGCCAGCTGCTGGCTAAGCATTTTACCTGCACCACCTTGCTCAATTGGCCATTCCATCCCCACAAGGTACTACTAACTCTAATCGCTCCTACACCTGGCGACTAAGGTGGCAATGGCTTAGAAAGCTCAACCATGGTGGTCATGAGTGACAGTCTGGTGCCAGACTCCACTGTCCCAAGGATGTTTCCAGCAGTGGGATCCAGGACAACAGGTTTACTTCATTCTGTCTCAGTTTCTTCACCTGTGAAATAAAGATCGTGATCATAATGTGAAGGGGAGTGAAGGGACCACCGAACCCTTAGACTAAGGCCCAGCAGGTGCATTGTGTTTTTCGGTGTCGTCATGGGGGTTGTTCCCACATCACACAGCAGGTAAGTAGCAAGGTCAAAATCTGAATCCAGAAAGATCACTAATTGATCATAGGAAAAGACCCTGACCATTCTAAGTCTCTGAATTTCCTCCTATGGAAAATGAGGCTGTGAGCCCTGCCAATCTTAGAAAAAGGATGAAATAAGATAAAAGTTAGAGTCCTTTATCAAAGCAAGGATTGTTACTGCTTGGTTCAATGATGACAATAATACAATTTAAAATCTGCGAGCCGGGGTGACCTTGCCATCAGAGCAGTGCTGGTCCTTTTGGACGCCGAAGTTTGACGTACACTGGGCAGAGAGGGCAAGGGAAGAGCAGTTCCCATCCTTGGGGGGCCTCCCTGTGTCCAGTCCTTTCACGAATTTCACTCCCCCTCCAGGTGAGCATTCTGCCTATTTATTTATTTTTTTAGAGGAGAAATGTGAATTCTAGAGAAGGTAAAGAAATGTATGCAGGGTCACGTAATCACCAAATGAGGTCTGATTTGACAATCCCTGCTCTTTGTGTGACACCAAGATTTAAGTAGCTCTTCAAAAGAACAGTGGAAGAGAAGTCACAGATGAAAATATCCTTGAAGGAAGTCAGATCTCATAGATAAATACTGGCCTTCTCCATTCACCTCTTCCCTCCCTATAACTTTGGATAACGGGGTTTTTATTGTCAGCGAGGCTTATGCATGTGTCAGGAGAGTGCTGGAGGAAAGTAATCTATGTGGCAGACCCCCCGGGATAGGAAATAGAAAGTCTGCTCGAGCTGACAGTTCTAGAAAATTCTCCCCTTTTTGTGAAATATGTGCTTGTCAAGTGGTCATGAGACAGCTGGAAATCTGAGCCATGCAGTAAGAGCTGAGAACCTGAGGAGGAAGAGGCTTCTGAGGATATTCTGAGAGTTTGTGCCCCCGTCATGAACTCCCCATCCAGAAGCCCTACCTCTCTGCCCAGCTAGGCCAGGAGCAGGGAGTCCTCTCCTGTTCTGTGGGCCAAGCACTCATGGCAACAGGACTCCAACTTTGCTGTGCTTAAGAATCATCGGTGGATCTTGTTCAAAATATTCATTTCCAGATTCTAGTTCCTAAGAATTCCGATTAAGTCTGAGGACACCCAGGAATGTGCACTTTTACATGTTTATTCCAGACCGTGCACAAAGAAACATTCACCCTGGGATCCATTGTATCCTGGAATTAACTGAACAACTACAAGCCACCAAGAGCTTATAAAGAAGACCCTGGACGGCTCAGGAGTGTAAACCAAGGGTAGGCATTTAAGGACACATCCCCCAAGAAGGTCCTGTTTCAGTGGAGACCTGAGAACAAGTGAATTGGAAATATTGGTAGGTCAGAGGAAACGGCTGGAAGAAAGATTGAGGGTACAGGGAGATCACAGCATGGCAGAGAAACTCAAAGAATTTTGATAAGTCTAGTAGGGAACAGGAGGAAGAGAGAAGCTGAAAACATGTTGGGGATATAGGTCGGAGTTGGTGGGCAGAGCCTTGTAAGCCGTGTAAAGATGTTGGGTTTTAGCTAAGATCCATGGGGAGCCATCAAAGAGTTTTAAGCTGGAGAATCACATGACTAGACTTGTGTATTTAAAGCTACTCTCACTGCTCTGTGGGAGATGGCTGGGGGAAATGCAGGGCTCCAGTGAAGGGCTGTCTGCCGCACCATCCGGGCGACAGATGAGAGCGCTTTTAAATAGGATGGAGGTCATAGAAAGAAAGGAAGAAGCAGACATGAAAAGTAGTGAAATTTTCAGAAAGCGAAATCCATAGGACATGCTGGAGGCTTACATGCAGGGGAGGAAGGCGTCCAGGTGAATTCCCAGATATTGGACCAGGGCCACCGGTACGTTGTTGGTGACACTTACCAGGATCAAGGGTGCCTGAGACCCACCAGATGTGAGCTCCACAAGCTCAGGACTTTGTCAGACTCCTGCTGCTGCCTCCTCAGCATCCTCCACATGGCCCAGTGCATGATAGAGGCTGCAATGAAGTGTTGAACCAGTGAGGGAAGATAGCGGGGGCGTGTCTGGGAAATGTTGAGTCTGAGACCCCTTAGTGGAAATGTTAGGTGGATGGTCTATCTAGATATGGATACTGGATATCCAGAAGGGAGGGCTGGAGGGAAGCATCATTTGGAACATCAGTGTATGTAGATAGTAACTGAAAGCAGGAAGCATTTAAGATGATTAGGGAGTCTAGAATGATAGGAAGGCAGGAAGGGAGGAAAACCAAAGAGAAGAGGGGAGAGAAGGGAGGGGAAGGAGGAGAGGAGGGTGGGGGGATTATTTATTTTGGAGCACCATCTACATTGTCCCTTGAATTAACACCTCTGAAAAGACTAAGAGTAACTTATAGAAGACGTACATTGTGTCACACTTCTTATACATATTAACCATGAAAATAAAACTATATTAGATGATTTCCATAAACAAGGCATTGCACTAAGTATTTCACATATATTATCTCATTTAATCCTAATAGCAGACCTATAAGGTAGGTATTACTATCCTCAGTTTTTACATAAGGATGCAAAAATGCTAGAGCCTTTAAGAGACTTGTCCAAACTCTCCAGCCATTGAGATTCAAACCCAGTTCACCACATACCCCCCTCTGCAAAGTTCTGTGAGCAAAGTAAAATGGCAAATTCCCAGTGAAGGCAGATTGGAGAGAGAAAAATTCAACTATGTAAAGTCAGAAGTGTTCATTACTTTGGGGCGAATAAATGGGGCCTCTGAGCTCTGTCCTTCCCTGAGTGTTGGTCAGAATACAGCCCAACCAGGACCCCATATACGTGACCTCTGCTGAGAGCTAGAAAATGCAGCGTTGTGTACCTGACAGCTCTCTTGGCCTGATTTATGGGTGTGTTTGTTGTGCTTACATCATAAATCTCCACCCCCAGGACATTTCAGTTCTGGTATTTATTGACCAAAGACAACTTGTGTTAAAAAATGTTTTGAGATTTTGCCAGATAATCGCTATGAAATATTTGAGAAAACATGCTGTCCTCAGGTCAATGAAATTCTGCAGGTAGCTGATTTTGCTACTGGGGCAAATACCTTCCCTGTCTACTATTTTATTGCCTTTTTGTAAAATTTGTTTTAATCAAAGAGGCAGATTCTTCATATGTGTCACTTTATCACCTCACCAGTTCATCAAGGGAAAACTGAGGGGAATTATCAAAAGAGATTTCCCTCAGGGCCTGGGAGAGTTTTGTTTCTTTTGAACAAGAACTTTTGGCCAAGTGTGTCTCAGAAGCATTCAGGTGGCAAAACACCTGGAGAAAAACTGTGAAATGTAGATCCTTCCATAGAAAAAACCAAAGATAGAAATGTGAGCTAAATCTGACATTGATGCCAGATTCTAGTATAAACAAGCTGAAGACTTGAGAGAAGAATTCTGGAGAAAAAGTAAAGAAAACTCCCAATAATCAGCTTTGCTTAGTGTAAGCGTGTGTGTGCTCTTTCAATGAATTTGGAAAATACCTTAAATGATCAATATTATTGACCACCTTATCCAGTTTAAAAAGAAATAGTGTCCTAGTTGGAACACAGTCAACGATTGTTTTCAATCAGGAGTGCAAAATTCTAAGTCTGCAAGGCTCAGAGGTGTCAAGGAGGAGTGACTGGTGTAAGAAAACACAGAGACCTTAAGCATCACCCGAGGATCTTGGAGAGCAGGTGTCTCTCTTAAAGGAGACATCCACTTCTGGTGTCCAGGAGGCTGTGGGTACATTGTGATGTGAACCCAAAGTTTGTCAGAGCTTCTGTTCTCTCAGTAGAATCTGAAAAGTCTGATTTTATCATGGAGGATCCAAGCTTTAAATGTGAATTGCTAATTTTGTTTTTGAAACAGTGTGTGGGCCAAATGGAACACATCTGCAAGCCAGACGTGACAAGGGCCACCGGCTGTGGCCGATGTTAGGACTATTACTGCGAACTCAGAGTCATGGGACAGTTGAACAATTGCTGTTCCTTGTAGTAAGATATTGGCCCTTGACTTTCTGTAATTATGCAGATTGGGCGTTTGTTGTTGGGCTCAGCAAACTGAGTGTTTCGAAAAGCAAAGTTAGGGAGGGTTGCTGAGTCTCTGCCCCTGGCCAAGGCCTTTACTGGTCTTTTCTCCTGATACCATTTGCCCTTGGACCCTTCTGTGAATGACGCCCCTGCTTTTTGCCCCACTTGGGTACTGAACTTGCTATTTCCTCTACTGGTGGGAATAATGACAGTAGAGGTTAATGACCTGTCACGTGGGAGTTGTCTGTTCTCCATCCCATCGTCCCATCCAGTCTTCACTTTGAGGTAGACGCCATCCTCACTCTCACTCCACAGAGAGAGGCTGAGCAGGTGAAATGCATGTCCAAGGCCACTCGCCTGGTAAGTGCCAGATCCAGGATTCAAGCCGAGTTCCCTGTCTCCACACCCACCTGTGCTGCTTGTAACCAGCTCCCACCACGCCTACTTGGGCTCCATATTTCTTCTGCAGCCCACCTGGGCTTCTGTGCATTCTGATCTCCAATCTCAAGGCCTGTCCTTCTTAGCCTTGAGTTTTCTGCCCCAGCATTGGTGACTTGCATCAGCCCTGCTCTCCATGGGCATGAGGGTCCCCTACTCCTACGTGATATATCCCCACTTGGGAATCAGAGGGCACACACTTCAGATTGCCTTCCAGACTTAAGCAGACTGAAGCTGACTCTCTCAGTGGTTGTACAAAGTTTCAAAACAACTATCCTGATCAATGCACCATCCATCCAGCAGCAGAAGCTACACCCTAGGAGTCAGATTTGGACAACCTTTACCCCCACCCCAATCTAATCAATCTGCAAACTCTGTGGGTGGATGCCTCAACATCGCAGATATCTGTCAGCTTCTCTCCATGAACACTCCTGCCTCGGCAGCCTGAGCTTATACCGCTCTCACCTGAAACACCAGAGCTTTCCACCTGGATTCTGCTCATGGGATCTTGACCACTCTCTATGGGTCTTCGGATAAAAAACACAGCCTCCTACTCTCTGCATGAGCTGATCCCTGCCTGCCTCTCCTGATCCTTGTAGATTTCAGGTCGAAGTCCTCTTTCTCCACCTGTCACAAGTCAGGCCCTCTTTCTTTGTATCTTACTAAAGTTCCCAGTATCTATCTCCTTTTAAATTAAATAACTAAATTCATAACTAGGGTAATGTCTGCCTCCCTGAAAAGAATGTCAGTATCATGGGGAAAAGGATAGAGTCATTACTCTTGGATTCATGGTGCCTACATGGTGTCTGCTGAGTGGTAACCACTTCATAGATCTTCATAGAGATAAAGAGAGGAAAGGAAAAGAGTGAGGAAGGAGATGTTCCTTCTTCGGGACACAAGTGAGAAGTAAAGACCTTTCGTGGCCAAATGAATTGCTTTGGCTGGTAATTCACTGACTCACCCACGATCCATCTTGTCCTTTTCCTTGAAAGGATAACAGTCTCATCATATCCTTCTGCCCCATGTCCAGGATCATCTTCCCTCCAGCCAAGCTCTAGTGGCCTTTTCAGATTTAGAATCTTAATCTTTGGAAGAGTAGACTATTTCCTTCACTTGAGGATTTTTAAAAATTTCACTTGCTAGCATCCTCAAATCCACCTCCTCTGAAGATGGGGATGACATCCTTTGGGCACAACACATCTACTCTGCCCAGAGCATATTCATCAGGGGTGTCAGAAAGGACCACCAGGCAGCTATGCAGTACCCACCTCCACCATAGATGCATGTTTCTCATTGCCGCCACTTTTTAAAATGAATAAGTGAATCTAGATCGCTTGCACAGATTCTGGTCTCACAGAAATATGGGATCAAAGGCTTCTCAACCTTTATCCCAGATCGCATTCCTGGGAACTCAAAATCTCAATGATGTAAAAGCCATTTGCTTGAGGATTACAAAGGGGGGTGCCAAAACATGCCCGCGTGCATGTGGCTTTTCGGGTAAGTAGCACCATCCTCTTCCATTCTGTAGATGCTATAGATCTGATAAGTTTGTGCAGCAGGAGAATTGGGAAAGAGACTAGCATAAATGCAAAGGGGTGGGAGCCCAGGGAGAGAGACGGAACTGTTCATCACCCAGAAAGTTTGCACATATGGGCTCTGCCATTACCAGGAGATGTGTGTAATTATCCAGCAGCTTGGGAGAGGTCTCTGACTGAAACCCGCAAATAAAACTCTCCAGTTCCTGGTGAAGCCGGCCTGATCCCTTTCCAGAGGAAACAATGACTCTGAGTAACCTTTTAACGCATCTCCTTTTCTCTCCCTGATACCCTGGATAATTATTTATTTTGTCATCTAATCAGTTAATTGGGCTGGCATTGTGTTTTAAGTCGAACATCCTGTTGTTTAGGTACTAGGAAATGGCTTTTTGTTTGTTTGGAGTTTTTTGCAGGGTAATGGGGACTTATTAACTGAGTGGCTGGCTCTGGGTGAAGTTGCTCAGGGACACAGTGCAGACTTTCTGGGAGTAAATTGATGCATTAGCAGCGGAAGGTTGTGTTCAAAACAAGAGCACCTGGGTGCGGGCAGAGCCTTGGTGGATGGTTTCCGTTGTCATTTCACTTCCTCATGTTTATGTGGCAATTTACAGTTTGCAAGTCCCGTTCACTTAAAATAGCTCATTTAGCCCTAAGGAAATCACCTTTGGAATGCATTTTATTGCTCCTAATTTACAAATGGGGCAACCGAGGGTCTGACAGGCCGTGGCTGGCTCCCACACTCTCTGCCCTGCTCTAGAAGCCCTCTGTTCCGTAGGGTGATAAAGAGGAAATTAAAGGGGGTGGGGTCGGGAGGGGAAGATCCTAGGTGTGAATCCAAGTTCCTCCACTTTTTAAATTTTATCCAACATTCGACCAAGCTTAGCCAACGTCTCTCTAGCTGGGCACAGTGCAAGGTGCTAGAGATACAAATGTGAATAACACAGGCCCCCTCACTACCCTGGACTAGCTTACATGACTGACATCCCTCTATCAGACAGGCAGGTTGCTGTTGACCCTGAAAGACTGTGATCACATTGAGAGATGGCAAATGTAAAGCACGAAGCCCAGATTGTGGCACCTCACAGGTGCTTTAGGACGGGAGCTATTCTTAGTTTGACTCCAGGCCCATCTGTCACTTTATTGAGTCACAGGCTTAAGCTCCACTTCTGGAGGAACTGTCCTTTAGCAGTGCCCCCTTGCAGCCTTTCCATCCAATTCTTGCTCTGACTCAATACACCTTGCTCTCCGTGGCCCCCCTCCTCCCTTCCCACGGGCTAAAGTGACTCTCAGGTTCTCACCTCCAGAACTCTCTTCCTCCCTCAGCTGGTAACTGAGTCTCATGAGGCAGGCCCCGTGCTGAGTGGTTTACCCTCCTGGCCTTCATACGATTCCATCTTATTTCCCTACAATTCCATAAAGTGTGTGTTTGAGTTTGCTAGGGCTGCCGCAGCAAAAGACCCCAAACTGGGTGACTTCAGCAATAGCAATGTATTGTCTCACAGGTCTGGAGGCGGGAAGTTCAATATCAACGTGTCTTCAAGGTTGGTTCCTTCTAAAGGCTCTGAGGGAGAATCCCCTCCATGCCTCCTTCCCAGCTTCTAGTGGTTGGCTGGCAATCTTGGACGTTCCTTGGGTTATAGGAGAAACACCCTGACCTCTGTTTCCATCTCATTTATGTGACGCATTCCCTGTGTGCCCGTCTGTGTCCAAATCTCTCCTTTTTACAAGGACGCCAGTCATTTTGGATTAGGGGCCACCCTGCTTCCGTATGACTTCACCTTAACTCATTACATCTGCAATAACCCTATTCTCAAATAAGATGAACTTCTGAGGTACTGGAGGTTAGGATTTCAAAATTCAACATGAACTTTGAGGGGGGACACAATTCAACCATGACAGTGGGTCTTAATTTTTCCATTTCTCGGTTAAAGACGTGAACCTCAGAGAAGCAGTATGTACAGGTCTCAGAGCTAGTTTTCGACACAACCGTTCCAAAGCACGTCTCCCAAACAGCTCTAAGGATCCATCTTCTTTTCAGCAAGTGACCTTTCTAGAAACAAGAGATGCAAGGCAGGCCTCAGTCTGGAGGTGAAGAGACCAGCAGATTTTCCTGTGGCTGCTGTTTGCCACCCCCCTTGCAGGTTGCCCCTGCACAAGCCTGAGGCTGTTTGGGGAAAGCATCCTCTGAACAGCAAAGAGGCCAGGACCACCTCACTGACTCCTGTTTTTATTAGAATTCAGACATGCAGGGACGAGCTGGCCCCTGGAATCCAGGCCACCTGGCCAGCAGGTGCTCATCTGGTACCCGGGCCCTCTGAGCTCTCAGCACACCTCACATTCACTCTTCCTCCAATGTGCTCCTCGTTGGCAAGACCCTGGGCCACTGCTCGGGTTGTTCCTCTGCCCACTGACGGCTCATCTGCCTACCAGTGCCACCTAAATGCCCCCTTTTCTCCCTGGAGTTGCCGCCCGCTGCTCCACAGGCAGAATCGATGCTTCCTTCAGCTTTCTTTTTGCTAAAATGTTACTTTGTTCACTCTCTCCATGTATCACCTTGACATCATTTTGACTCATCTTCTGGCTTCCACCTTAGATGATGCCCTGTTTGCAGAAACTTGACAACTTTGAATTAGAGTTTTAAGTCCCTGCTAGGAGGTTCATCTCTGTACTTCCAGCACCAGGCAGGGGAGGCCTTGGGAATAGAAGGTGCTGAATAAATGTTACTGGAGAATTGTTCCCTCCGTTTCAGGGCACTGGTCCTCAAGAGGGATATTGAAAAAAATAAATGGGTCTGATTTAAATCCGTGGTCTCCTTCTGATCTAAATCTGAATCAGCATTATCATAGTCATAAAAGAGAGAATTCAAACTTAAGTCAGTGGAAGGACAGTTGAAGGAGCCAGCAGAGCTCACCCTAAGGAAGAGGTGATTCAAAGGACCCAAGATCACTGGTTTCCAATCAGAAGGGCTGTGTTGGAACAAATAGAGAGGATGTGACCTTGTGTTCTCGGGGTGACCACAGGGCTCACACACAGAACCTACAGGGAATCAGGTTTTATTTCAAGTTGAGGGAGAATTCCCTCATGGGAACTGACAAAAATAAACTAAACTAATAAAATAAAATAAAATTGCATAAGTAATCAAATAAAACATGAAGGCTGTGCCACTCCAGCCCCAGTCCAGAATGAGTTCTCCAATTGTAGGACAGTGGCTCTCAACCAGGGGTAATTTTGGCCCCCTTGGAACGTTTGGCAATGTCTGGGAACATTTGGGCTTGTCACACTGGGGGGAGGTTTTGCTCCTGGCATCTAACAGGGAGGAGCAGGGATGCTGAAAAACATCCCACCACAAAGAATCATTTGGCCCCCAATTTCCATACTACAGAAGTTGAAAAACCCTGCCCTAGAGGTGTTTAAACCCAGGTCAGATGACATAGCAGGATCATGGCATGAGGCGGTAGAGTTTATCATGCACAAAAGTCATCAGATAAGCTGATTAAAAGTATTTACTCTTGGGTCCCAGCTCTTAGAGATGTTATTCTAGTGTGTCTAGGGTGAGGTTGGGACTGGGCTTCATGTGAACAAACACCCCTGGTAAACATAAGTAGGAATTTGGAGCCCACCCTCTGAGGAACATCACACCGGATGATCTTTGAGGTACACCCCCATCATCTCCTGACTCCAGGAGAGAGGCAGCAGAAAGATAAAAAGCCTTTACTTCCTCACCCACCTTTAGAAAATACGAGTGGAGCGAGGGGCCCAATTAATTAGTATTTTTAAAAGAACTTGGAGATCTGTTTTTTTTTAATAAGGAAATGAACATAAGTGCAAAGCATCATGACTACTCATTATTTAATTTAACGATTTGTGAAGATTCAGTTGCCATGGTGACTAAGCACTATTTATAAAAATTAAGAACATAAATTATAAATAATAATATTATTACATGCAGAAGGGACTCGAACCTCTCAATCAGAGAGCAATAGTTTCCAGATGGGAAAAAAGAAACCAAACATAGTTTGCATCACATATGGGGAAGAGTGCTGGCGAATTTACATTTGCACAGTGTTCTAGAGGGAAAAAACAGGTCAGGATGACGATTTTATGTCATTTTCATGACAGCCTGAGTCTTTGTATTCCATGGGGTGCTTTTGATTCAGGAGAGCGAGGGTGGGGCTGGCAATGGTGTCAGGGCATAGAAGCAGGGGTTGGGATGTCAGCTCTGAGAAAGTAGAGCCACTCCCCCATCCCACACAACTCCCACCCACCTGGTGGTACATGCCAGCATCCCAGTGGTTTCTAGACTCAGGGAGGGTCAAGCCAGGATGCCTCCACTCAGTCATGTCAGGCAAGGTGGCTCTCAGTCCCATTAGACTCATTTGGATTTGATCAACATGTTTGAGCATCTTGCTGTAAGGCTGTTGAAGCCAGGGAGACAGGGCAGCCAGGGAGACTGAGCTAGCGGTCAGGGGACAAAATTGTTGCAGCCAGACCCTACTGACACCCTATTACGTGTGGGGTCCAGAGTTGGGAGAGATTTCAATCTCCTTGTTCCACCAAGGAGACACAGGAGGGGAATTGAGTCCAGGTGCTCAGCCAAGGCCCCCACACAACAGGCTGGTAGCAGAGCCAATATCAGAACCCAGATAGCCTACCTCCTAATCCAAGTGTCTTCTCCCAGGTCACCGTCCTCTTCTCGAATCCTCCCAGGGTCCTGGGCCAAGAAACTACGGCCATGGATGACTAATTGACACTCCTGTCACCATCCTGGTGTTGTCCTGACAATAACCTACAAATTCTGGCTAGAATCAGACTGGATTACCCTAAGAGGTTAGTTCAGGGGGCAGAGAGGAAGGGACAATATGATGTCAGATCTGGTTAAATCACTAGTTTCCCGGTAGAGTTGACTATGGATTTGATTATTAGTTGTGTTTATACTAGGGACTTCCACTTAAATGCTGTTCTCCTTACCTATTGCCCGTCCAAGCCCTGTCCATCCCACGAGGACTAAAATAAGTGACTACTGACTCCAAGAATCCTTCTCTGACCCCCCACCCACCCCTCATATTTTGCAGCAATGTGTTGAAAAGCAGAGAGCAGGCATGCAAATGCCGACACAACACCCATTGTGGAGGTAACAATGTCCTCAGCTTGGTCCCAGACTAGCCTTGGCTCAGGGGGGTCTGCATCTGGGCAGGGAAGTGGCAGTCAGACTCTGCCAGCTGTCAGCAGGAACCCCGAAAGGGTGGACCCCAATATAATCCTCTCGTCCATGGAATTTCTTCAAATTTTTAAGGTGCTTTTAAGGATGCAGGGTTAACCAAGATAAATTCTAGGCACTGATAGCAAATGGAATGTTTACAGAATATAATTGCCTTTCCTTGCCATGACAAAGGGAATTAGGTCTCTACAGAGCTGGTGCTAAGGTGAATACTTGAACACTTCTTGAACGTAAGATAAAGTGCACCAAAGCAAGTGTATATTAAAGAGGAAAATGCTTAAGCACTTGAACTTTTACACTCCATAACTTCACCCCACAAAAATGATGATCTGATTTTTTAAAAATAGCTAAGTTAGTTACCAGTGAAATTGTGGTATATCCTGGCCAATAAAAACCTAACAAACATGTTTTTGCATATGGGAAGGGTGGTTCCATTAAAACTTGATTCAAGAGGAGAAGGAGAAGAAGCCTCTAGAATCGGAGGAATGGGATTTTCTCTAAAAGTCATGTAGTCAGCAGTTGCAATGGATGTGCTACCTCTCCTGTGGGGAGCGCCAAAGACCAGGGGCAGCTGAGCATAGCATTTGCGCGGAGTTGCATTCACCCTGCTGCCTTCCTCCCTGCCCCTCTGGTTGTAAAGGTCAGAAAGAGTACTGCTTTGGATCCAGATAATCTCCTTGAGGCTTCAATGGTTATCCTCTCTCATTGCTCATGAATGTACTCTTTTTCCTGAAGAGGAGAAAAATGTGGTTCGTCCACACGACTTTATAAATTGGAGGCACGTGGCATCCAGAGAGGTCAGAATTACATAGAGATTCACGAGTCTGATTGTGTTCCTCACGACCTACAACCTGGACCTGATAGCTCTCCTCCATCCAGGGCCCCCAAAGTGGGACAGCCTTCAGCACAGTGACCTTCCACATCTGTCACCACCTCCTGCTTTGCAATCTGCCTCCCGACCTGCTGGATTTATCTCTTCACCTCTCATCTAAGCAGTGACCTGATGAGGTTCTCTGCTGCTTCCTGAGACTTATTGAGGAAAGTGACCCTCCCTGCATGCACAGATTGTGGGCTCCCAGGGGTTACATTCACCTACACTCACCCCTGAAAATGCATCATTGCTCTGTGCCCTCCAGACCACAGCCTAAGCCAGGTGTCGTTCTGATGACTGTACCTGCAATCCAAGCAGGTCTGACCCGAGATATAACAACCGGACCACTTGTTCCAGGTCTGCTTAAACCTGTGTGGAGAACATGACTGCCTAAGGGTCTCCACGTCAGTGTGAGACCTGGACAGTCCGTGTCTGTACCCTGGGAAACTCAAACGAAATAGTCCTCTGTTCTCATATACCTGAGTGATTGACACTCTGTGATCAGAAACATTTTACGATGTTGATTATTTCTTCCAAATGAGAGAAGGTGGAAGTAAAAAAAACAAGAAAAGCATCTATACTTGGCTAGTTCTAGGATTAACTGTATGGTAGGTATGGACATCTTGCTTGGAGGACAGCCCGGGAGCCCCACACCCACGAGGGAACCTGACAACACGGAGTGTGAGGACAGGAGGGCCGGACCTTGCTGATTTTCCTCACAGGTTTGGTCCGAGTCCATCCCTCCACAGGGTTTGTTGATTGACACCGAAGCTGCCACAGCCTGTACGCTTGTTTCTTAGGATCTGGCTTGGGTGGACAGTGTGAGATTTGTTTTTATTTTTCTTCCAGGGGAAGAGGGTAGGAGGGGGATGGGAAGAGGAGAGTACATTCATTGGCTTGTTTGAGTCCCATAAATAATAATTCATCAAAGGTTAGAAAATGATTCGTTTTCCATGGAGACACTGCAGGCTCTTTGCCCAACATTTGTATAAACATTTATTTAGGCAGATAGTCTATGAATTATACAGTGCTTTGTAAAATGGGGGGGTGGGGAAAAGAAGGCTAGCCTCCTGAAGAGCTTTCCTTGATTCCTTCAGAACTAGAATGAGGAGTTCCAGTCAAAGAGGCAAGGGTCCCCACCCCTGCCCTGCCTCGCCAACCACTCTTGGTCACCCTCTGCCTGCACAGTGGTGGTAAAGGGCTCTGGATCCACAAAGTAGAGAAATAAAGTGGTCTATTTGAAGATGGAAGAAACCTACAGGCCGTTCCCAGTAGAATGAGTGTGTGATACATGCCCAACACGTTTTTCATCATCTCCAATATGCACAGGCTACCTGAAGCCCTCCGAGAGCACCCTGAAGGTCCTAGGATCCAGTTAGAGAGAGCTCCTATAGCCCAGTTTTATAGATGTGGAAATCCAACAGAGCCAGGAAGGGTCCGGTCAGGTAATAAGTCTGTGACCCTGTCAGATGAGCCTCAAGTCTTTCTGACTCCTGACCCTGCACCACATAGAAAACAAGAGAATCAAGGCAGAGGCATAGTCAGTGGGGTGTGGAGGTACGTCCAAGATGGCATCTCCCAGAGATCTCTGTCTGAGAATCTGAACACGCAGGTGTTTGGTGGTTGTTATGAGACCAGAGACATCTGAGCGTCCTTGCTACTTAATGCACACTTGCAGGGCTCACCTGTGTAATATCTGGTGAATTAACAAAAATATTCTGATTTCTACTCTGCATCAGGAGTTAAAGACACAAAGATGAACAAAACAGAGTCTGGTGAAGAAAACAGAAGGAAAAAAAAAGAAACTAAGTGTCATGTGATTTGTAATAAAAAGAGAGACACATTGAATAGAGGACATGATAGAGTAATGACGGGTGATTTCTGTGGGAGATGCCATAGAAAGTTTCAATCAGGAAATAAGATTTGACCTGGATCTTGAAACACAATGAAAAGGTCACCATATTTATTTGCGTTCAAAATGAATTTAAATAAGGAGAGAAAAAGAAGGCAGGTTGGGAATGAGAGGGGAAGGAGGGAAGGAGAAGGATCCAGTTGGGAAAATAGAAACTACACCGGGTGCTTCAACTAGAGGGAGTCCAATCCTGGGGATTGGTTATATGGCCCTTGGAACAGCTGGGGATTAAATATGAGAAAATCGAGAGAATCCAGGGATTCATCACAGCTGGAAGCCACCACCATCACCACCCAGAAAGGAGGTGGTGTTATCACAATCCAGAAGCTGGAGTGCAGTTGGGTCAGGGAAACTCGGAACTAAGGTGGATCAATTCCTAACAAGGGCACAGGGAGGCAGCTTGGGCTGCTCTCCCCACAGTCAGATGAAAACTGAAACTCAGAGCCCTTAGCCATTTCCCCAAGATCATGTAGCTTGTAAGACCTGAATGGCTCTCTCTTTCCCCAGAGACTTTGCCCTTAACCATACTTAATAAATGTCTCTCATATTGAGCCTTCACTAAATACTTGCTCATTATCCAATTTTCAAAGTGCTTTCATGTAGTTCCTATTTTTCAAATCAGATTTCTTTCTCAACCAAACTTTCCAGTGTCTTGGTGCTAATCCTAGATACTATCCACTGGCAACTCCTTGCTTTCAGGAAGCATGGCAAAATTTTATTCTTCTTGTAAAAAATTAAAAACAATTATTATTTGTGAAACTTTGTCAGATAATTGAGTAATTAAGTTTTTATCTTAAGTAATAGTTTTTATCTTATTATGAGAATTACATTTCTGGCACCAGAATCAGAGGTCTTACAAAATCCCAGCATCAGTGATCTTTGGGAAGCATTTAAGGATGGTGACCCCAGACTGCAAATATGGGACCTCATGTCAATATAAGACACTTTCTATTGCCAAGAGTTAAGCTGTTGCCAGCACCCCAAATCCAGATTGTTCCAAACCCCTTTGGCAAAATAGGTGCCTCTCTTACAGGCAATTTTTGCTTCAAGGTTTCATCTTGGTCATTACTGTTGCTGCAGCTGATTTAAATATTTTAATGAATGATGTTATTGTGTCTGTGCCTGGGGGTCTTTTCAGCAAAGGTCACAATTTGAAGGAGAAAAAAAATACAGAAAAATAGCTCTGAATAAGTCAGTGACGATGGATGACTCACTTCGGATGTGTAGCGAAACTCAAGCTTGAGGTTTCGGTGCTAATGAAGGATGCCCCCCTGTCTAGCAGAGGAGGGGTTTCAGAGACATAGAGGTGTGTTATTGGAGGAACTAGGGCCATCTTCCAAGAGCATCGTCACCAGATTTTACCATCAACCAAAACTAAGGGACTGGATGGAGGTGACTTCTGAAGAGCTTGTACGATGGAGTAGCATTATGGACAGTCGTTATAAGCATCTGGGATTGGGGGTGTGGGGAGCAGGGTGGAGGGGAAAGTGAATCATTTAAATACTGTGGAGAATTCTGTCTCTTATTCCACTCAAAGAGAATTTTTGCCCCAATGTGAGCATGACCAGGAATGTGACTTCTATATTCTTACACTAAGTAGATCCCAGTTCCAACACGTGTGAATGTCTCACCGCGGAGGGTGTGATTCTAGCCTTTCAAGATGGGCATTTCAACATGGATCTGAAACTTGGGTCTAGTCCTGCCTCTGATGTGCTACTGAAGAAAGAGTAGCGTGTTCCACCACGAAGGGAAAACTGCAGGTGGGTGGGGGTTGATTGAGAGATGGTCCATCTGCCTCCAACATGGCAGCCTCCAATGGATCTCAGGAGCCTTGGGCCTTGAACAATCTGCACCGTCCGTCCTGACTTTGGACCCTTATGGTCACAACGCCCATTCATCCATTTAACTATGCACTTAACCGCTTTTATTGAGCACTTGCTCTGCTCCAGGCAGTGATATGCAGATGCCCAAGATACAGTGATGAGCAGCCAGTGGTGAGGGGGACGGACAAGAAGCAAGACCACAAATCGGTAAATAGCGTGACTTCAGGTAGTGGTCATAGTTCTAGGAAACAATGAAGCATGATAAGTAGGTGGGGTGGGAGCTGTCATTTGGGATATCAGGGACCCAGAGTCAGCAAGCACTTCTCTGAGGAGGTGACAACTGAGCAGGTAACAGTGATGTGAAGGGGAGTGCTGGGGACAGATCCAGAGAAAGAATTCCAGAGAAAGAAGCCTCAAGTGAAGAGTTGAGCATGCTTGAGTAATAGCTCATACCGCTATTCACTAATCTGTGTGATTCCTCCCAAAAAACAATGGGGTGGCAGGTGAGATGTGATTAACCCCATTTTAGAGATCAAGTGCCTGGGTTGTGAAGTTTCTGCTCAGGGTGTGGCCAAGCCCAGCAGAGCAGACAGATGCAGATGGGACCAGGGAAGGCATTTCCAGGCAGATCCCAGGAACAGAGCTGACAAAAGTACAATCCAGTGGAGGCTAGGCTGGAGAACCAGAATCTGTGGTCAGACAAGGGTCAGGCCATGGTCATGAACACAATTACCAAGATAGGCCCAAGGTAGAAGCCCAATTGCCAGGAATCAGTCAGTGCTAGGGAGTCTCTTTGTGGATGATCTTGGGTCAAGAGTTAGTAAAAGCACCAAGATAGGGTGTAAAGTCTTTCTCAAGAGGCTTCTAGGAGCCTGGCTTCCTGAGAAGGAAGCCTATTTCTAAATCTATGTTCAACAGGTGATGATGTTTAGATATACATGGAATTAATTTGTTAAAATAATGCATAAAAAATAATACTCAGGGATCATTTAAAAGGCTGGGTGGGGGGGACGTAAATACGTGGAGACTCTTGGATGAAATGGTTGCCATAGTTGTCTGGGGCTGAGTGTTGGGTCACTGACAGCCAAAGTCAGGGTTATATTATGGAATTGTCACAGAGAGAGAAGAGGGACCTTTGCTGGGAGATAATTTTCCAGCTCCGAATTTATTTTTTGGGTCCTCACGTAAGAGACGCCTTTCTGAACAGAATTTTTATGGACAATACCTAGGTCAGCTTCTACTGGGAAGGTATGCTATATCTTGTGTAGATTTGTCAACTACCACTCTGGAAAATTCCAGGGCATGGGTAGGGTGCTGGCTAGTTTTTGGGCCCCACCTGTGTGAGAATCCTGCCTATTTGTCAGCTTTCGATTCTCCCCTAAACAATTCCCAGAGCACAGCCAGACAGGGTGGCAGCTTCCATTGCCGTGAAGCCCTTGGGCTTGCTGTGGCCAGTGTAGACATGGAGAATCCAGGAGCCAACAAAAGAGGTATCACCCACCGCCTACACCCTTGGACTTGCCACAGAGATTTCCTGCCTTGGGGATCTGGTCTTAAACAATGCAAACAGTGAGAGTCCATCATAATTAAAGTTTTCAAGATTTCTGCTTCAGTTATTTTGCTCAAAAAAACATAATCTCTCGGAGGTTAAAATGATGAAACTTGTATTTACAAAGTCTAAATGGCCTCAATCCCTGGGCCTTGGCGGGGCAGATTGGGAGGGGGAGGAAGGCCAGGGGAAGGACAGGAAATGCTTTCTGCTTTGAGGAGGTTCTGGCAGGCAGCCTTCTACAGCTAACGGAGCTTTGCAAGATTTACTGTACCACCCTCCACCCAGCCATTGTGCCCCCATATTCCCTTCTGGGCTAATCCAGAACATGATCCAATGAAAAGGTTTAGAAATCTCACCTCCATTTTCAGACATCTTAGCTGCTGTAAGGAACTCTATTCTCCTCAAGACCTCCCACTAGAAATATGTATGTTTGCCTGCAAACATTCATCTCACATCAAGGTAAGAAGATCAACATCTCCAGTCCATTGAGGTCAACATGTTGTTACCAGAACTAATAGGTATTATGTTCAAGAAAATCGCATGCATAAAAATCCATAATGGTTAGAAGGAGGGGATGCTCAGACAAATTCAATTCATTTTAATAAACATCATTTGAGTACCTTCTATGTAGGACCCTCCATACCTATGTAGTACATCTGTGTTGTTACCTCCATGCTGGGCAGCAGGCTAAGTTCTAGCAACAATAACGACCAGTAACTTCTGTGAAACTACAGGTTAATTAGCCTTTTACAACCATTGCCTCATTGATGTATACCACAAGCCTGTGAGACTCTAACTGTTAAAATAAGTTGACAGAGGACAGCAAGGCTCAGAGACATCAAATAACTTTCTCAGGGTCACACCATTATTTAAGCAGCAGAATTGGGCTTGAAACCAAGTTTTCAGACTTTCAACTGAATGTCCCATTCTCCTCATGGGGCTGCCAGTGTGGATACAGGGCCATCAGAAAATTGGAAGATTAATACTTTGTTTAAATATGATGGAAATATTTCTTATTGATTCACACCAGTCTGTATTGGTCTCATATAGCTCATTTTCCATCAAAGCTGTAGCTCTTAAAATTGGCAACCAAAATTATCAATATACGTTGCCATAATCACATACACACACACTTACCTGTGCTAAACACTTTATACCAATCATTTATTTCACCTGTACACAATCCTATGGGGTAAATACTCTCATCATCCTTATTTGCAAAGGCTTAAAGAAATGAAGTAACTTGTCCAGTCACATAATTGGTGAGAGTCCCATAACCAACCTTGGTTGTTCTGTCTCCAGAGTTCAAACCATGACACTATTTATATCTATATTTATTTTCTATGGCTGCCATACAAAACACCTCAAACTGAGTGACTTTACACAAGAGAAATTTATTCTCACAATGCTGAAGGCCAGAGGTCCCAAATCAAGGTGTCAGCAGGGCCATGCTTCTTCTGCAGGCTCTAGGGAAGTATCCATCCTTGATTCTTCCAGCATTTGGTGGCTCCAGGCATCCTCTGGTGTGTGGGAACCGAAACTTCAATCTCTGCCTCTGGCTTCCACGACCATGTTCCCTCTGTGCTGGTCTGTGTCCTCACGTCTTCTTCTTATAAGGACACCCATTCATTTTATTGGATTAGAACCCATCCTAAGTCAGCATGACCTCCTCTTAGCTTAATTACATCCTCCAAGACTGTAATTACAAATAATGTCACATTCGCAGATACCAGGGGTTCAGGTTCTGATAAACCTTTGGGGGCGGTGGCACAATTCAACCCATATGCTACTCATTGTCTTCCTCTTCACCCTTCTTCCAAGTCACCTCTGTCTCATTTCATAGAAGGGTCATCTTTCAGCTGGGAATTATAAAGTGCTCAAAGATGACAGAAGGCAAAATTGACCCCTAGGGAAAGAATCGCAGAGTGCAATCTGAATCATTCCCCCTTCTTACGATCCACCCATCCTCGCAAATTTTTTTTCAGAACATAATGAGTTTCACCTTCCAAATCAGGATGTATTGCTGAGAAATGGAACTGAGCATGACTAAATATTTGTTAAACCTGACTCCTGAAGCTTCCGTCTTAAAAAGTATCAACAAAATATTTGTTACTGTAATGAAAAGAGAAAAATCTTCCATTTACTCTTCACACATGACTCCAATGGTCCTAAAAATGATTAAGTACTGCATCCAGTGTCTTGTGTGATTAATAGAGTTGTTGTCCATTCTAAATGTTGTTGTATTTCTTGTCTGAGATTATGCTAAAGTCATCGCATGGAAGGCCAATATCCTGATGTATCAATAAATGTGGAGAAAAGCTTTCACTTCATGGCTATTTAAGTGTCTTGCACTGATAAGTTAGTGGGAAATCTCAAAGTGTGCACAGCCCAAATGATGTGAACATTCAGAAATGAGTCTGAGCATTGAGTTACTCAAAATCTACACTGCCCAGGCAGAAGCCTGCATTTTCAAAATAAATTACTTGTAAAATGCAATGTCTCGATGAAATATTCAAGTTTAAACCCATTTTGTATTCCCAATTTTAAATACAGACACAAACTTAGGCTGTAGCTTCTCCGGCTGTATCTGAAAGTGAGCAGGTGCATTGAATCAATCAGCTGGAGCTGGAAGAGAGAAAAATAATCCCCCTGTCCAAAGGCAACTGAAAAAATCCGTAAATAAAAAACAGAGCTACAGAAAATCTCAGTTATAAAGGAAAGTTTGTACATGTGCATTTAAAGACAACTTATTTTCTCCCCCAGCTTGGAGATTTAAGGGTCCTGTTTTAATAGGCAAATATGTATGAACTTGACTTTCACCAAAAACTTGTCTACAGTTGCAGATGTTTTTAACCAGAGTTACACTTGGGAGCAGAATATTGTTTGCACAGCAATGAAAGAGGAATTTAAAAATCTTGTGGAATCAGGATTAGCTGTGTGCAGGAAGAGGAAGAACAGAAAGCCGATTTCCATGAACTCTTTGCCTCCTCTTCCAGGAAGCCACTCATCTCCATGTGCCTTGGGGCATGTGCAAATCTAAGGAAGAAGGGGGAAAACCCACACAGCAGAAGACCCCTAGCGTGGGGGTCCCTCTGATCTTAGGATTCACCTGTTGAGTTATTTGGCAACTGGGGAAATGAAAATTGGGAGCATGTTGTTTGAGATTTTGGGGTACCAGAGCTCCACAAGCCACGTTCAGGTCCTTTCCTTTCTGGAAGATTCCCATCCCTTCACATCAGAATGACTCAGCTCCTCAGGAATCTCACTCTGTTCAGCACATATAACTCTTCGTACTTAAGGCTGTGCCCTCTGATTTTCCCAGGCCAACTCTGCCACTTTTAGCAGAATGAACCTTGGATCATCAATAGCACCAGAACCCACCTCTGCTAAGACAAAACAATATACAAAAATAAACAATGATTTAAAGTTGTTATAAATAGACTCACCTTTCATACAGCAAAGATAAGTTATGAGACCCTTTGCTTCATACTGTCCCCTGATCAACACTAACAATCAATAACCATCAATAGCAGTCAATACTAACAACAATGGCAGCCCTGCACCTTAGGCATGATTTTCCCTACTATTTTGTTTATAATTTTTGCAGTTTTCCCCTCTATTTTTCTCTTCCTCATTTCCTGTTGACTTCCTTCTCACCCTCTTGCTTTAAGTCATTGGTCTCGTAATTTCCAGCTCAAGTCTAGAAGCACCAGTTGTGTTCATGACATTCTGAGCCAGGAGACAGTTTAGAGAGAAGGAGTCAGGCCAGAGGAGGCATCTCAAACTAGGGAAGCCCAGGTGGGGAGAAACGGGGAAGACCAAGCACCTGGTGACACCCCCTTCCTCCATCTCCCCTATGGCTCACTCCCACACACTCCAGATGTGCTAAGGTAAGTCAGCAGGTCATTGTTCTGGACAGCATTACTTGTGGATGCTATCCAGGTCAAGGACACGACTGCAGCCCATGCAACCCCCAGCTCAACCCCATTATCATCCCAGAAAAGCCCCCCATCCTGCCTCCTTGTTAACTCTGTTTGCAATTATCAAAAAGGATATATCTGAAGGAAAACTCAAGACTAGAGGAGAAAGTGGTGGCAATGAAGCTTAGCACACAAAGCAGAACATGTGATGATTCCAACTCAAGAATCTGATCTGAACACCCCTTCCCTAAAAGCCTCCAGCACCTCCCCCATCCCCAAGATGATGCCCCACCCTGCTGCCCTCAGCCCATGTGCTCCTGAGCTGCCCAGGCTGGCCCCTCTGCTTCCATTTCCCCGTTTACTGTTTCAGCCTCTGAGCTTCAGACTCCCCCAACATGCTGGGTGCTCCAAAGCTGCTATACTTCCTGGATGAGGAGACTTCTTGGTCCTCATCTCCTCTTCATTAAATACCACTTGATCAGCCATTAGCTGAGACATCACTGCTCCAGGAAAGCTTTTGGTTTCAGCTACACACACGTACACACACACACACACACACACACTCCTCCTCCTAGATTGAAAATTGCACAAGTATAGAGGTTATAACTATTGTGTGAAGGTATGTCTGTCTGTGAAAATCTGTATGTCAGAGAGATGGAAGAGAGAAAACATCATTTATTTTGGACTTGATCCCATGGAACACCTCAGATTCCCTACCACTGTGATAAATGTTGGGTGCTTGATAGATATTGAAGGAATGAGTGTCTTGCCCCACCATCTCCGCCCTGGATAAGATGCCTCTTCTGAGTCCCCATAGCATCTTCTTCTCACTTCCACGCTAGGGGCTACCAAATCTGATTGTTTCCACATCTGTCTCCCCTCTAGACTGTGAGTGCTTTGAAGACCGGGACCATGTCTTGTGGGTTTCTCTGTCTTCAGCAACCCAGCCAGAGACTGGTAAAACAAAACAAAACAAAAAACCTCAGACTATTTATTGAATAATGAGCATGAATGTGTACAAGGCTCCAACTATAGTCTTTTGCTCTATAAGTTTATAAAATCTTCTTTTAATGTTTTCAAATATATTTTTGGTTGAGAGGAACCTGGAACACTAGGTCCTCTCAGGCCCTCCTGCTGCATCTGTATTCCAGAGATGGTCCCCATCATCCCCAGCCTGACCAGATATGACCAAGGTGGCAGGAGCTGAAGATAACATACCTCCGAGGGCACCTGTGAGGGATGAGGTGAGCAGAGCCCCTGCCGCTGCCCTCGGCAGGTGATTTTTTAGCTCTAAACATAATGTAATAAGATGTAATAATAAACACACCACGCAGGGAAACAAATCACTCCTGTTCTCTACTGCTGTCTTGCTTGCACAGGCTGCGTAAACCATGAAACAAATGTAACTCTGTTCAACCAAACCACATTTCTAAAGCTAAGTGAATATTTTTTAAAATGCTAAATGATGCTACTGGATAGAGAATATTAGCGTTTTGCTCAAAATAGCCAACAGCAGCTGCTTAAAAGCCATCAGGTCCATTTTAAAAAAGAAGGAAGGGAAGAAAAATAATAATAAAAACCAGAAGGAGCAGTGAAAGCTAGTTGCTTTCCCTGGAAGTCCTGAAAAAAGAGCCTTATTTTAAGTCTCTCTCTAGAATGGAACTAAGCTATTTTGCATCCAGTTTTATGAACATTAAAAATAAAGTTAGATGAGTTCTCACTTCTTTTTTCTCTGAAGACCCTCAAGTGTCTCTTAGGCCAGGCATACAAGATAACAGGTAACAGGTCATAACAATTTTTGTAAATACAGTCCAATCAGCACCAAGTAGGGGAAAAATAAATCAAAAGTATGGAAGGATGGGAAAACAAACAGCACTCTTTGCCACGATGGGCTGTTAGCATTATTTATTTAACCACAGTTCTCTCACTGAGAGGGGCCTCATTTTCAAAGCCTTTCTAATAAATAAGAAGCCTTTCTTTTGGCAAATTGCATCATAAAATAGTCCTGTCTCCTTTAGCCTTCCACCAGCTAAAACCAAAACTCAAAGACCTTCCCCATTCACTGTCCCCGGTCTTAGGGAGAACAAAGAAAGTGACCAGACTTATTTTTGACAAGAAGCAGGCTAAGGTGACTTTCTCAAGATCACATAATGTCAGGGTTGTCCGGTCCAGCGCTTTGCCGCTACAGCAGCACCCGCTACTATCAAAAGTGTTTGGGGTTTTGTTAAATGAAGCTCCCAATTCTTAAATCTTGATTGTCAATTTGATACTGCCAAGACTGTGGGGCTGAAAGCCCATAGAGATATTTCCTACTCAAGATCCAATACACATAGATACATGTATATGTATAAGTGAATCACCTTTCTGTACACCTGAAGGTAACACAACAACATATGCTCCAATATAAAATAAAAATTTAAACATAAAAATAAAATGAAAAGATCCAATATGCAATCCAGTCTGGAGATGAAAACAATGCCCAGGGCCAAAGGGAACCCTCCTGATCTTCCAAACACTCCTCCCATCACACGTAACCCACAGTTTACTCCAGCAGACCACCATCTCTTCTGTTGGATCTAGGCACCAAAATCACGGTTGCCATTTCAGGTTGGGTCTAAATATATCCATCAAAACGTGCTCCCAGGCACTTTACAAACACAACAACAGGACTGCTTATGAATGAATGAACTCACAATCCAGGTGTCCCCCACGAAGGTCAACCAGCATCGACCTCACCAAGACCTGGACCACGGACCCCAAAGGAGTTCTTCTGGCTCTTTCTCTTCAAGTTCCTTCTTCAAGGGGCTCTGCTGCAAGTGTCATAGGGAGTTCTCTGTGTGGTGGGAGTCCCGTGCATCTCTACTGGGGTCGCCCATGTTCTTACCCCTTGTTCTCGGCTCTGACATGCTCTTACCCTTGGGTCAAGGTCCTCAGTCTGTTCTGCAAAACATCTGGGATCATTTGTATCCATCAATGAGATAGTTCCCTTTCAGTGCTTTGTCTTCAGCAATTGTTTTCTCTGGGGGATTCTCTCTCTATGAGAGTCTACAAAAGTCTACATGAACATTTATCGTTAACCAGGGGCTGGTCCTGTCTTCCATGTCAGCACTCTTTGCCCCATCCTTCACCTCAGCTTGCTGCTACAAAGGGAGGAATGCCTTAGGGACTTTCTCTGCACAAAGATTATTCAAGCCTGAGAATAACGGGATCATGTCTGCTCCTATCTCTCATTTCAAACCACAGAGAACATGCCATGGAGAGCCTGCCACTGGCTGGCTGAGAACCTCTGCCTGCCTGCTTAGAGAGTGACTGCAGGGCCCAGGTCCATACAGGTGTCATATTCCAAAATAGAAACGAGGGTCTAGCCGAACACTTTGTCTTGCATTCCCCAGCACCATCTTGGGAGACCCTTGACAGGAAAGGTAGACAAAGGAGACCAAAGATAATCTAGAGCCACAGTCAAGCTGAAGGTACCTACATCCTTTCTCTTTGAAGGCCTGCAGCTCTCAAGTGAAAGCACATGAGCCTGAGACCCCAGACTCTGGTCAGCCCCAATAACCTATATCTTAATCCCCTCCTTCTCCTATTGTCCAAAAACACATAATAAATGTCATCTTTCTTGATGCAAGTGGACTTCTCATCCTGCCTATTTGGGAGCTTTTTTCCTTCTCCAACCTACTCATAGATAACCACACCATCTCCATGCTTGCACTACGCCATGTACATGCCCAAGAGTGTCCTACTGACCAACTCTCTTGTCCATTTCCCACACTGGCATGTGAATTTCTTGTGTTCTCTGTGTGTGTACATAGGAATTTCCTGTGTTCATTCTCTCTCTCTCTTTCCTCTCCTCCCTCCCTTCTTTCTTTCCTTCAATTATTCATTAAATAAAATTAAATTGCTACCCTACATCTTGCTAGGCACTGTCTGGGGCATTGGAGGTAGAGTAGAGAAAAGGGAAGATGGGATCTGCCCTCATGGAACCAATATTTAGTGGAGGGAGAGTTGAGGAGAGAGGGAGGTATGGTGAAAAGAGACTGAGTTATGGACTCAGAAAAAAATAAATGCAAATGCAATTCCTAATCCCACAATTTACTAAAAACAACATTGGGGCAAATTGGGTGACATCTTTCATTCTCAGGTTCCTGATTAATTTAAAATGGTTGTGCTTACTCTGTAGGGTTATCATGAAGATTTAGTTGAATAATGCTTGCAAAGCAACTTGTACGTAGTAGGTGATCAATAAATGTAATCATTATATAAGGACCAACTGTATAGCACGGGGAATGCTGCTCAATATTCTATAATAACCTAAATGGAAAAATAATTTGAAAAAGAATAGATACATGTATATGTATAACTGACTCACTTTGCTGTACACCTAAAACTAATACAATATTGTTAATCAAATATGTTCCAATAAAAGATAAAAAAAATTTTAATAAAATAAAAAAATAAATGTAATGATTTTTACCATTGTGGCCATTGTCTTAAGTAGTGGTATCAAAACTTTTCTTGTAAATACTAAGCATGACTTCCCAATATACGTCTATGTATGATATAAATTACACATGTGTAAATATTAGCAAATATGCATATTATTTACATAGAGTTTAATTTTCACTTATATTTTTAGATGACAATAAATACAAATAAAGTATGTTCTAGTATATTTTCTCACACCACGATAAATCATTTTGGGTACCCCTATGAGCAAACACCTCACTTTGAAGATCATTGGTTGAAAATGTGGGTTTCCAGGGAATTTATGAGTGCAACTTCACAGGAAAAAAATATTTCCCCAAATTCCATGCTTTTTGTAACTCTCCTAGGGGTGTCTTGTTAATAAAGGTATTGCCCAATTCACTGAAGAGGAGGTAAAATGACCAATAAACATTTGAAAAGAAAAGCTCAATGTCATGAGGAATCAGGGAAATGCAACTTAAAATAATGAGATACTCTTTCTCAATTAACAGATTGGCAAATATGAAAAAGTCCTCAAATACCAAGTGCTGGCAAGGGTGTGGGAAATGGGAATTCCCATATTTTGCTAGTGGGTATGTCAAGTGAACGGTAAAATCATTTATTAGAGCACTTGTCAATGTCTACTAAAGAGCAAATTGCGAGCACCATGTGCCCTAGAAATTATATTGTTAAGAGTATTCACCTTGGAGAAGGGCTTATTTATTTGTTTTTGTCATGGACCTTGTTGACAGTCTTGTGATATGTATATACATATGCATATGCATTATTATAGGTATACTATGTTATATATGTATATGTATACATATAATATGTGTAAATATATTATACAGTATGTATATTATATACATTATAACATGTAATATTATAATGTGTATAATAAATGCATACAAAGATTTTAAAGGAAACCAATTATATTGAAAGCAACTATAAATGTTTAAAAAGCAAATTTTTGAGATTGTAATATGTGTTCTTTCTTAACTCACTAAACTAAAATCTACTAATATTCTCATAATTACTGTAAATTTGAAGTGTTGATGCTCATCAACAATACTTTTAGGTAACTTCAGCAACTGTAACGTGATTTTAAACTGTGATTCCCATTGGCTACAAAGCCACAGCACTACCAATGCTACTAGGGTTTGTTGTCTACATTCACAAGGAAATGCTAAGTTTCAGGTAAATGCCAATAAAAATAAAGATTAACTTTTTTTTTCTCTTTCAAGTCCTGGACCCCTAAATTTTCCCCACATGTTTACAAGAAGACATAGTCAAGGATGTGCTTTCCAGCACTGTTTGTGATAGCTAAAAATGAAAAATAACCAAAGGGTGGATAAATAAGTGCAATATGGTCATCAAACCGGATATTACAAAGCAGGTAAAAGAGATTAAGTGTAGGGAGAGCTCTCAAACTCACCGCTGAGTATAAGAAGCAAGGAGTAAGACAAACAAAACCACAGTGTTCTTCCATTCAGGTCAATTATTTTAATAGCAAAAAATAAGCTGGTTACTAGCTACTGTAAAAAAAAAATGCATTTCTGATGGATTTACATTCAATAACACATTAAAGCATGAACTAAAATGATTCACAGAAAATGCCTGATAATAGTTCTCTTTGAACAAGGAGAGAGGAAAATGGGGTCATGGAGGGAAAAAAAGTGAGCTCAAATTGTATACTTGTAATGTATTCCAGACAGAAAGGCAGAGAGAGAGAGAGAGAGAGAGAAGGAGAGAGGGAGGGAGGGGTAGAGGATACATAGGTAGAATTCTAGATGTGTGGTGTATTTTACCATCTTCAAAATATGAAACATATATATATGAATGTGTGTGTTTATATGTGTGTATATGTATATATGTGTACATCTATATATAGAGATAGATGTACCCAGATACTTCTGTTCATCAAGAGGTCCAAGGAGATTTTCTCTATGGCAAATTTTAAGACTGTATTTAAACAATAACCTAGAGCTTTTTTAAGTTCCAAAGTCATGAAGGAAGAAAAGAAAATGAAAATAAACATGCAAAGTTCATTGGTTTGCCATTCAGTTTCTCAATAATCCTGACATCATTTTTGGAAGAATACTAGAAGGCAGAATTATTGGCACCAATATTTTGTAAGGTTCACTTTTCTAACTCTGTGATAAGTTAGTTGCACCTTTCATAAAAATTGTTGCTTGATGGCCGGATGTGAAGATTCAAGTTAGGAAGAAAGTAAAAGACCTCTGCATATAGCGATGCCCCAGAAAAGGGCAGGTTCAAGTTTTATTAAGAATTTATTTGTCATTTTGTAAATGGCATCAACCCCAGGAAGTGACGTGGTGAGCTCCCTGGTCCATCACTGCTGCCATGCAAGGCAGTGTCTCTCTATGAATTGTTCTCATTGCTTTGTTTCAAAGCAGCATTTGGCGCTTGCTGTTGCGGAGGTTGATCACCAATGTCTCAGAAAGCACACAAGATAATGCAGGTGAGGGAGAAATCTTTGGAATGATACAACGTGGGGAGATAAAGTAAAAGCCCCTTCCAGTCCTGAAAATAAAATCAATCTGAATAGGGAGCTGGCTCTGGGTGGAACATTACACACAGTGCACATGTGCTGGTTTTAAGATATTCAGTAGGCTCTAAAATGGTGACTATAACCAGCTGTGCCAGTCTTTTGCAATGTGCAGGTTCACAAAATCCCGGTGTCAGAGGAGAGCTTAACTATCATATGCTCCTTACACACCTCTAACCCTTGAATTAAGTCAGTGACGATGATGATGACGATAACAACTAAAGATTGCAATGGACGAGGCACCGTTTAAGCATCTTCCATTTCTTCGATGACCTGGAGGCCATTTCGTCTCTAATTGCATGTCTTCAGTGACAGAGAGCTCATCACCTCCTGATGAAGTCCATTCATCTTTGGAGAGCACTGGTTGGACAGCTCTATATCAGCCTGAAAACTGTGCCCCTTGGATTCTACCCACTGGCCCTAATTCTATGCCTAAGAATGGAAGCCCTCCTTTCTTATCCTTATTTGTATATTTGAAGGCAGCTCCCATGTCTTCTGCAAGACTTGCCCCACAGCTGTCCCAGTGACCAGCCTGTGGCTTGCACCAACTTTCCTGTAAATCCTATTACTACCTCCATGACTCTCCAGTGAATTCCAATGGCCAACATGTCATTTAAAATACCCACAATGAATGCGATAATCTTGATGTGTTCTGGTAAGCAGGACAATCACTTCCCTATTCAAGAAACTACTCGCATCCATGCAACCTGACCTCAGTTTTGTATTCTTGCAAACTCTGGAATGTTACATGAAGAAGTAGAGGGCATGTGAAAGAAAATGATGGGGAAGGATACTAGAGAATGTTCTTAGAGCCTCTAAGATGCCCACTGACTTGTCTGGACACTATCTTAGAGGCACGGGGTTCCACTGAGTTTTTTAAATAAATTTGTATTGGAGTATAATTGATTTACAATGTTGTGTAGTTTCAGGTGTACAGCAAAGTGAATCAGTTATACATATACATATATCCACTCTTTTTTAGAGTCTTTTCCCATATAGGTCATTACAGACTATTGAGTAGAATTCCCTGTGCTATACAGTAGGTTCTTATTAGTTATCTATTTTATATACTATTAGTTATCTATTTTATATACAGTATTGTGTGTATGTAAATCTCCTAATTTATCCCTCCCCCCACATTTTCCCCCTTGGTAACCATGAGTTTGTTTTTTACCTGTGACTCTATTTCTGTTTTGTAAATAAGTTCATTTGTATCATTTTTTGGATTCCACATGTAAATGATATCATATGATATTTGTCTTTCTCTGTCTGACTTACTTCACTCAGGATGACAATCTCTAGGTCCACTCACATGACTACAAATGGCATTATTTCATTCTTTTTTATGGCTAAGTAATATTCCATTGTATATATGTACCACAGCTTCTTTATCCACTGAATTTTATAACTCGAGAGCACCAACATGATTGAATCTTGAAAAGAGTGCAAAGGTGGTCTGGAGAAATTGAAAGTGGGGAGCAAAGAGACCAGGTGGACCATTAGGAAAATAAAACTAAAACAAGGAGTGCTTAGATGGGGTTCATGAGAGGAGGACTAGAGAGTTCTCATGATCTCGGGTACATCAGAATAACCTTGGGAGTGTGCTTGAAATATCCACCACCAGACTCTCTAAATGGCCTCTAAATGGGGCCAGGGCGTCTGCATCTTGAGAACCTCAGGCTCCTGAGACACAAGATGTCATGGTGAAGAAACTCACTGATAAAGGAGGGAGAGCTTGCAAATGAATTCGGTACATCAACCCCTGGAAACTGGACAGGACAGGTTGTTAACACAAGGAATAATAGGACACAGGAGGCAAAATAAAATTGAGGGGAATAGAAAATTATTTTTCTTTTTCCATGCTGAGTTTGCATTGTCCGTGGGACTCCCATGTAGAGATACCCAGCAGATGCTTAGAAAACAAAGTTAGGACTTGGCTAGGTAAAATCTATTGGGGGGTGAATTTCTTTCAAATCTATAGAATCCAGCCCCTTATTTTTTTGTTTTTTTTTTTTGTACTTAAATTCAAAATAGCATCTTTGAACTATTTAGATCTAAATGCTCAACTGGGATGAAGGTTTGAAAAAAAACACGTGTTTAAGTCAGATGCTAAAAGGACTAATATAAACTCACTTTGATTTTAAACTTTTAAATAACTTTCTATTTTTAAAAAAAAAAAAATCGCCTTCAAGGAATGCAAGTGCTCTCACCCAACAGGCAGTCCGTGAGAGTGGTTATTGAAATATCAATATGTTTTTTCACAGGTGCTGAAAAATAAATGCAAGTCATGAAAAAAGTAATGAATCAACTTGAAAACCCAGTGGGATGGCAACCTCTTGGAGTAATAATAGCACACTCTCTGTCAGGACGGTCGGAGCATTAGAAAGGTGTTTGCACCCAACTTTGTTCCCGTGAAAAGCCTAGAAGTACTCAGTAGTAAGGGCTGCTGGCAGGATCCTGACAATCTTTAAAAATATCTACCATCTGAAAGAGCTTGTCACACCAGAGTTATCTCCTATACAGAGAGACGTTGAAAGCATGGAAGGGTGCAGGCTGTATAGAGGAAAAACCCAGAGTAATACAGAGGGAAGAGGTGTCAGGTGGGAGAGGGGTCTTATCACGGCTGAGGCAAACCTCCCTATTAAGAAGCTAACGAGGGCCTTCCCTGGTGGCGCAGTGGTTGAGAGTCTGCCTGCCGCTGCAGGGGACACAGGTTCGTGCCCCGGTCTGGGAAGATCCCACATGCCGCGGAGCAGCTGGGCTTGCGAGCCATGGCCGCTGAGCCTGTGCGTCTGGAGCCCGTGCTCCGCAACGGGAGAGGCCACAACAGTGAGAGGCCCGCTAAATGCAAAAAAAAAAAAAAAAAAAAAAGGCATCAAACTAGCAGCCTCAGAGAGAATTTCCTGCAACCTCTTACTACAGTAATTCTGAACACAGAATAATGGTAAATGCAATAAACATTTTAGAGCCCTGCCATTTTTGACCCAGATGGTGTGATAAGGGCTTAACACAGTTTTTACTTAGTACTCCCCACCACCCTCCAAAGGCAGGACTATGAAAATTAACTAGTTTACTGATGAGAAATCAGAGGCTCAGAAAGATGGAGAACAAAAGCTCACTGAATCAACACTTACAAGGAGGCTTGACAATCAGCCCAGTGCAAACATCTGGCCAAAGCAAGCCTGGGTGCATAACTCAGGGGACGGAACAAAAGACTGATATTCCTGGCCTGGCTTGTCCTATCATTGCTGAGAAAGTGAGCCCACCTCTCTGAGATAGGGAGAAGGACCCTGCAGCCACCATCAGGGGTCCTCTGGGACAGAAATGTAAGATGCAGCCAAAGCAGGGATCTAGGAACTCACTTTCTCTCATTTTAATTTCAGCACCTCACCCCTGCCTACCCCTCTTCCTCCAGCAGCCGTCCTTACTGCGTGAGGGGTAGAGGCATCAGGACAGCTCTGACTCCGTGTTTTTAGCTGTAAAATGGGAACACTAACAGCACCTCTTTTCCAGGGATTCTATGAGTAATCGTGGGATTAATACAGGTAAAGTACTTCACACAGTACAGAGCACATCAGAGACCCTAGAGAGGTCACCTGGTTCCATTCTTACTGCTCATCTCACAGTTTTCTAGTTTTTAAGAGATTGTAATAATCAGAAAAGAAGTGGATCAAAAGTCAACAAGGGCACCCAGTGGTGGCATGACAGGTCTTGGATGGTGTGGTCTCCGTATCTGAGGCACATGAAGCAGAAACAGAGGCAAGAAGGTCTTGATAGCGGCTCCTGCTGGAAATGGCAGTTTTGCACAAGTCCCGCGTGTTCACTGAGTCTGAGCCTGAACCTGAGACTATGAAAAAGGGCACCTTGAGTGCACAGAGCCTCCTTCCATGAGCCCACCAGAACCATCCCATATTACATGGTGAGCTAAAGGCAGGATTCTGCTGTCTTGGCTGGATGGACAACCTCTGTCAAGGTGTGCACTTTTCTAGCCCCCCAATGTTCTCATCTGTGAAATTTACTACAATAGATAATGCAGGTCACTGGGAGAATAAATGAGCTCGTGTATGAATAGCAGTCAGCAAGGGCCCCTAACCTCCCGGCCGCAGACCGGGTACCGTCCGTGACCTGTTAGGAATCGGGGCGCAGCAGGAGGTGAGCGGCGGGCGAGCGAGCGAAGCTTCATCTGCCGCTCCCCATTGCTCCCCATCTCTCGCATTACTGCCTGAACGCCGCCCCACCCCCGACCCATTCCTCCGCAAAACCGGTCCCTGGTGCCAAAAAGGTTGGGGACCACTGGCACTCAACATATTGACGGCCATGTGCTAATCCTTAATCAGAATCAGGTAGTGTCACCATTTCTATTGTGTTTATTCACACCATTATCATAGAAGATGTTTGCATTGAGGAGCTCAGAATATGTATAATCTATAAATGGCCAAATGAGAGAGAGAGCACATATGGGAACGTTGTGTACACATCTCAGCTTTGGTCAACACAGGGTCAGGAAAGCTCTCTCCTCACTTGAGGATGAGTCAACAGGGAACGGAGCTTATTAGAAAGAACAACACTGCAGAAGAAAAGGAGGGGAAAGACAACATCAGCTTGAACAGTCCCTGAAAAACCAGGACACATAGAGTGATTTAGTGCTGATTTTTTTAAAGGAAAATTGTCTACATGATTGGGCATCATCAGTGAGGACCAGCTGGAAGTCATGAAGAGAAACAGTGCCAAAGCAAACAACTACACCAGAAGAAAAAGGAGATGAGAGGGGTGAGGAAGGATTGGAGCAGCTCTAAGATGCCCCAGGTCTGCAGAGAGGAGAACTGGCACCATGAAAAAATAAAAGCAGTGACCAGGAGCAAAGGGTAATAGATCTTTTAGAATTCAGAACAACAACAACAACAAAAGACCACAAGGATCTGAAAGTATTTCAGGAGAAGATGAGGGAAAGTAACGAGAATGAGAAAAATGTTGACTATCTGAGTTAAAGGAGATCATAAGTAAAAAGAATAATCAGAATAGAAGTAACAAGTAGGTTGAAAGGAGACCAGGACATTTTTACCATAAATGCTGATCTTATTTAGGGGTGGGGGGAGGATCAAAGAAAAAAGAAGCAAATACTAGCAAAATTGATGTTATTACAAGGAGAAAGAAAAAATAAGACCTATAATACCCAACATATAATATAGATGACTTAGAAAGTAATAAAACTCAGGATAGATTCTACCTTCTCTGAGATTAAATGATAGAAGATCATGAAGAAACATCTACAGAAGTTTGAGGAGCAAAATTCGTGCCCCAAGAGAATTAGATCCAGCAAAATTATCTTTCATGTATGAATGCAAAAGAAAGTCATTTACTCTCAGCCAGACAAGAGGTCAGAACATATATCTGTCCTCAAAAGCCTGTCTCCAAAAATTTAGTTGAATATGTATGCAAAACCACTGAAATCAATCAATATTAGGAACTGAATGATGGTATTTAAAAACTGGCAATGAGCATAAAAGCCAGGAATACTTGAGGTTAAATCTAAACTGCTATCGAATTTTGGTCTCAGACCTAATAAGACATTGTAAGATGAGCACTCTCACTGCCGAAAATTTTGTAAATTGAGGCAATCTTGCAGAAAAATAATTTGGTAATTTATTTCACAAGCCTTAAAATAAATATACACATTGACTTGATTAATCTAAATCTAAAATTTTATTTTAAATAAATAACCAAAATTGCCCTCAAAGATTTAAGTTGTAATATATTTATTTTCTCTTTGTTAATAATATTTAAAAGATGAATATCACCTAAAAATGCCCAATGAAATAAAAATTAAAATGGCTTAATGAATTATACAGCCATATAATGAAGTGTTAATTTCCTTTAAAAACAATACTTAAGGGCTTCCCTGGTGGCACAGTGGTTGGGAGTCTGCCTGCCGATGCAAGGGATGCGGGTTCATGCCCCGGTCCAGGAGGATCCCACATACCACGGAGTGGCTGGGCCCGTGAGCCATGGTCACTGGGCCTGCGCATCTGGAGCCTGTGCTCCGCAACGGAAGATGCCACAGCAGTGAGAGGCCCACGTACCGCAAACAAACAAACAAACAAACAATACTTAACATAGGAATATGCTCAGGATATAATGCTAAGTTAAAAAAAATATTAAACAAAACTGTATAAATGTTCCTATTTCATTTTTTGAATGGACTGATGGATATATTATTGATTGGTGGGCAGCTATTTAGATAAATGCAGGGGAAAGTATTGAAAACAATATCAAAATATTAACTATTTTAATCCCCTGTTTAATAAAATAGGGCTAATTTTTTTCTACACATGTCCATTTTTTAAAACTTTCTAGTGTATTAGGATGTGTAGAAATTTCTACACACCATAGAAAGTAAAAGAAAAATAGTATAAAGAAAAATAATTTTTTTAAGGTAAGAATACACAGCGGTCTTCAAAATCTATAGGGAAAAATAACTAGGAAGTGTCAACTTTACCTCTTACCTGCATTCATCCACTCATCCTTTCTTCTACCCACTCATTTACCTGTTCACCACAGACCTATAGATTCCTAACTCCCACCAGATTCTAAGCTAGATTCGGGGCACACAGAGGAGAAAACTCCAGATAAGACCTTGGCCTTCATGGAGTAAACAAACATGCAACCAGCTCTAAAGCAGTCGCAGTGGAAAGTAAACACAAATGAGATTGGTGGTGCACTGGGAGAATGAAGGACTGAATCCATGGGTTCGTGGAGAAAGATGAAGGTACTTTCCTTGCATGGACCTGAGGTGGTGCCCTGGGGGCATAGCTAGAGGAGGTTTCACTAGACCTTGGGCACATGGGCAGCATGATGGACTTTTTGAAGCATTTTCAGTCTAAGATGACATCAGTTCCTTTTTCTAACCTGAAGTGGGAGAGTAAGAGGATGGAGAAACCAATGATAATGAATTTAACTTTTCCCCCTTCAGGTTTAATATGAGTCTTACAGGGCAGATGGAGCTAGAAACCAGGTCTGGAATCTCATGATCCTGACCAGGCTCTACCAAAATATCCTCCTCCCACTCCTCTCCTCCAAGACCCAACTCAAATGTCCCTTCCACTGTGAAATATTCCCAGTTACCCCACACATGTTGGTCATTATCCCTCTTGACTCTTCGAGAACTGACTTCTAATTGCATACTCTTAACATTGAACCCTATTATCTTTCATTTAAACTATTTGGAAAGGAAACTCTTATGATTGTCTCCCAGCTACAGTGGGAGATCCCTAGGTCAGGCTGGATCTTCTTCTATTTGTTTGTCTTTTGTTGATTCTCATCTCCATGTGTCCAGACCATCGTAAAGACCCTGATACATAGGTCTGAGTTCAGATGGATTCACTGGAGTTAGTGGTGAGACTAACACATGTATGGCTCTATGCAGCTTACACATGAATTATTTATAATTACACACAGTAACAGGCAGAATATATTCTGGGTGTCTTCTCCTGAAACCAGCAGAAAGACTCACATACAAATCACCCCTCCCAAGGCAGATGACCAGAGAGATAGCAGATCTCAAAGAGCCCTACACTCCCAAACTAATTGTATCTCTGTCCTTCTGCACATCACCAGATGCAGGCTCTGCCTCCCTACATCAGTCATAAATCTGCCCTTGGGCACATTGCTCATCTGTCAGCAGCCTTTATTACTTTTGTGCAACTGGGACACTCCATCTGGGATCACAGGACAGGACCCAGCCCAACACACTATAGGGCAGTGGGGGAGGTCCATCAGGGGTTCCCTCTTTTCTGTTGGAAGAGAGACCTACCCACCATCCTGCCCTCCTGCCATCAGGCACTGAGCCCTCAGAGGCTGGCCTGGGGGGTCCTCCATCCACAGGTATGCCTCCCATTCCTGTGCATGACTTCAGCCTTCACTTTACTTTAAATTGAACTATAGTTGATTTATAATATTGTGTTAATTTCTGGTGTACAGCAAAGTGATTCAATTATATATATGTAATATATATATATTCTTTTTCAGATTCTTTTCCATTGTAGTTTATTACAAGATACTGAGCCAGCTTCTGATGTCTCTTCCACACAGATACGCTGGGCTCAAAGTGGTACCCGGTCTCCCTTTCTGAAAGTTCTGTGTCCTTGATTCTCCTTTAAGAACCTTCTTGGATCTCTAGATTCAAAGGTACTTCCCCCGATGGGTGGGGACGAGAACGAATGTTCATTAAATGCCTCCCAAGTGATGGGCATTGCAGCCTTGCAGCCATGCTGTCGTGGAAAAAAGAACTGTCCTTTATTTAAGACCACCACAAAGGCTAAGAGATTTGGAATAATTCACTCTATGTCACACGCTAGTAAGGAAAAGCAAACCTGGGGTGAAAAACCAGGGCTGCCTGTCTCCAGAGCTTATGTTCTTTCTATTACATGAGGGCCTGACTAAGAAAGGGTGCCCCTAGCTCCACACTGCGTCCCTCACTGTGTGTGTTAATACAAAAGGAAGGTGGAAAATGAAAGAGGAGAGAAAGAAGTTTTATAGCTCATTTACTCCTCCCACCAGGGCAGCCTCCACCCCGACCCCGCCAACAATCAAGCAGCTAGGACAGGTGAGCTCTGACCCCTCCTGGCCCCAGGGAGGGGCTCAGCTCTGCACCCTCTCAATTTTCTCATTTCTGTTGTATTTACCTTGCCAGGGCCCTCCCTGAGAGTGGGGTGGGTCAGGGTGCTGAGAAAGTCAGGGTGTGGAGCCATGGCAGTGCCTGAGGGAGTCCTTCCCACCACACACCTGTGAGCCCTTCAGCCTCCTCCTACTGACAGCTGCTTTAGACCTTCAACTCTCACCAAAGCCTGTTTTTGCTGAACTTGCATTAAACAAAGACCTGGAAACACGGGTCAGCAAAATCCAAACATTTGCCTCCTTCAAGAAGTTGTCTGAGGAGCTCCATCCCTTCTGTGAAACAACGTTAGCAAATACGGCAAAGGGAGCCATGTCTCATTCTGAGTACTGCCACTCAACAAGCCCCAGACCTCAGATACAGTGGAAACTCCTTACCTCGATTTGTCAGGCTCTGTGACGTCTTGCCCTCGCTGCTCTCCTGCCTCATTGCCATTCATCTCAGTTAAGCCTTCAGTTCACCTTCCTCCCTTCCTTCCTTCCTTCCTTCCCTCCTTCCTTCCTTTCCTCCTTCCTTCTTTCCTATCTCTTCTTCCTCCCTCCCTCCTTCTCTCTTTCCTTCCTTTCTTCTCTCCTTCCTTCCCAATAAATACTGAGCACCTATTTACTCCTGGGTGGTGAGTCAGGTGCTACAGACACAATTCCCAAGGCAAACATACTCAATGTTCTTTCTCCGTTTCACGTCCTTGTGCCTGCAGTCCCCTTCACACGGAATGCCCTCACCTACTCTACCTGGATAAAACCTGCTCATCCTTCAACTCGCGGATGAAATATCAATTTTGTTTTGTTTTCTAAATAATCCTTCCCTATTCCCCACCATCCATCCTCCAGGTGGGGTCGAGTGCCTCTCTGTCTCCCTCTTTTCCTACCCTTCCCATTGCACTCTTCATCTTTGGTGCCATCATCTGCTCACTTGCCTGTATCCTCAACTAAACTGCAAGATCCTTAAAGGCGAGGGTGCTCAGTCTTTTTCATCTATGCATCCTCCTGAGCCTGCTCTCACCATACACCTCTAGGCCTTCCAAGATTCCCAGGCTCACCAGCAGCAGAAAACTTGCTCCTCTTAGAGAAAATACAAACCCTCAGATAAAAATACTCAACTTCCAGCTTCCAAACCTACGCTCACCTGTATATGTTCCCATTGTTTTCTCTGGAGTCCCAGATCACTACACCCAACTGTCTACTAAGAGTCTCTGCTGGAACAGGTGGCAGTCAATTCCAACTCAGTTTCTCTAAGACAAACTCATCCTCTTCCCTTCCAAACAGACGTCCCTCATTTCTGTAGGTCCCCCAAAACACAGTCACCTAAGCTAACACTCAGAGCCAACTCTGAGGCTTCCTTCTTCCTCATCTTATGCATACAAAGAGCCACTTATTAATGTGGAATCTGGACCCTAAATATAATCCATCTACATCTCTGCCACTCTGTTCCACGTCTCCATCATTTATCTCCAGGATTTCTGAAACAGGCTCTGGACTTGTCTTTCTGCCTCAGCCTTGCCTCCTGACAATCCATTTTCTACAATGAAGCGAGAGTAATCTTCTTAACATGATGTCACTTGCTAGCTTAAAACACATAAACGCCTTCCCATTGCTCCAATGATAATATCGAAAGTCCGTCACGGAGCTTCCAGGGCCACTCGGATCCCAGCCTCTATCTTCCCATCTTGCTCACCTCCAGTCACCCCCCCTTACCTCTGTCACACAGTCTCCAGCAAGACTGAGCCTACAATTACTGAAATCCCCTTGCCCTCTGTGGCCTCCAGGCTGTTATGATCATGGTTTTCTCTGCCTGGAATATTCCTCTCCTTCTCATTGCTGGCCTGGGTGTGAATGTCACCTCATCCTCATGCAACAGTCAAGCTTGCCAGACAGTGCAGGGACAGAGACATCTCTTCACGTCCCTTTGGCCCCATAGACACCTCAAGTGCCGTGGGGTGGCCTCTCTGGGCCCACTGTAACCCAGATGTTCCCTGAGATCCCCAGCGGGAGCTCCTGCTGCACCTCATTATCACCGTTCCTGTAAATAACAGCAGCACTGACACCAGTCTGCAAAACGAACACATGCATATTTGATCTGTATAAACAGTGCATATAATATGACATTTCCTTTCAAAACTCCCTCACCACTCGGAAATTCAAATGAGAATCTGCACTACCCTTGGACTGGAGACTAATGAGGGCGTCATAAATATTTGATTAAAACCAGGCCAAATTCTAGGGTTTTCGCCTCACAACATTTTGAAGCCACTGCTGAAAGATGTCTTGAACATCTTAAGTACTTTTGGGGGGCAGCAAAAAGTAGCATCCCTCTTGAGGAATCTTCCACCTGCTTCCACTCTTGCACAGGGTGCTGGCTGCTATTTCTCTTGAATATTCGCAGGCATTTGGATCTGTCTTGGCTTTAAAATCACCTTCCACTTCGGAGTGTCCGTCAGTGAGCTTGTGTTCATCACAAAGAGACAGTGACAAGAGAAAGGAATATTGGGCTACATTTCAGAAAACCTCCCCCTCAACCCGGCTGGCCAATGTCTGGCTCTGTCAACATGGGGAGGGGTGTTGAACATCCCTTGGCCTCAATGTTTTCCTCTGTAGTTGATGAGAAAATAAGTGGTTGCCAAGATGAGAATAGATGTTGCGTACTAGAAATTGTTAAAGAAAACATGATAGATTGGGATTACTAGTTAACAAGCTAGACTAAATATTTGGTCATCATTTTCCTTGTTGAGACTCTCCAAACAATACTATTTAGATGACAAAATAGGAGAACCCATTTGGAAAGCCATTCTAATATTCACAACTTTGGACCTATTGGTCATACTTTTCATGGGAATGAAATACTACACACTATGAAAAAAGTACTTATTTGGAAGAGTTTTTGTTTCTTCTCATTACCAAAAAATACTCTAAAATAATAAAAACCTTGAGAGCAATCTAAACAGCTAATAATAGGATCAAATAAATTATGATGTATCCCAACAGATTATTGTATAGAAGAATAGTCATTACAAAAATGCCTCTAATAATAAAGTTATATGATTAATAAATGAACTTATTTACAAAACAGAAGTAGAGTCACAGATGTAGAAAACAAACTTATGGCTACCGGGGGTAAGGGGGAGGGAAGGATAAGTTGGGAGATTGGGATTGACATACACACACTACTATATATAAAATAGATAACTAATAAGAACCTACTGTATAGCAAGGGGACTCTACTCAATACTCTGTAATGGCTTATATAGGGAAAGAATCTTAAAAAAGAGTGGATATACTCACTTTGCGGTGCACCCAAAATTAACACAATGTTGTAAGTCAACTATACTCCAATAAAAATTTTAAAAAATACAATGTTGAGTATGTAGAGTACAAAATCAAAAAATCAAATAGACAAGTCTATGTGAAATAAAAAATAAAATATTTTTTAAAAAGTCAAACTCAAAAATCTAAAAGAAATCATTGAATATTGTCTAATCTCTGAATAAGGAAGAGCGTCCTAAGATTAAAAACATAAGATAAATTATTAAAACTGTTTAAAATTAATTTTACTATATAAAAATTTCAAAATTCTAAAGTAAATATACCATAAATAAAGTTTAAGAAAAATAACATTATAACAAATATGATGAAGATACCACTCTGCTTATTAAAAGAATCATGAAAATTCATAAGAATATAATCATTCCAGTAGATAATATGGACAGATAATTTAAGCACACAAAAGAAAAAATCATTTTATTTTTAAATAATCAAACCTACAAGTAAATAAACAAGTTGAATTTACTATAATTTTTGTCACATGATCAAGAGCTTTTTTTAATACACTAGTCAATGTTGGGGGAGGGAATTTATGCAGAGAAGGTATTCTGCTGCATTCTGATACATTGTTGGAAGAAATGTAAAGAAAAATTTATAAATAGCAATTTTTAAATATAAATCAAAGGCCTTAAAAATGTTCAAATCTTTTACCCAATAATTTCATTTCTAGAAGTCTGCTCCCAAGGAAACAACCACATAAGCAGATAAAACTTTATACCCCTAAAACTATCAGAGAATTATTTAAAGTACAAAAATTAAAACTATGTAAGTTGTTATAAGAATAATTAAACATTGGAAGGAGAATATCAATTTTAAAAGTACGTAGTAGATGTGATCCATACTCTTCTATCCATACTATTTCTAAGACAAAAACAAAATAAAGGGAATAAAAAATTTAAGAAAATTATTTCTTTCACAAAATCAGGAGATATAGTCTGAAGTGAAAACTGATCTAACATTAAGTGAATATGTTGAAAAAGGATACCCAGTATGGCAAAGTCAGGACACCATAGATTCTTCAAAAAATAGGCAGATGATGGTGTAACAGAGAGTCTCCATGGACAACAGACCAACACACAAACTTTCTCCCCACCACAAGTTGCCTCCTAACCACCCTTTCCTGGCCTCTCTCTTTCACATAGTCCAGCAGCATAGAGCTCATTGGAAGGAACTTCCCCATTTACAGATGAGGGAAGACTAGGAATTCTGCTAAATTCTGCTTCTCTGCTTCTATACATTTCTCAAGATGCTCACTTCCCAACAGAAGTGTCACTGAGATGAATGGGCTTAGTGGAGTTTGAGCCAGATGCAGGAGTTTTAACGGCAAAAGCAGCCAGGGGAGTAATTTTATGAGTCCCACCATGGGAGCCTTTGAGTAAGCCTTGGGCTTAATCCACCCCAAACACAACAAAGGTGTCCTATAAAGTCTTGGCAGCCTCAACACCTGGCAGACACCTGCCCCAGGTCACTCCAAAGCTGATCTGCAGGAGGAGGCATTGTGTCTTCTTTTCAAAGTCCCGTGGAATATTTACCAAAAAAAGTGAACAATAGATAGGCCGCAAAGAAAACCTTACCAAATGTTCTCAAATAGCTATAGCTCAGATATTTTCTAAACACAAAGTAATAAAAATAAAAATGTCAGGGTGGTAAGGATTGTACCCCACCTGGAAATTAATAAAATAAGACATGCACGCACACAAACTCCCTCTTAAAAGGAATTCTCCTTAATGGTAGAAGATCTTCCTAACATAAAATGACAATTATATGATCACTAAACATCTAACCGATATTGTTAAAGCCACATCCAAAACAAAATGTTTAAATTTTTTTTTAAATTTTATGTTACTAGGAGAAATGAATGAAAATATAAGAAGCATTTAACTAAAGAAGTAAGAAAAAGATCAATGCAAGAAATGTGAGACAAGCAGAAGCAGTCAAAAGGAGTACAAATGATAAAAAGAGAAAATAGTGAATTTGAAAACAAATTGGTAGAAAGAATAAATTCAAGAACTTAACAACAACAAATATTTTTTTTAAAAAGCTTAGATGCGCTAGTCAAGAAAATAAATCTTTGAAAGTACAAATACCTAAATAAAAATATGAGTATCAAATACAATAAAATAAACAGAAAAAAATGGAAAATAAAAGAAAGTAAGAGAATAATGTGCTCACTGCTGGGCAAATAAACTTAAAATTCTTGATGAAATTGATAATTTTTCTGAGAAATCATAAATGAGCACACTGATCTCAGATGGATAGATTATTTGAATGAAATTGGTGTCATAGAAGAAATTGAAGATAAAGCCATTCTTCCAAAAAGCCCTGGGCTGAGATGGTTCCATGGGTGAACTCCTTCAAATCTTTGACGAATGGATTCTTTCTATGTCCTTTCATTCCTGGGCAGTATAGGGAAAGAAGGGAGTCTTCTAAATTCTTCTTGTGAAGCCATCCTAATGTTGATTTTTAAACCTGACAGAGAGCACAAAATAAAACTACAGACCAATCTTGCATATGAATATTGATGAAAAATCCTAAATAAAATATTAGCAAATAGAATCCAGCAGCGCATTAAACCAGTTTGAAGATGGCAATCTAAGCACAAACTGAGCCTCCCTCTTCCTGTACCCAATACATAGAAATGATAGTAAAGCTATTTTTAAAACAAACAAATAAATGCACACACTCAAAAATAGAATGGAGGCACTCTCAGAATGTCTGAGCAGTAGGAAATCCCTGAGAGAAAGCAAAAGGAGAAAAATGTGTCGGAAACACGGTGGCTTGAACATGTTCCTTCCTGAAACACCACTCACTCAGATGACAGTGAAGTAATATTTTTAAAGGTATAAGCCCACAGGAACAAGGGAGACACGTATTAGTTTTATTGCTGTACAGCTAAGCCTCCAAGTCTCATGACTCAACACAAAAGAAGTTTATTTCTCAATCGTGAAAAATGCTGCCCATGATAGTGGGATAGTGGGAGACTCCACTCCCAGACCTTCAGGGACCAAGTCACAGCCATCTTCAACCCAGTGGCTCCTCAAGTGGCCCCAGGCATTGACATCCAGTGGGCAGGTAAGGGAAGACAGAAGGGAGAATCATAACGGGAAGTTTTATGAGCCACCCATGGCAGTGGTGTGTATCTCCTCTGTTCACATTCTACTGACCATTACTCACCCTGAGGCTCCAGTTACCTACAAGGAAGGCTAGAAACATACATGCCCAGGCAGGAAGTGTGGTGAATACCTGCTGAGTCCCAGCATACTCCACCTTTCCAGTTAGCAAACACCTATTTCACTTTCTTTGCATAAAATAAAGTATACTCAACCATACATACTCCTAGGACAGCAGCTCCCAATCCAGTAAACTCAATGTAGCCACTGCATTCAGCCCAGAGTCCAGGATGTATGTTTCAGACTTAGTTTCCCCTATTACCAAGTTCAGATGTGGAAAACTACAGAAAGCCAAGCCCCAGATATGTGGGGAGGTCATCTTCAAACAATGACTCAGAGAAGGATAAGAGCAACAATTAAAAATCCCCACTCAAGGGACTTCCCTGGTGGTCCAGTGGTTAAGACACCATGTTTCCACTGCAGGGGGCATGGGTTTGATCCCTGGTCAGGGAACTAAGATCCCACATAACACGAGGCAAGGCCAAAAAATAGAAAAAAAAAATCCCCACTTTAGAAGAATTTACAGATGAAAATTTCAAGCCACATGAGGAAAGCTGACATCATACAAGTTATATAAATACAACTAAGGGAAGGTGGATTTTTTTCTAAGGAAATGGAAATAATTATGCACTTGGGAAAAAAGACTAAATATAACAGTAAAGTTCTCAAAGTGATATAAGAATGAATTGTAAATATAGAGCAAGATAGGAGACTAGTTAAAAAAAGAAACATTGACAAGTATCGAGTACTAACAGATATATATTAAACTAATAGATATTAAACAAGAAACCATATCATTGTAAAATACAGAATTGTGACTGAAAATCTCAATATTGAATCTGCACATGGGGCACACTCACAGACTGAACTTTTTAAATAGAATATAAGACTGCGGAATTTAACCAGGATGTAGTACAGAGAGATAAAAAGATAGAAAATGTTAATGGGAAATTAAAATACTTGGAAGAATTCTAGAGATGTTCCAACCTATGTCCAGTAGGAGTTCAGAAGAAGAGAAAGCATGATGGGGAGAAATATTTAAAGAGATGATAGCTAAGAATTTTTCAAACATAAAGAAATATGTGAGTCCCAAGATAGTGCTTACTGAGTGCAGAGCAATATAAATAAAAGTCTACATTTGAATACGTTGTAGAGAAATAGCAGAATATCATGAATAAAAAGATCTTAAAGGCAAACAAAGAAAAGAGAGATGACCTTCAAATAATTGCATTCTCAGCAGAAACAATGGAAGGTAGCAAGCTGAGGTAACTTGTTAATCACTGGTATTTCCTAAAAGAAGACTGGTTACACTGTGGCATCTTGGTGCATTGAATGCCACAGGGCTATTTAAAGAGTTAAATAAATCTGAATGTCCCATCAGGATGATCTCCAATACTGAATGGGAAGATAGCAAAGTAATAGAAAATAGGTCTATAGTGTACCCAAATGTGTATAAACAAGCAAACAAAAAAGAGACGCAAGAGGGAAGAGATATGGGGACATATGTATACGTATAACTGATTCACTTTATTATGAAACAGAAACTGACACACCATTGTAAAGCAATTATACTCCAATAAAGATGTTAAAAAAAAAAGAGCAAGATATATATGAAAGATACAGGAGAAACACTTGACTGTGCAGAGGTTCCTGGAAATTTACAGAACAACTTGTAATGAAGGTTGCCCCTGGATAGATGAACAGGCTGGAGTCTAAAGAGAGAATTCTTTTTCACTATACACTCTATACACTGTCTGAACATTTAACATGTGTTTATACAATGCTTTCTCAAAAATAATTTTAAAACTTTCCCAAATTGCCTTGCCGACATCAGTGAAATAGAATGACATCATAGTATTGAGGGATTATGGGTGTTATTTTGTTCCCCTTGCACTTTGCATTCTAAATTTTCTGCAAAGATTAGATAATGATTTTATAATCAGGGAAAATAAACTAAAATAGAAACAACTTTAATGTAAGTGGAAGTGCAATTTTTAGATAAGTGTCCTTTCATGTAAATAAAGGAAACTAAGAACTTCAGCCTCGGGAGGCATAAAATCGTGGTACCTCTCAACTCCAGTGGGGGTCACATGGAGAATTGTTTGTGAAATAATAATGAGAGGAAAGGAAGAGAAGCAGTAAAAGTAAGAATATATTGTTTTTTTAAGAATTATTTAGTCACCATTATCCCTCTGGACAAGAAGTGGTTGTTTTTTCTCTTTTATAAATACATAGAGACCCTTGCAGAGAAGCTCATATTTTTTACAGTGAACGTCTCAGAAAAGCTTCTTGGCCATAGATGCTAAAAGGAGAAATGGTCAGATGTCTAAATAGCATCTCACATGCAGTAAATCCTCAAAATCTATTTCTTACATATTTTTCATCTCCCAGTTTCTCTAGACCTCTAGCTTTTCCCCTTCATGCTGCCCTTTCTAGTCTTCCCATATCAATGAACAGAACTAGGTGCTCCAACCAAAATCATCCATTTCTCTCTTTCCCTCACTACTCACATGGAATCCATAAGCAAGTTCAGTTGATTATATCCCCAGGTATATCTGGAATAAGTTCATCACTTTCCACCTTCATGGCTACCACCCCAATTTGTGCCACTCCTCCCCCAGCTCCCACCTCAACAGTCCACATCGTGGGTTAGCATTCCCTGCCTGGAAACCTTCCCAGTAATATTTCATGGCAGTCCCCTCATCACTGATTTCTCAGCATCAATCCTTGCTTCACCAACTACTCAGCTTCTATCCCATTCCCTTTCTTTAAGGTTTTCTCTGTAACACTTAACTTTTCTTGAGTGATTGATTGATGGTTGATTAATTGTCTGTCATTCCCATTAGAATTTAAGCACAATAAGAGTGAGGTCCTTAGCTGTCTTGTTCACCAATAACTTCCCAAAGACAAGACCGGGCTGGCGCATGGTAGGTCTTCAGTAAATTCTTGATGGATAAATGAACAAATGTTCTATGTATATTCTCTGCCAGACTGTGAGCATCTGGAAGATAGAATCAGCGTCGTGCATGTTTGTATCCCTGTCATCTGGTACACACAATAGCGCATCTATAAAGCGTGTTGGGTTAATGAGAACTGGGGCACACACTTCCTGAGATTTTACTCCATACAGAGGTAGAACCAATACACAGCCCACCCCCAACCCCTCCCTCTGTAAATAACCACCCTAATTATAGAAGGTATTTACAAAGGGTTATGTGTCAGGTACTGTCTTACATGCTTTACACACATTAGCTCACTTAATTTATTTTTTTATTTCTTTATATTGCCGAGGTAAACGTACTTGACATGAGATCCATCCATAACAGATTTTTAAGTGTAGCCTGCAGTATTGTTATCTAGAGGCACGCTGTTGTACAGCAGACCACGTAATTATTTGAACAACCCCACACATAGAGCGGGAGCTAACACCATGCCCCCTTTAGAGGTAAGAACGCTAAGACACAGACAGGAAGAGGGCTAGAGCAGAAACTGAATTCAGACTCCTCATTCCCAGGGCTGCCGGGAGCCCATCCACTGTGCCAACCTGGCCCAGCCACCACCTTTCTGTCTACATTCTGTTTACCTTTCAGAATCAATTACCTTACCTTATCCAACGCCTCTAGCCCTAGGTGACACTCAGATTTAAATCAATTACAACTACATAGATAGGAAATTCCCGTTCCTCAGTGACACTAGCCAAGTTTACCTATCAATAGCCACATGCGACTAGGTGCTACTTTATCAGAGAGCACAAAGAATCTCTCTTTTGTCACAGGATGTTCACAGAGAGCACTGCCTTGGAACATAGATCCTTCAAGGGCAAAGATCACATCTCTACATTTATCATAATTTTTTGGTGGAGTGAAAGGGTCAGCTCCAATAATTACCATAGCAGAAACCCATGATAAATACTTGACATCCATTCCTGAGGTGCGTCTTTACCTCCTGGTGGCAAACTGGAATACCTTGAGACGAATAAGTAAGCATTCGTCTAAATCGCACCCCCCATTGCTGGCTAACGGGGGGTTAGGGGGGAGGTTTAAGTTCTTCTGTTCTCAGTGTTGCTCACCGCACCCTAGGCAAGAGTCAGCTTCTTTTATCTGCCGATTCTCCTCCTAAGTGGGGATGTGTATTGTGCTCTTTGTTCATTCGGATTTTTTCTCAACAAATATATTTGACTCTTTAGCAGTTCTGAACTTCCAAAACCCTGGAGAGAAAGCTTGAACTCAGGATCTATGAAAGGTGTCTGCCACACTCAAAGCAAAGTCTTCCAAGACTGTGATTCTATTTTCTTACTTTTTTTTTTTTCAGTAGCTGTTTTCAAATTCCATAACATTCTAATGGGTTTTCAGAAGCATGTTAATCAAGACCTTCTGCTTCATTGGCAAGAACCAGAGACATCTGCAACAGTTCAGTACAAGAAGCATACATTAAGGTCCTACTATGTGCCCGCCTTGTGTTAGGCATTGGGAATTTGGAAAGTTCCTACTATGTCTCTGGTCTGATGCTAAGAACTGGGTGTTTGGAGGTGGTCCCTGGACATCCAGGGGCAGCTGCTTTGCACATTCCTATATACCACTGCTTAGCACAATGTCTGGCGTATAGTAGGCACTATAAATACTGATTGAAGAAATGAATGGACGTTTACATGTCCCAATTTTCCATAAGTTGGGAAGCCCCTGGATGTCCTGTCTTTGCAGAAATTGTAGTGGGAAAGACAATCCATAAACAAATAATATACAAATATATAATATGACACATGCTGATAAATAATAGTAAGAAAATTAGGCAGAGAGTAGCGGTTGAAAGCGGGATTTTAGACAGAGAGACAGAAGAGGCTCTCTGATTAGGTGATGTGAATAGAGAGAGAGCGGGATCCATGAGGGCAGAAAGTGTAAGGAGTCACAGCTTTGCCATGGGAGGGACTCAGCATGCCTGGGGAGAGACTGGGGAGTCAAAGGAGGAGTGAGTGGCAGAGGTTGAAGGCAGAGATGCACCAGGGCAAAGGGAGAGAAGATCTCACAGGTATCGGAAGGACTTCTGATTTGATTCTGAAGGTTCTGAGCAGAGTTGTGACTTCACAGACTCACGTTTTAGAGAATACTCTCTGTATGAAGAGTGGATGTAAGTGGGCAGGGATGGAAACAGGACACAGTTGGAGGAGAACCACAGTCATAACCGAAGGGAGAGGCCACGGGGCCTCGGGTTAGGGTGGTGGTAGCCACATGATCTGCTGGAGAGGAAGAGAAAGGAGGGGAGGAGGACCGCAGGGTCAGTTGGGATTGTGTGAGAGTCTGTGATGGGGACATGCACAGGCCTTAGGGATACACAGAGGATGACACCTGCTCAGGATGACCAGAGATTCCTAGTTATATTTGAATTTCTGATAAGCAATCAGTTTTTAGTATAGGTATGCCCCATGTGATATTTAGAACATACTACATTAAAAAAGTATTCATCTTTCATCTGAAATTCAAATTGAACAGGCTGTTCTGTGTTTTATCTGGCAATCAGACCAGAGGGCATGAGACCCAGGCCTGATGCTCACAGCTAAGCTAGGTATTGAAGAACAGGCAGGTCTTGGCCGTGTGAGTAAAAAGGAAAGGAGTCCCAGGGAAAAGGACCCACTCCCATCCCTTCTCTGAATTTCTGTGGGACTTCAGAGAGCAGGACTCAAACATCTGGCAGGTTGTATGTATGGAGTGGGGAGTGAGGCAGCATAAAGCCCACTTCCGGTGTCTTTAGAAGTCAGAAGTCTGACCAAGGAACAAAGTTCTAGGGAGGCACCTTTTAACTTCGGTTTAGGAAGAGTTTTCTCCTAAAGCCTGGAGTGTATAAGTTTCATGTTCGTTGCTCAAGGGTGAGAGGCCAAGATGCCCATCACTGATTCCTTCTGGTCTAAAGGTCTGTCTTGTATAGCTTGAGCGGGAGCTTGAAGGGACAGGATTTAGAGATACATTAATTATCAAAACCACCCTCACTGAATGCACAAACATTCAGTGAGGGCCTATCATGTTTTAAGGGCTGCATTCAACGTTCTGTACAAGTTCATACCCAGGCCCACCCAGTTTCAGGCACTGCTGTCTTTTTCTACACTGTTTACTCCCATCCCCCCCTACCTCCCCCCCACACACAAAAATTGTCCCAACAAAGCGGGAAGGGAAGAGCTTGTTGAGCTGGGCAGATTGCTTGAGCAAACATGTAAAGGTAGAAATGCACGTTGTGATCCTGGGGACAATGAAAAAATCAGTCTGATTTGAAGGGATACAGGAGACAACTGAAGCTTTGTGTGAGCTTGAGTGCTGACCACCCACCCGTCCACTGTGATGGGAAGTTTGGAAGACCCTGGAGATGGAAAGAAATAGACGGCACAACAGGAGGAAAGCCAGAGAAGCATGCCTCTTTCCAGAGCTTATTCACAGAAGTAGCCAAGGGTGAGAATGAGAAAACACCCTGCCTTTATGAGATTTTTATTAAGAAGCAAAATAAGACGTTAAGTAATGGCCTTTTTGAGTGCATATCCTCGGCAGGGAAACAGCCAATGATTTCGGAGAACTGCATTATTACTTTGTGTTTGCTTATCTTTTTCTCTCCTTACCTGATAATCATCTGTAGCTCTATCTGTCTTTTTAAGTACATGTGAGAAAATAGAAAAGGTTACAGAGGACAGTCAAAGAATTGCATATTATTACCTGGCTTTCCAGAGCTGATTGTGCAATTGTTTGTTTTTGATGAGATAACAATGAAGATAGAATTGTTCAAAGCAAATGGTGTTCAAATTTCATTCAGCCAGAACTCACTGCCCCACTCATGCATGGCTGCTCCCTCCCACCACTGAAGAGTCTCCCGGGCACCTCAGCGACTGCCAATGGAACAAAGGATAGAAGGTAAAACCCCTTCTCTTCGACCTCCATGCCCATTGGGACCAATAAAATTCCTATGTTATTGGAATGGTGCTAATTTCTGGATACCGGGTTCTTACATACAGTCTGCCAAACAAGCCCTTTTGCCCACCCTTCATATCTTGCCTATGTTAACTCTTCCCAGTTAAACACCGTCCTGCTTTTTCCAATCCACCAGCACTCTGTAAAAGCGCCTTTTTTCTCTATGATAATTTCCCCCATCACCCCCAGCATATTTCATCACAGTGCCCTTTGTTCCAGTGGATGCAATACACTTCACACTTCAAGGAGGTGTTCCTGCTGCTTTTTTTTTTTTTTTTGCGGTACACTGTTGTGGCCTCTCCCGTTGCGGAGCACAGGCTCCGGACGCGCAGGCTCAGCGGCCATGGCTCATGGGCCTAGCCGCTCCACGGCATGTGGGGTCTTCCCGGACCGGGGCACGAACCCGTGTCCCCTGCATCGGCAGACGGACTGTCAACCACTGCTCCACCAGGGAAGCCCCTGCTTCTTTATTTACAGATCTACCTTCCCATGGGTCCATGAGCTCCCCAGGGCAGGGATCATAGTATGTGCATTTCTGGAACACTGTGCCTGGCACAGAGCTACCTATCCTTGGATTTTTGTCCAATAAATGAATACATAACAAAATGTATGAATTTACCAGGAGTAGAAGGAGAATACTATTTTAGGAGTCTTCTACAGGCTGTGTGACAGACTGCATTTATTCCTATAATGCTACTGGATGCCTTTGCATTTCAAAAGAGAATCATGTTGATTTTTTATGAGTCAGATCACAGATGAGACACCCGTACCATCGATATAACGAAGGCAGCATCACTGCATGAGATCGGCCCTCTACCTTGTATTCAATCTCACCTGGAAGGTAAGGCAAGTTCGTGTGAAAGACTCTGGGCTCTGGAGTTCAAACACTCTGAATTCAAACTCAAACTCTATCGCCACCATCTTATGCAACCTTGGGGAAGTAATCTTGCACTTCTCTCAGCCTCAGTTTCTGCAGCTGTAAAAAAAGGAAAACAAAATTACCAACCACATAAGAATGTTGTTAAGAGTAAGATGAGCCAATACAAGTAAGTCTTAGCACAGCTCCTGCTATAGCAGTATTAAAATAAAGTAAGTCCCCTGCATATGAATGAGTTCTGTCCCAAGGGCATGTTCATAAGTCCAATTTATTCATTAAGTCCAACAAAGATAGCCTAGGTACCAACTAACACAATCGGCTATATAGTACTGTACTGTAATAGGTTTATAATACTTTTCACACAAATAATACATAAAAAACAGACACAAAAAATAAAGAAAACATTTTAATCTTACAGCAGTACAGTACAACAGCTGGCATACAGGGGCTGGCATCGAGTGAACAGGCAAGAAGTGTTACTGACTGGAGGAGGGAGAGGAGGTGGGAGATGGCAGAGATGCAGGATCATCAGCGATAGATGGAGGGCAAGCTGCCATTTCACTCATGCCTGACGTTGATGGCACAGGTTCTGGTTCCTTGCTGGATTCAATTCTATCTACCCACTTGAATTCAATTTTATCTACCCTCTTTAAAAAAGCGATCCAGTGATGTCTGGGTAGTAGCTCTTTTTTTCCCATCATAGATGATATGGTAGCACTGGATTGCATTCTGAACGGCTGCTGCAACTTTCATGTATCATTCTATGTTTGGGTCCTGTGCCTCAAAAACTAACAGTGCCTCCTCAGATAAAGAAAATCCCCTTGCCATTTCCTGCATCATGAATCTCTTTGGTTCTTCAGTTACTTCTTCTTCCTCTTGTCTCTCTTCATCCTTTCTCTGGGCCTCCAATTCCAACAGCTCTTCGCTAGTAAGGTCTTCGTGTTACACAGCAAGGAGTTTGATGAAGTCATCCTCTTGTAGATCTAGCTCCAGCTTCTTGCTGAGGGTCACTAAGATGCTGAAGACCTCTTTGGACTCCTCACCCACCTTCTCAAATCCACAAAAATCATGAACAAACTTCACACAAATGTTCCTCCAAACCCCATTCATGGTGATGGCTGTAACCTCACTCCAAGCAAAGTCAATGTTTTTTATGGCCTTGTAGATGTTATAGTTCTTCCAAAATTGTCATAAGGTTCTTCCTGATTCATCACTTGCCTTTAGTGCCTGACGAAAAGTGTGACATAAATAATATTTCTTGAAAGTTGCTATAACTCTCTGGTCCATAGGTTGGATGAGCGACGTAGTATTCAGTGGCAGATGCACTACTTTGACGTTGGGATGAAAGTCATCCAAGAATGGGGGGTGGCCCAGAGCATTTTCGAGCAGCAAAAGAATGTTGAATGGGACGTCCTTCTCCAAGCAATATTCCTCTACCTCCAGGATAAAGTGGTGGAAAAACCAGTCCTGGAAAATGGCCTGTGTCACCCAGGCTTTGGGGTTACTCTTCTGCACAAAAGGAAGAGAGCCATTGGCTATGTTTTCAAGGGCTCTTGGGTTCTCTGAATGATAAACTAAGAGAGGTTTCAGCTTCATATTGCTGGAAGCATTGCCACCAAACAACAGAGTTAGTGTATCCTTTGCTGCTTTATAGCCTGGCATCAACTTTTCCTCCTTACTGATGTAACTTCGGTCTCACATCCTCTTCCAGTACAGTCTTGTCTCATCCACATTAAAAACCTGCTCAGGTAAACACTCACCTTCATCAATAATTTCTCCAAGCGTTTCAGGAGATTCCCTGAATCAGGCAGCTACCTTATCTGCACTCGCTGCCTTGCCACTTACTTTTACATTGGGAAGGTTGGTTCTAGCCTTGAACCAATGAAACCAACCATGGCTGGCATTAAAAGATGCACCCTCTGATTCTTTGCCATGTTTCTTCTTCAAGTATTCATAAAGGCTTTTAGCTTTCTCTCTTTTTTTTCCCATATTTTTTAAAAATTTTATTGCATTTATTTATTTTTTATAAAGAAGGTTCTTATTAGTTATCTATTTTATACATATTAGTGTATATATGTCAATCCCAGTCTCCCAATTCATCTCACTACCACCACCTCCCCACCACTTTCCCCCTTTGGTATCCATATGTTTGTTCTCTACACCTGAGTCTCTATTTCTGCCTTGCAAACCGGTTTACCTGTACGATTTTTCTAGATTCCACATATATGCGTTAATATACGATACTTGTTTTTCTCTATTTGACTTATTTTACTCTGTTTGACAGAGTAAGTGTTCATCCTCCTCACTACAAATAATTCATTTTGGTTTCTTTTTATGGCTGAATAATATTCCATTGTATATATGTGCCACATCTTCTTTATCCATTCAAAGGACACTTAGGTTGCTTCCATTACCTGTTTATTGTAAATAATGCTGCAGTGAACATTGTGGTACATGACTGTTTTTGAATTATGGTTTTCTCAGGGTATGTGCCCAGTAGTGGGATTGCTGTGTCATAAAATAGTTCTATTTTTAGTTTTTTAAGGAATCTCCATACTGCTCTCCATAGTGGCTGTATCAATTTACATTCCCACCAACAGTGCAAGAGGGTTCCTTTTCTCTACACCCTCTCCAGCATTTGTTGTTTGTAGATTTTCTGATGATGCCCATTATAACCGGTGTGAGGTGATACCTCATTGTAGTTTTGATTTGCATTTCTCTAATAATTAGTGATGTTGAGCATCTTTTCATGTGCTTCTTGGTCATCTGTATGTCTTCTTTGGAGAAATGTCTACTTAGATCTTCCACCCATTTTTGGATTGGGTTTTTTGCTTTTTTAATATTGAGCTGCATGAGCTGTTTATATGTTTTGGAGAGTAATCCTTTGTATGTTGATTCATTTGCACATATTTTCTCCCATTCTCAGGGTTATCTTTTCATCTTGTTTGTAGTTTCCTTTGCTGTGCAAATGCTTTTAAGTTTCATTAGGTCCCATTTGTTTATTTTTTATTTTATTTCCATACTCTAGGAGATGGATCAAAAAAGATCTTGTTGTGATTTATGTCAAAGGGTGTTCTTCCTATATTTTCTCCTAAGAGTTTTATAGTGTCTGGTCTTACATTTAGGTCTTTAATCCATTTTGAGTTTATTTTTGTGTATGGTGTTAAGGAGTGTTCGAATTTCATTCTTTTACATGTAGCTGTCCAGTTTTCCCAGCACCACTTATTGAAGGGACTGTCTTTTCTCCATTGTATATCTTTGCCTTCTTTGTCATAGATTAGTTGAACATAGGTATGTGGGTTTTTCTCTGAGCTTTCTATCCTGTTCCATTGATCTATATTTCTATGTTTGTGCCAGTACCATATTGTCTTGATTATTTTAGCTTTGTAATATAGTCTGAAGTCAGGGAGTCTGATTCCTCCAGCTCCGTTTTTTTCACTCAAGACTGCTTTGGCTATTTGGAGTCTTTTGTATGTCCACACAAATTTTAAGATTTTTTTGCTCTAGTTCTGTAAATATGCCACTGGTAATTTGATAGGGATAACATTGTATCTGTAGATTGCTTTGGGTAGTATAGTCATTTTCACAATATTGATTCTTCCAATCCAAGAAAATGGTATATCTCTCCACCTGTTTGTGTCATCTTTGGTTTCTTTCATCACTGTCTTATAGTTTTTTGAGTACAGTTATTTTACCTCCTTAGGTAGTTTTCTTCCCAAGTATTTTGTTCTCTTTGTTGCAATGGTGAATGGGATTGTTTCCTTAATTTCTCTTTCTGATCTTTCATTGTTAGTGTATAAAAATGCAAGAGATTTCTGTTCATTAATTTTGTATCCTGCAACTTTACCAAATTCATTGATTAGCTCTAGTAGTTTTCTGGTGGCATCTTTAGGATCCTTTATGTATAGTATCATGTCATCTGCAAACAGTGACAGTTTTACTCCTTCTTTTCCAATCTGTATTCCTTTTATTTCTTTTTCTTCTCTGATTGCCATGGCTAGGACTTCCAAAACTATGTTGAATAATAGTGGTGAGAGTGGACATCCTTGTCTTGTTCCTGATCTTAGAGGAAATGCTTTCAGTTTTTCATCACTGAGAATGATGTTTGCTGTGGGTTTGTCATATATGGCCTTTATTATGTTGAGGTAGGTTCCCTCTATGCCCACTTTCTGGAGAGATTTTATCATAAATTGGTGTTGAATTTTGTCAAAAGCTTTTTCTGCATCTATTGAGATGATCATATGGGTTTTCTTCTTCAGTTTGCTAATATGGTGTATCACATTGTTTGTTTTGCGTATATTGAAGAATCCTTGCATCCCTGGGATAAATCCCACTTGATCATGGTGTATGATCCTTTTAATATGTTGTTGGATTCTGTTTGCTAGTATTTTGTTGAGGATTTTTGCATCTATATTCATCAGTGATATTGGTCTGTAATTTTCTTTTTTTGTAGTATCTTTGTCTGGTTTTGGTATCAGGGTGATGGTGGCCTCATAGAATGAGTTTGGGAGTGTTCCTTCCTCTGTAATTTTTTGGAAGAGTTTGAGAAGGGTGAGTGTTAGCTCTTCTCTAAATGTTTGACAGAATTCACCTGTGAAGCTATCTGGTCCTGGACTTTTGTTTGTTGGAAGATTTTTAATCACAGTTTCAATTTCATTACTTGTGATTGGTCAGTTCATATTTTCTATTTCTTCCTGGTTCAGTCTTGGAAGGTTATACCTTTCTAAGAATTTGTCCATTTCTTCCCGGTTGTCCGTTTTATTGGCATAGAGTTGCTTGTAGTAGTCTCTTAGGTGCTTTGTATTTCTGCAGTGTCTGTTGTAATTTCTTTTTAATTTCCAATTTTAATGATTTGAGTCCTCTCCCTCTTTTTCTTGCTGAGTCTGGCTAATGGTTTATCAATTTTGTTTATCTTCTCAAAGAACCAGATTTTAGTTTTATTGGTCTATTGTTTGTTGATCTATTATTGATCTATTGTTTTCTTTGTTTCTATTTATTTCTGCTCTGATCTTTATGATTTCTTTCCTTCTACTAAGTTTGGGTTTTGTTTGTTCTTCTTTTCTAGTTCGTTTAGGTGTAAGGTTAGATTGTTTATTTGAGATTTTTCTTGTTTCTTGAGGTCGGATTGTATTGCTATAAACTTCCCTCTTAGAACTGCTTTTGCTGCATCCCATAGGTTTTGGACCATCATGTTTTCACTGTCATTTGTCTCTAGGTATTTTCTGATGTCCTCTTTGATTTCTTCAGTGATCTCGTGGTTATTTAGTAACGTATTGTTTAGCCTCCATGTGTTTGTGTTTTTTACATTTTTTTCCCTGTAATTGATTTCTAATGTCATAGTGTTGTGGTGGGAAAAGATGCTTGATATGATTTCAGTTTTCTTAAATTTACCAAAGCTTGATTTGTGACCCAAGATGTGACCTATCCTGGAGAATGTTCCATGTGCACTTGAGAAGTGTAATCTGCTCTTTTTGGATAGAATGTCTTATAAATATCAATTAAATCCACATGGTCTATTGTGTTATTTTAAGCTTGTGTTTCTTTATTAATTTTCTGTCTGGATGATCTGTCCATTGGTGTAAGTGAGGTGTTAATGTCACACATTATTATTGTATTACTGTTGATTTTCTGTTTTATAGCTGTTAGCAGTTGCCTTATGCATTGAGGTGCTCCTATGTTGGGTGCATATATATTTATAATTGTTATATCTTCTTCTTGGATTGATCCCTTGATCATTATATACTGTCCTTCCTTGTCTCTTATAACATTTTGTATTATAAAGTCTATTTTATCTGATATAAGTACTGCTACTCCAGCTTTCTTTTGATTTCCATTTGCATGGAATATCTTTTTCCCTTCCCTCACTTTCAGTTAGTATGTGTACCTAAGTCTGAAGTGGGCCTCTTGTAGACAGTATATATGGGTCTTGTTTTTGTATCCATTCAGTAAGTCTGTATCTTGTGGTTGGAGCATTTAATCCATTCACGTTTAAGGTAAATATCGATATGTAAGTTCCTATGATGATTTTCTTAATTGTTATGGGCTTGTTTTTGTAGGTCCTTTTCTTCTCTTGTGTTTCCCACTTAGAGAAGTTCCTTTAAGATTTGTTGTAGAGCTGGTTCACTGGTGCTGAATTCTCTTAACTTTTGCTTGTCTGTAAAGCTTTTGATTTCTCCAACTAGTCTGAATGAGATCCTTGCCAGGTAGAGTAATCTTGGTTGTTGGTTCTTCCTTTTCATCACTTTAAATATATCATGCCACTCCCTTCTGGCTTGTAGAGTTTCTGCCGAGAAATCAGCTGTTAACCTTATGGGAGTTCCCTTGTATGTTAGCTATTGTTTTTCCCTTGTTGATTTCAATATTTTTTCTTTGTCTTTAATTATTGTCAGTTTGATTACTATGTGCCTCGGTGTGTTTCTCCTTGGGTTTTATCCTGCCTGGGACTGTCTGTGCTTCCTGGCCTTGGGTGGCTATTTCCTTTCCCATGCTAAGGAAGTTTTTGACTATAATCTCTTCAAATATTTTCTTGGGTCCTTTCTCTCTCTCTTCTCCTTCTGGGACCCCTATAATATGAATGTTGTTGAGCTTAACATTGTTCCAGAGGTCTCTTAGGCTGTCTTCATTTCTTTTCATTTTTTTTTCCTTTATTCTATTCTGTGGCAGTGAATTCCACAATTCTGTCTTCCAGGTCACTTATCCGTTCTTCTGTCTCAGTTATTCTGCTACTGATTCCTTCTAGTGTATTTTTCATTTCAGTTATTGTATTGTTCATCTCTGTTTGTTTGTTCTTTAATTCTTCTAGGTCTTTGTTAAACATTTCTTGCATCTTCTTGATCTTTGCCTCCATTCTTTTTCCGAGATCCTGGATCATTTTCACTATCATTATCCTGAATTCTTTTTCAGGAAGGTTGCCTATCTCCACTTCATTTAGTTGTTTTTCTGGGATTTTATCTTGTTCCTTCATCTGGTACATAGTCCTCTGCCTTTTCATTTTCTCTATCTTTCTGTGAATGTGGTTTTCATTCCACAGGCTGCAGAATTGTAGTTCTTCTTGCTTCTCTAGGTTTCTTTTGAATCAGCATTAAGGTGAGCAGGACTTGACACTGGTGTTTATCCTGCATCCATACACTGAGAAGTTTCTTCACCTCCTCCATCACTTTTCCACACTTCTTTCATATTTTGTCAACATCATCATCATAGCAGACTTCACATTCCATGATCTTTTCCTTGTTCTTTAGAATCGTGCCAATAGTTGAATGATTCACATTATGAGAATTAGTGACATCTACCAAATTTTTGCCTCGCTCCACTTTTTCAATTATTTTCACTTTTGTTTCCACTGTTATAGCTTGGCACTTCTAAGCAGTACCAGATATATCACTGCTGCTTTTATATTTGCTTCCAGACATCCTGCTCTTGAAATAAAGATATTGCACTAATGGACTCTATACAGTACAGTACACAAAAGCACAACCATGTGTAGAGGATGCACGCACATGACAATGAATGCCGGACACATGAACTAACTTACATCACTGGACATGTGAATGCATGTTCACATCTTTGAAAATTTGCAGCTTGAAGGTTCATATGTAGGGGACTTACTGTACTAGGTATTATTACTTGTACCATCCTTTATTTTCAGTCATGCATTCAGCTATTTATTACTTCATCTCTTCAGCAGAGATGTCAGTAGGTCAAGCCTCATAGTACACAGTTGTCACCACAGGCATTGTTTTCATGAACGCTTGGAAAGTTCTTAGGCTCAGTCCAGTACCTCTTGCCCTAATCTATCCTGCACTGCACTGCCCAAACCAACCTTTCTATCTTCTAGGGTCCAATCTCATGGCACATCTTCCATGGATGGCTCCACCCTTCCCAGATCTGATGACTTACCCACTGACTGGCTTTGGCTTTCTGTATGCGATCTTGGTTACAAGATTGGTTCATCTGCTTCCTCTGACTGCTTGAATGCAGCCAAATATTATGTCTGCACTAGTCCAGGCCCTGAGATCTCACACCAGCAGAAGAATTTAGATTGGATGACTTATGCAATTCCTTTCAGATAAATGAGGCAGTGCTGAGACGGAGAATTTCACAGCTTCTGAGTTCTCTGTAAGTAAAATTGAATATAGATAATCTTTTGGAAGGGATCTGCCATAGTTTATTTATAGCTGGGTTAATGGGAGTTGGGGGAGGTGGAGTGTGGTGTGTAGCAGATGCCGGCTAGACACTCACTGTTCCAGTTACTCACTGCTGTGTAACAACTCCAAAACTTAGTGGATTAAAACAACAATGTATTGTTTTTACTGCTTATGATTTTGTGAGTTAAGAATTTGGAAGATATATATATAGAATATATACAATATAATATTATTATAAAATATCTTTAAGTCTACTAAAGTCCTACCTCCAAAAGCTATAATTAGATTAGAGAGGAGAAAAATCTTAACTCAGGTTATATTAAGGAACATGAAGAAATGGATTCCGTGCAGCGATGCACATCACCAGTTAACATGTATGTTGATAACCAAATTGTTACATCAGATTATGTAGCATTGTTCTAGAAACCAGCCCTGCATTATTCAAGAAATCCAGAAAGAATAGGGAATGGAATTATGCTGATTTTTAAATATAATTTCCCAGTAGTTTAAGAAGAATAAGTTTTTCATTTAAAAAGCCAGCGGGATCAGCAGGCAACTAAGTTCTGTTTTAGTTGGAAATCAGTGGGTGGGAATATAAAGTCACATTTTTTTTCCTAAATGGAACTAGAGAAGCAGCAGATCTAACAAGCTGTAATCAGCCAAATTTCTTTTTTTATAAATACATGAGTAAAAACTTGGGGTTTTTCCTTTTTACATGACATCTTTTAATCCAACATAGCAATAGCAAATCACCTTTGCAAATCCCAATTCCTTTTTGCTGCACAAAAATCTTTCTTTGGAGGAAGTCAAAAGAAGCTCATCTGAAATCCCACAAATCTATGGGAAATTGGGGATTTAAGAGGCCAAAATAGTCCAGGGCCATGTGCATATGAAAGTAAAGGAGTATAATTATCTTACAGGAACTCACCTGTCCCCTACTCCAAAGGAAGGCAGCCCAGGGGCACCAGTTCCCTGTAACAAAGTTGGGGAAACCTGTTAGGCCAGGGATGGGTGAGAGGGGTCAGTTGTCTTAAATAGCTGAGACAGGATTGAGCCGGGGGTGAGGCACAACCAGGGATCTGAGAAAGACATCTAAGGCTCAGGGCCAGAGAAGGAGTGTCACCCAGTGGCTGCAAATGAGGACTGAAATGGGTCATATTAGCCTATGCCCCTCACTAGCCACTGTCCTTGGACCAGTTTCTTCATCTACACAGTAGGATTTATGATGCCTACATATCATCTTTGACAATCAAGTGACAAAAATGCACATGAAGTGTTTAGTTCAATTCCTGGCATGTAGGTATGACCCATAAAGGGTCCAAGAGGCAATGGCAGGTCTAAAATTGGTCAATGAACAAACAGGTCAAGATCCAGCTAAGTGTCCAGGCAGACCAGGACAGGCAAAGCAAACTGAGCACATCTCTGGGGCATTCCTAACACACTGCTGTTAGGTAAGGGTGATTGGGCACCGATTGAGGGCAGTTGCTGTCACACCCAGCATAACGATGGCATCAAACACTAATGTACCTTCCTGTATGTCACGGATCTCTTCCTCCATAGCTTGTGTGCAGGGGCATTTTTGTGTGTACATGTGTGTTTGTGTGTGTATGGCAGGGGAACTATTTAACAAATCTTATCCTACTTTCACTAACATGGTTTGCAACAGAAATGCTGAAGTGAATCCCTTTAGAGGAGGATATTCTGACCAAGCAATTACTCAGAGCATACTTTTTTCTGTGGTGCACCTTTGATTGGTGCGTTCATTTTTACCGCAAGTCAAGTCAGTACCAAGAGTGTGATACTCGTGTCGGAATATCAGGGTGAAAATTCTGGCACTTCAACTTACTTAGGCAAGTGGCTTAACCATCCTCTCTGCCTCAGTTTCCTTATTTTCAAATGGGTATGATGTCAACTCATTTAATTAGGATTAAATGAGATCGTGCATTTGGAGTGCCCAAGATAATAGTTGACACATAGCTGAAGTGCACAATAAATGTTAGCTACTTTATTCTATTCCATCTCATGTCATTGCTCCAGCACTGCCATCATCCACTTCCTTGTCCTAGAGATCTTGTAGAGAACCTGGACAATCTCCTTTCTACCACTCTTCCTAAAATTTGTCATTAAGCCCATAGATTCTACAGCCATAATGTGTTAGGGCACTGCTTCCTCCCTTTCTCCCACTGACCCTCTTCTGGTTCAGGCCATCACTATTCCATGCTGCATTTTCAGTGATAACCCCCACATGATTTCCATATATCATTATTCATGCTCCATCTCTAGGTTCCTCCCAGACCCTCATCAAAGCCACCCAGAAATGGTAAGAGGCTTTCCATAGCTCTCCAAGGCCAACCCTGACCTGGACCCATTTTGCCTATTTCCTCATCTCAATGCCCCTCCCAGGACCCCCAAAGCCATCTACAACAGTCTTCTCCCCACTATCCCAAGAGCTCTAGCTCTTTTTGGTCACTACACTAGTCTCTTTGAGTTTTAAAAGAAGAGCTATTTCATTACAATGTTCATAGCAGCACTATTTACAATAGGTAGGACATGGAAACAACTTAAATGTCCATCAACAGAGGAATGGATAAAAAAGATGTAGTACATATGTACAGTGGAACACCACTCAACCAAAAAAAGGAACGAAATTGGGTCATTTATAGAGTCGTGGATGGACCTGGAGAGTGTCATACAGAGTGAAGCAAGTCAGAAAGAGAAAAATAAATATCGTATATTAACACATATATGTGGAATCTGGAAAAATGATTATCTTATTTGCAAAGCAGAGAGACACAGACGTAGAGAACAAATGTATGGATACCAAGGGGGAAAGGGGTGGGGTGGGAGGGACTGGAAGATTGGGACTGACACATATACACTATTGATAGTATGTATAAAATAGACAACTGATGCGAACATACTGTATGGCACAGGTAACTCTACTTAATGCACTGTAGTGTCCTAAGTAGAGAGGATATATGTATATGTGTGGCTGATTCATTTTGCTGTGCAGTAGAAGCTAACACAACATTGTAAAGCACCTATACTCCAATAAAAATATTTTAAAAATTAAATAAAATAACAGAAGAGCTATCTACATCTATATATTACACCAACCATACGGCGGCTCTTGGGGTTTGACCACTTTTCTCGTTCTGTATTTCAATATGCCTAGCTAAGCTTGACACTTAGTGGGTGCAGCATAAATACACATTAAGTGATAAAGGGGAAAACCCAGGTCATTCTAAAGGACAAACATGTTGGTGTGAATTTCAGAACATTCCCTGGGTTGAAAGTTACTCATTCAAGAATCTCCCACGGAGAGATAAGCAAGCCCTAATTGCTGAGTTGTGTATAATTAGACTATGACAAATAGGTCCAGAGCATGTCATAAAGAGTAGTCTCTTTGTGAGCAGAAGCTCTCTTGCCCTTGAGGAGCTTTCAGTGTCACTCTAATCTTGTATTCTAAAATCTTGGGTATATTTCTGTCAAACAGAGGCACCTCCTGATTTCCTTCTTTGTGGGTGGACCGTAGAGATGTGTGGAGTCCCAGACATCAGAAAAACACACAATTATATGTGTTCAGCTATTCGACAATTCAGTGGTATTCAGCATGGTCAGTATATCCTTATTTAGTGCCTAATACATGCAAAATGCAAAGCTATAAAATAAGAAGGGAGATGGGCAGTCACAAATGCAATAATTACCCAGCTTGGCCAGACTGTAAGGCGCTAGTGGATGCATATGGAAAATGCCACTGGAAAGGTAAATTAAGATAGAATGGTAGAAAGACTTGAATGCCAAACTGAAGAATGATGGATTACTAGCTGGGTGTACATGAGTCTCATCTCTTAGCAGACAGATGCAGGCATCGTGCCCTTGCAGTATGACTTCTGCCTTGTTATACCAACAAGACTCATGACTTAAAAGAAATCCAGTTCAGGTTTCCACTTTGCCTCTGTCATGGAATGGAGGGTTCACAAGTCAGGTTGCTTCCCCAGGTCCACGGTCTGGAGAAAATGCTGAAAGCTGAGGGAATGGATCTGAAATCCTCAGTTCTAAGGAAGCAGCTCAAACCCTCCAGCAGTGAGACCCCAGGGGCTTCCTGGGAAGCAGGTGTGAGAAGCATCAGGGAGCTGCTGGCACCAGGATAGGGGGCACTGAAAAGACACCTTGACCTCCAGCAACAGACATGGGTTCAAATTGTGGTTGGTCATTTATTTCCTTTGTTGCTTTGAATGTCATTAACTTTCTGTACCTCTGTTCACTCATCTGTCCAATGGGAGAAGACAAAATTCCTGGCTGAATGGACACCTTTTTTTCCAAAATTGTGTCCATTTCCCCAGTGATCAGTTGTTCAAGATAATAAATGAAGCTAAATCTGGACTTGGAATCTACAACTACAGTCTGACTAAATGAGCACACAACAGCAGCTCCAGGACTAGGGGGCATCCACAGGGAGACAATCAGGGCGGCATTCGATGCAGAATGACTGTGCACCATGAGGACACCTTTTTACTTAACCCTTTCTTTCCCTTTCCTTTTCACCTTACAGACCAAACTGAGGGTGCTACCTGTGGGTAACATCAAAGGGTTCTGTGAGGTTTAAAATGAGATCACAGGACAGCTGTATGCACAATTGTTTTGTAATCTGTAAAGTCCCATGCTATGAGTTACTGATGAGGATGATGACAATGACAATGATGATGGTGATGGTGATGATGATTCTCAGGGGTTCGGTCCCTAGGAAAGCATACAACGGTGGCCTTTCTTTTCCAATGTTTTCGTCTATATATTTATGTATATTTATTTACCTCTACCCTATATTATCGATAGAGAGGATTTAAGCCCGTTTAAAACAAATACAGTAATGGCATGTTTCGAAAATAAAATGAAATTGAAAATAGGAACAAGAAAAAGGGATAATGCCATTATTTGGAGTAGAAGAGTTAATATAATCTCTGGGTCATCAGCTTCTGGCAGCCAAGGCAAAGAGGAGAGCATGAACCATCCATCACTTTCATTACCAGAGCAGAAGAAGCCAGACAGTTCTTCAGGAGAAGTGACTGATACTAAACTCCAGTAGGAATGCTTCTAGGGTGTCCATGGTCAGACATAAAGTCCAGAGGAGCAGCTGACCCTGGTTGGGTTGGGGCTCAGGGAAAAGGAAGGCTTTTGGGTAAAGGATAGCTCAGGTGAGTCTTGAAGAGGACCAGAACTGGATCAGGAAGGATGGGCATTCTAGGCAGGGAAGCAGCATGGGCAGACGTGGTCGACGCAGCCACTGCATTCATGACAACATGTGGGTGCCCCATAAATATGTGTCCAATGGAAAAAGCCAAAGAGGATATGAATAAACCAGTCAGAAAACAAAACCAAAGGACTAGTTAGCTCAGAAATTCAACACAGCCAAACTTGCCGGCCGCTTCAATGAGTCTGTGTGTCATTTAATAATACAATAGTAACATGCTTAAACGGAAGCCTTCTTTGTCTTTCTTTTGCTACAGTCTATGTCTAAATGGCACCAAGCAATGTGACTCTCTCTGGAATATTCTAACACCATAATGCTTCCCCAGCAGGCATTGATATCAGCAAACCTCCGGAGGGGAGGTGACACAAGGCTTCCTCCCAGGTGACAAATCCAGACTGACTTTTTGAATGAGAAACTGAAAAACTCCCAAAGCACCTTGTCGATTAGCTGACACTGAGTCTTACTGAGTTTGGTCAGCGTATTTTCTGCAGCCTGATGATGCACAGGTTGTAGCAGAGCTAAACAATCAATGATAGCTAACAGTTCAGAACCCAGTTACTGTTTATTTAACAAACTGGGGAACCTGACTTCTATTGCATGCCAGCTCATGAAGGCACTAGGGATCCAGGTAAATAAACCACTGTCCTTTCCTTCTCCCATGGCTCTCGGCCCCTCTCTGCCCATTGTTCTCACCTCATCCCATTTGCCTCTTTGGTCTCTCCCTCCGCAATTCTCTCCCCCTACACCCATTTCTCTCTCTTCTCTCTTTTCCTCTTCCTTTTTCTCTCCTTCCCCTCCCCTCTCCCCATAGAAAAGTGCTTTATCCTCAGGGTCTCCAATGTCACACTGACATGTCTAGAAATGGGTCATTTTTCACTCACTCTGCTCCTTATTAGGAAAGTTCATTCAATCCAGTTACTCATGTATCCTTTCAGCTCTGGGGGGAAAAACCTCCTGTTATGTCTTTGATAATTTCTTACCCATCTATTTTCCTTTTCTCTCAATAGATTTCATATTGGGTTTGGTAGGCAGAAAAATGGTCCCCCAGAGATGTTCATGTCTAATTCCCAGGACCTGTGACCCACAGCTGTCAGAGCAAGAAGGGAGCTCAAGCATCCCCCCCACCTCCCACTGCCATTCAGCATTGCAGATGAGTTCTCAGAGGAAGGGAACTGCCAAGGGGACAAGGATTTCGTGAGCAGCTACTAGCTCCTCTGCAAACTTTTGAGACTGCATTCTCTGACTTTGCAGCACATGGCAACAGATTGTTGAATCTCTAGGAGCCAGAACTCTGAATTTCATTTAGCATTTAATTAACTGGAATAGACTAAGAACTCAGTGGCAGCCTCCTGATTGCAATCTGTGGATGGATGGGCATTTTTATCTGAAAATGATGACCAGCTTATCTTCTGTCGTGCAGCTATCACACATGATATGTATCTCTCGTTATCCCAGCCAATCAACACAGAAAGTTTATTAAGATTCTATCATTCGAAGTTATCACCAATGATAGGATTTTTCATCTGAATGTGCTTGTGTGCAATACCGTATTTTGTCTAAGAGACCCTCGAGGAGAACGAGAGGGAATGTTATCATTAAGGAGGGTGCAGTGAATCTACGGTCAACGACCAAGTCATTGAAGGAGTGTGGCCGCCCAGATGACTCTAATAACCTGATCACTTAAAAAGAAGTTTATTACTCCTCTTTAAAAAAAAAAAATTGACATGGCTACAGAGGAAGGAATCAGAGTGATCCTATAGTAAGAAGGAAAAAAAGCAATTGCTTAGGTGAGTAACTGGAAAGGCAAGCCATATGATTCTATGTTTTGCTAAAAGAGGGCTCTGACCTTCCTAGAAGCCATAAAAAAGAAAAGAAATGTGATCAGTTCTGAGATTTTGGGGTCCCATGAAATGAATCCATTATTTATGAGAAGCCAGCTTTCACCTGGGTCATCTATGGACAGGAAATTTAGAGAAGAGCACTCCCTCAATCACTCAGGTATTAATCCATACAATCAACACATTTCCCTTGATGTGTGGTCACCCTGTTGGTGCTGGGTTTTCAGTGCTAAATCAAACTTACCTGTGGACAAGCCATGCTGTGTGGCAAGTAGGCAGTGAGACAATCACAGTAAAAGGCGAGGATGCTTCTATGGAAGTGTGCGAAGCATCCACTGAGGACCCAGGGGCTCGGCTGATCTCCTGAGCTCTGTGAAATTGGGGATGTTTTCATGGACAAGACATAGACGTAAAAGAGAGACATTCATCTAGGAGATGAGGAAGGCGACCTAAGTGAAGTCAGGCACGGAGATGAGACACAATCATACATCATGATTGATTTCTGTGTGGGCTGTTATCAATAAGTGTTATCCTCTCTTCCCTGGCTGAAAGCTCCAAGGGACCACTCTGGATTCCCCCTTCAATGTCACACTCCCAGCACAGGATCTGGCATGTGGTGGTGGTTGAACAGGTTCCTAAGGAAAGAATGAAGGAAACAAGAGACGTACTGAACAAAGCCTTGGTAACCTGGAGCTGTGGCAGATGCTCTTGGCAATTAGGCAACCAGAATTATCTGCTTAAGATTTTACCAAAGTAATTTGGTCAGCTTTGTTTGTCTAACACTGTTCAGAGGTCCACATAGAGGATTTTATCAGTTTTCCAGAGACCTCTGGAGTTTACAAGACTGCTTGACATCCTACATCTAAGCTGATGCCCACAAACATCTGATAAGGGAAAGTATTAGCCTGGTGCAGTATGAGGCTGGGAATAAGTCTAGGGGCAATAATTTTGCTCTAACTCCTTCCTGTTACATTGTTGTTCGGGTCTATGTATCTGCCTCCCCCACTTATGCTGTGAGCTCTCTGCATTTTCATAGCAAATTCCAAAAACCTTGGATGAAATCAGAATTGCACCACCTGGGAGCTGAGTGAGCCTTGGGCACACAAATAACTAAGCTTTTCTGAATTTTAAATGCCTCTTCAGGTAAATGTAGAGAGAACGAAATTTTTCCGTACACAACTCAAAAGAGTTGCAAAACTTCTGGTGTCCCCAAACCTGACATGGTCAATCTCCAAAGTCTTCAAACGCTCCCCCCTACCCACTCTCCTCTTTCAAACCATACCTACTATCTTGGGAGCAGGTCTGAAAAACTCTGTTCTCCCGACATCCTTTCACTTCTCCCCATTTTTAGAAAAATAAGGAACAGGGAGGCTCCCAGCAGGCTCTCCATCTTCAGCCTTTCACATCTCTCCAGGACCCCAGGACTCCCGTCTTTCCTCACCATCTTTCTTGTTTTCCTGAGTTTTTACCCAGTTAGGGGACCTATTCCCCTAATATTTCAACAAAAATGGGGCCCTCTCTTTAGAGGCAGGGCCATAATCTGAGGAGTAGTGCTGGATTACAGGCATTTTAGTAAGCAACCATTAAACAGGTTCTGGCTGCCTGTTAACGCAGTGAGGTCTCCTAATTGGGTACAGTGAAAAACAAGCTAGAAGAACCCTGGCCCAGAAGACTGTGCAAAAAAAATTTTTTTTTCTTTTTTTTCCCATCATTCAGCTTTATTTTCATGCTGAGTTTTGGTTCCCCAAGAACTGCATGAGTCATCGTCTTGGCCACCTGACAGGGGCTCCCTGGGACTGGGCACTGTGGGCAGGATGCCTCTGAAAAGAGCTGAAGAGAGAGGAATCATGCTTATCTTTACCACCACTGGGGAAGGCCCAGGCTGAGGGCAGGAAGAGGCTCCAGGGCCACCTGGGGAGAGAACAGAGAGAGGATTGGGCACCAACTCCCAGTGGTCACTCAACACAAGGCCATCACCGCCAGGGTCACTGTGACTTACTGGAGCAAGCACAGTCTTCTGGGCCAGGTTCTTCTAGCTTGTTTTTCACTGTGCCCAATTAGGAGACCTCACTGCATTAACAGGCAGCCAGAACCTGTTTAATGGTTGCTTACTAAAATGCCTGTAATCCAGCACTACTCCTCAGATTATGGCCCTGTCTCTAAAAAGAGGGCCCCATTTTGGGAGCTTCTTGGTCCTGAGAGTTAACAGAGGCTCAGGAAGGATACACGGCACGGGATTCACAGTCGCTGGTCTTCCACTGCTGGAGACAATTTAACATCTGAGGGAAGATGAGAGGAAAGGAGGGACCAGCCCTCTCTGCCCTGCCTCATCTGCTCCTGGCTATATGCTCCTATAAGAAAAGTGATAAGTAGCCTGAAACCCATAGTACCAGGGCCTACCCTGTGTCCATGATCCTTGGCAAGCCCTTCCACTCACCCCCTTAACCAGAGTGGGACCTAACCCCCTAATATTTCAACTCTCCTTTTCTAGAGCCGTGGGGGCCACTTTGAGTGTCTCTGGCTCTGCCTCGGGAGCCCTAATTCTTCACTATTACCTGGGAACCTCTGACAACAACCCTTCCTCGGAACTCATTAACTGGGCTTCCCCGTTAATTCATTAGCACTCAGGAGCCCCGGCGATGATCTTTCTCTTCCTCCTGCAGTCTCTGCCCTTACAAATTTCATTTCTGAGGTTTCTCTCACATTTCGTTTACTGTGACATCATTTATGAAGTTCTCCCTCGGCAGGAGAGGAGTCAAAAATAACTATATATCATTTTAAATTGCTCCCGTTGGTAACGCTACATTTTAAGAATATCAACAGAAAAAAAGTGTCTAATGACAGGGCTACAAGTGGATAAAGAGCTGACAGGGTAATTGCATTACCAGATGCTTCCATACACCAGTTCACTGCTTCCCAGGCCTATTTGAAGCAACGGGTGTCAGGTCAGTAATTAGGCTCTTGCAGACAAACTGGAAGTACCATCTGATCACTTTTGAACACCCCCATCACTCCCATTTATGCCAAGTTCAATGTGAAGCACACCGTCACCATCCCTTTCCCGCAAGCCTGCCAAAAGTTCCCGGGGACATCTCCCCCGCCCCGTCGCTCCCACACAAGTTAATAAATTAACACTTCCCCCACATGTCAGAGAACTTGCTCCCAGGATGGCAGGACTTTGGTGCCTGTTGATAACAAAAACACCCAATAGCAACTTAGACTCTGCTTTTTGATTCTTCTCCTCTGACTGTAGGCTGGCTGCCATTCACACTCAGGGTTTCTTCATGTTAATTTCTTTGTTTGATTTCCTAATGTGATCATCACCTTGGAATAGTGCAAAGACCACAAGAGATGGGACAACTGGAGTTAATTGACTCGATCTTGAATGTAAGCTCACTGGTTTATCATTCAGTCACCTGATCTTTCATATTCTTGGTTTCTTTTTTCCTCTCTGGTAGAATGTGGTAAACAAACCTCACCTCACAGGGGTTGTTGTTTGGATTAGAATTGAAATAAACAAAGAACCTGGCCAAGTGCCTGGACCAGAGTCAGTATTCAATCTGCTATAGTCAATGTTATCATTGTTATGCTCAATTCCACTTAGCAAATGTGGACCACAGAATAAATATTGACCTTGTAATCCCTTGGGTTTTAGCCCAAATTCTTTTTTTTTTTTTTTTTTGCAGTACGCGAGCCTCTCACTGTTGTGGCCTCTCCTGTTGCAGAGCCCAGGCTCCGGACGCACAGGCTCAGCCGCCATGGCTCACGGTCCTAGCCGCTCTGCGACATGTGCGATCTTCCCGGACTGGGGCACGAACCCGTGTCCCCTGCATCGGCAGGCGGACTCTTAACCACTGTGCCACCAGGGAAGCCCCTAGCCCAAATTCTTAAACTAAATTGTCTTATGTTTATGGAGATGCAAAGGCCCTGGATTCTCGTCTCTTTTAATCTGAGAGTCACAGGAATTGTTCACTTAAAGATGGTGGAGAAAATGAATTTTTTCTCTACCCTCAACTCTGAAGCCCTACGAAAAATAGCAATCTTTTTAAAGTGAATGAGATTAAGAGAGAAGATATATCATCTTCAAATGATATAAGGGAATTACCACCACTTTAAACCATAAACTATGGTACACACCTGCCAAATACCACCTGGTCTAAACCTACGTGGAGTAGGATGCTGAACAAAGATACACTTCAGCTTCAATCTCAAGCAGAATGTATTGTCCCTAAAAGGCCAACGTTTTGAGCAGTATAGCCAATGGTTACTTGATTAAAGATCTAGGGTTGTGTATTAAATATAGAAGAGGTGAATAATGCCCTTGTAGAGATCCTATCCAAGAACACATATTGTCTAAAGAAGAGTGAGCTCCAGCAATAATCATGTCATTGCCTCCTAGCTGATGAATATGGGTAGCAGTCAAGTGGATTTCCAAGAGGGAGAGGAGACAGGAAGTTCAAGATGGTAGCACAGAGAATTTGTGGCCATGCTGTTAGCCACAGCAACATCCCGAATGTTGAAAACTCAGGCAAGACATCCCCCAGGATGAGAGAAATAATAGCTCTTGTGAATAGAATGAAAGATTCAGTTTTCCCAGAGTTGTGACTTCAATCTGTCCTAGCTCACTTTACCCCTGTCCTTCTTCATGTCATTTGTCTATAGGTAGCCTGAAAATATTTTAGCCATGAAAAGATGTTAATAATACCAAAAGAACTATTAACAAAAGATATGTATGTATATTGCAGGAAGGGTTACTCAGGTTGATGGAAAGGAGCTCAGAAAAATAATTCTACATAGTTTTGAGGGAATTTTTCTCTATATAAATAAATTACAGGAAGTCATACAATCATTGAAAGAAGAGGTTATCAGATACAACAAGAACTGATAATCTAGAAAATAATTTTTAAACGGTATTAGAGATGGAAATCATTTTAGACGAAAAACAGATAAACACGATTTATTTTAAGTTGGAGAATATACTTGAAAAAAATCACACAAAATACAATGGAAAAGAAAAGCAACAAAAGGCATTATAGAAAGGTAACATATAAAAAAGCTAAATAAGAGCCAGTATATGTATAATTCATGCTTCTGAAGAAAATAATCAAAAACCTATTCAATGATACCTTAAAAGGAAGTTTTCTTACAGGAAGACTATAAATTCTACAGAGCAAGTAATATATTACACCTCAGGAAAAAAAATAATACAACACGTTCAACATTAAACGAAATTCCAGTGAAATGATTGCCCTTCAAATGTAAAGAAAAAGATCATAAAGGCATCTAAATAGAGAGAAACAAATTACCCAGATGGACCTCAGTATTCAAAGCCAGAAAAGAAACAGTATACCCCCAAATTGCATACTAAGCCATACTGGCCTTCAGCCATAAAAGTAATAGACAGATACTATCAAGGATGTAATAACTAAGGGACTATAGTAGCCATGAGACATTCCTTAAAACTCTCCTGGACTGTAATCCCAGTCAGTAATCCTAGGAATAAAAATAATGACCTCAGGAATAGAGAAGCTACAGTAAGACTAGTGGAAGACATTAAGTCCATTCACATATAGAAGTAAGATTAAACAGCTGCAAAAATTATGATTAAAGAACAACATAAATATAAAAAACATGTAAACCATAAAAATGATGCAACAAGGTAAAATTTTAAAGTAAAAATAATAACATAACTAACAAAAATCAGGGACTAGAGGGAGAATTGATGAAAGGAAGTATTGACGTGTTAACTTTTTCATCTTTCAGATGTTCTTCTGAAAAATATCAAGTTTTTTCCAAAACTTTTATCTAATTTTTAATGAAGAAATATTTATCTAAAGATGAAATTGTTCTTTATAAATGTAGTAAAAAATGCCCTTGATTTTTACTAAAATTGTAATTATATTTTTTTCTAGAAAGAGATATTCTTTTTAGCTGTATTTTCATTTGTTTCCTATTATATACATAAAGATGCCCAGAATAATGACTACCAAATTTTGACAATTGTTACTTCTGAGTAACTTAAAATTAGATTTTTAAAAACTTTTTCACTTCTTTTAATTACTTGCATTTTTTCATAATTATCAGAATTTGTAATAAAAGAACAATTATTTATTCTTGTAACAAAGTTTAGCATCAGAGAAGAGCCAGTGAGAGACATAAGTAAGACCACTAGGTACATGGCCAGCCATCCCCATTTTCTCATGGTTTCTTGGGCCCAAGTTACAGGAGAGCTATATATGTGGTTATCTAATGCTCTCCTTGTGTTTGTAGGTCAAAAACAATCCTTCCCACATCACTATCCACTGAGTCATACTACCAACTAGAGGCATCTGAGCCTTTGGAGCTGAGACCACTGAGAAGAGAAGTTGGTGAAGCACCATCTTGAAACAGAGGCCTCCCTCCTTCTGTCAGTTCATCCCTCCTCAATACCATTCTGTACCTCCCACTTCACTTAGAGTCAAACTTGGAGTCTTCACCGTGTCCCGCGGGGCCCTGTGACATCTGGCCACAAACACCTCACTACCCCTATAGCCACACCAGCATTGTTATCTATTTCCAAATGCTCCAAGCTTCTTCCCACTTTGCAACCTTTGTTTTTCCTTTGCCCAAGATGCTTCTCCCCCAGATCTTTACAACATCTCCTTGTCCAGACATCAGCTCACCACCTCAGTAATGCCTCTGTGATGACCTATTCCACTCCACCCCTGAAACGCTTTATGTCTTTCTTAACTTATACCATTATCTGAAACCATCTCATTCATTCATTCCTTTACTTTTTTATTGTGTCTTCCCCCCTCTAGACTCCAGCAGACAAAGGACCACCTCTAGTTGTTCTCTGCTGTGTCCCCAGTGCCTGGAACTACCCCTGGCATATAGTAAGCACTCAATGAATGTCTGTGGAAACAGGACAGGCCTCATGAGCATGGGACCTGTGCAGATACACACGACCTCAAGTTCAGAAGGACCCTTCACTTGAATTAAGCTCTGCTATGCTGGTTGTGAGATTCTTAGTTTGGGGGAGAAATGTATCATATTTCCAGTGTGCATTGGCCTCTACAAATTAGGGGGTTAGTTCCGTGTGGAATAAACAAATGAATGAATACATGCCACCACTACACCAATTGCTTTAGCCTCAAAGCCTCAGTTTCCTGCAAGGTAAGGAGGATAAAACCTCCCCTGCCTAACTCACAAATGCATCACAGGATCCTAACAGAGAGTGTTCAGAAGGCATAGCAGGGAGGATTCTTCAAGACATACCTCCTCCCAAACACACAGCTGGTCTGCACAACTGACAAGGCCCAACCTACACTTCTGTAGCACTCGGAGATTTTTTGTTTAACTTCAAAGGCCCTTTGCATATACTGTGTTCTCTGGATTGACCACCTGTTGTCTGCCTAGCTAGCTGCCCATGACCATCAAGACAAAGAGAGGGTATTTCCTGCTCTAGAAAGCCTTCCCACCCTGAGGATCCGTGGACACTACTCTAAATTCCCTCAAAGCACTTTGCTTGCTTTTATCACCACACTGTGATAAAAGTGTGGTGATAAAAGCAAGTGAGGCAGGAATTGTCTTGTGAGGCAGGAATTGTCATTTCTTCATTTCACAAACCTTTTCTGCTCCTCCACTGCATGTGAGGTCCTGCGATTAACACCTGGGATCCAGAGGTGTCTGAGGCTCCACCTGGCAGGGTAAACAGACAAGTCTTCCATCTCTTCTTCCAGCTCTGCTGAGACCACGGAAGGTGCTCAATAATTGTTTGTAGAAGGAATGAATGACTTAGAGTCAGGATTAAGACTTCGGGGGACCTCCTGGTTTCTTACCAAGATGGTCACACATTCACAGCATGATCTTGGACAAGTCATTGACCTTTTCATGCAAGAAGTTTCCCCTTCTGCAGATAGTCAGGAAGGGAAGAATCAGACTAGATGTCCTCTCTCTTGTTTTCCCTCTTGTCTGGAGCCAAGAGTCTATAAGTAATCGATCAAAATACCACTGGAAGCTGGCATTTATTAGGTGCATCTTAGGTACCGGGAATTTGTAATAACATCTCCTCTGGTCAACAATCTCATATAGTAGATGATTATTTTATCCCAGTTTTTCAGAAGAGGAATGCATGGCCTAGAAATTTTAATACATTTTATCCATTGTCACACAACTTTTAAATGACCATTTCAGGGTTAGAACTTACCTATCTGACCCCTGCTTCAAACTACTACACAACCCTGTTCCACACCCCCAGTCTCACCTTGGGTCCAGTCCCAGGTCCCCAGCCGGTCTAAAAACAGAGAACCAAACTGAATTAATAACAGGGAGTAGAAGATTCTGCATATTTCATGTGCTTTTTCCACTGACCACCCTCCAGTTGGCCAGGGTTGGAAAACTGTGCATCCCTCTCTCCTGGTACGTGCAGCGCCCCTTAAACCCATGGAAGTCAGTCTCCAAGGGGCTTCTGTGATTGACACCTATGGCCTGTAACTCACATTCACCTGGGTCAATCAGAAGTGGTGATCTGTCCTCAAGAAGTTCGATCCCATGTCCCCCTTCCATCCATCCAAAGTCGACACTCGGATGCTTGATTTGGTGACAAAAGAGCTCCTGTGTGGCTGCCAGGAAGTCGATCTGGTGCTGGGTCCTCCAAGTGATAGCTCCAGCCCTTTCGCCAGGCTCACCCTCTGACAGTTATTACTGCTGCAATAAATTCTTCAGTAAAACAAACAGGCATGCTGTAAATTTATTAGTCTGGGCACTCTGTGTTACTTAACATAACAGCTAGTCTTAAACAGGTAACTACTGCAGTAAATAAACCAGTTTATTTAGGCACTGTCAGCCTTAAGTGTTCACAGGAGCCTGAAGAAATGGCATTGGCCTTTCTAAGCATGATATACGCCCACATAAATTACATTTGCCCACTCAGAGATTTGAAGGCAGCAGACCCCCTGGGAAGAGCGTGGCATCTCAGAACATCTCTGTGAACTTCAAAGAGGCTATGGACAGGAGACACAGAACTAAATACGTAAGTATGTATGTAGATGGAATTGTGTATGTGATCTCCGTGTAAAATAAACCAGTGCCCTAAATTTTCATAGTATGGGAATGCATGTGAAATAGATTGAAGTTTTGTTTTGTTTTGTTTTTGTTTTTATGCTGAGCTGTTTGCAGAGAACTAAATGGATAACAGAATACAGTAGAAGAGAGGAGAGAACTAACATTTGATGAACTGGGCCCTTGGAGGTCAGGCAGCTTGACTAATCATCTTTATATCCTCCAAGCCCTGATGCCATCTCCAGGCACCAAGTGTAGGCAAGGATAAATGCTGGGCTTCCCTGGTGGTGCAGTGGTTGAGAGTCCGCCTGCCGATGCAGGGACACGGGTTCGTGACCCGGTTCTGGGAAGATCCCACATGCTGCGGAGCGGCTGGGCCCGTGAGCCATGGCCGCTGAGCCGTGCGTCCGGAGCCTGTGCTCTGCAGCGGGAGAGGCCACAGCAGTGAGAGGCCCGTGTACCGCAAAAAAAAAAAAAAAGATAAATGCTGAGTTTCTGTGCCAGATCCTGAAGTGGGCTCTTTATACAAAATATTTATTGGGGCAGGTATTAGACTCCCAGAACTGCTGTAACATAATCACCACAAACTGGGTAGCTTAAAACACAGAGATTTATTCTCTCACAGTATTGGAGGCTGGAAGTCTGAAATCAAGGTGTCAGCAGGGCCTTGCTGTCTCTGAGACCCTGGAGAGAATCTTTCTATGTCTCTTCCAGGTTCTGGTGGTGGTGGCCTTCCTTGGCTTTCCTTGAGTTGCAGCTGCATCAGTCCAATGTCTGTCTCATCACGTGGCCTTCATCTCCATATCTGTGTTTCTCTTCTTACAAAGAGACCAGTCATATTCGATTAAGGGCCCATCCAACTCAAGTATGATGCCATCTTAACTAGTTACATCTGCACCAGCTGTGTCACCAAACAAGGTCATGTTCTGAGGTTCTAGCAAGGACATGAATGTGGGGGACACTATCCAGATAGTATAGATACCTTCCGTGCATCAAGGTGCTTCAAAGAGCAGCATCTCATTTCACCTTTGCCTTTTTGGAGTAGGAATTCTTATGCCCATTTTAAAGATGAAGACACTAAGATTAGGAGAAGTTAAATCTTGAACAATGTTCTAGAGCTAGTAACTGATGAGGTCAGTGTTCCAGCTCAGCTCTGATTCCGAAGTCCTCCTTTTCCCCAAGGCTCTGAGAGTCGATCCTCTGTCCAGTGCTCAAACCACGTGAAGATTCCTTAGACCCCTCTCTTTATTTTTTTAAATTTTTATTGGAGTATAGTTGACTTATAATGTTGTGTTAGTTTCAAGTGTACAGCAAAGTGAGTCAGATATATATATATATATATATATATATATATATATATATATATTCTTTATCAGATTCTTTTCCCATATAGGTCATTACAGAATATTGAATAGAGTTCCCTGTGCTATACAATAGGTCTTTATCTATTTTATATATAGTAGTGTGTACATGTTAATCCCAATCTCCTAATTTTAGAGCTCTCTCTTTAAAAAGCAGCATGTGTGCAAGCGTGCATGTGTGTCTATGTGTTTAATGATGCTCATTGCATTGGAAGACATAGTTTGAATTGTTTAAAGGCCAATTGTCAAAGCTCAAAGAGCCAGGGCCTAGAGAAGACAGTATATAATGGAACCAAAGCTTTCTTCAGACCATATTTGGATTCAGTTGCCTGTTGCCCAGAGCCCTGAAAATAAATGTACGGATAGATAATTATTTCCTGCCCCACATATTACCAAATATGACTGTGCCCGTCTGATGACCAAGGAGCCGACCCATTGTTCAAGTGCAGAGCCCCACTCCCACTTGGCTGCAAAAAAAATGTGGTTTCACTTTCCTGTGAATCCCAACTCAAAAAATAGAATGACATACAGTCAGCAGATGCCCTGTGCTGGCTCGCCACTGCCTGGCCCTGGGATCAATTAGACAAACATGGAGCAATGGACTTCCTCTGAATATGGTCAGGAAAACAGTCTCAGGATCTGGGGATTCTGACCCCTGCTGCTTGAGAGATGGGGCTCAGTTCTTACACAGCGTCCCTTCCCTAAAGGTGAGACCACCTGGAAATCCATTGCACTTGGCCTTGGGGCAAGTTCTAAGTGAGAATGAGGACAATGGATATCATCTATTCCCACTCAGGGAGGGAAAGTGCAACAACAAGAAAACACATGAGGTTTGGAGACACCAATAGACCTAGATTTGAAACCTACTCCGTTACCCTCCGGCCGAGTGACTTTGAACAAGTCACTTCACCTCCTTGGTCAGTTTATGGGAAATGAATCAATCGCGCCTACCTATGTATAGATCTAACAAGCCAACACAGATAAAATTCCAACCCAGAGGTGGACTTTATCATTAGACTCACCCCATTCGCTGTAAATGGGGAAACCAAGGTGGACTTTGATCATTATAATCTTGACTAGTAGAGCCGCGACTTGGAGGGCATTATGCTAAGTGAAATAGGTTGTACAGAGAAAGACAAATGCTGTATGATATCACTTATATGTGGAATCTCAAAGGTACGACAAACTAGTGAATACAACAAAGAAGAGAGACTCACTGATACAGAGAACGAACTAGTGGCTACTGGTGGGGGGAAGGGGGGAGGGGCAATACAGGGGTGGGGAGTGGTAGGTCCAAAGTATTGGGTGTAAGATGGGCTACAAGGACGTATTGTACAACATGGAGGACATAACCAACATTTTCTAATAACTGTAAATGGAGTGTAACCTTTAGAATTTGTATTAAAAATAAATTATAAAAATAAAGTTTCTTAAAAAGCCAAAAAAAAAAAAGAAGATTTACACCCAGATCTCCATCACAATCAAGGGTATGCAGTTCAGAGTAGAAGCAGTGGAGGACTCCCTATGAGATACTGCCTTCAAAAGGTGTATTTCTGCCCCAGTGTCTAAACTAGTGAACTGTCTATTCACTTGTGCGTCTGCCCCACTGGACCACGGGCTCCCTGAGAGCACAGGCATGGATCCTTCATCTCAGTCCATCAAGTGTCTTCTGGACAGCCTGGCACATGGAAAGTTTAAGGAGTATTTATTGAACAATGGAAGGGGACAGAAACCCTCCTTGGTGCCCCCATAGCACCTACATTTCCCCAATTGTGGCCCTGGGACCATCCTGGAGGAGATTGCTTGTCTGCAAGGGTTTCTTCCTCGGAAAATTCAAGCTCCATGGTGCCAGGGTTTAAGGTGCCCTCAATGCACTCCTATGACTTAGTGCAATGCTTGGCACATGGCAGGTGAAAATCACTGGTGAACTATTTCCAGTAGCCAAGACATGGAAGCAACTTAAGTGTCCATCAACAGAGGAATGGATAAAGAAGATGTGGTACATATACACAAGGGAATACTACTTAGCCATAAAAAAGAATGAAATAATGCCATTTGCAGCAATGTGGATGCAACTAGAGATGATCATACTGAGTGAAGTAAGCCAGACAGAGAAAGACATATCATATGACATCATATGGATATTATATTACATATATATTATGTGTGGAATCTTAAAAAAATGATACAAATGAACTTATTTACAAAACAGAAACAGATTCACAGACTTAGAGACAAACTTATGGTTACCAAAGGGGAAAGGAGGTGGGGAGGAATAAATTAGAAATTTGGGAGTAACATATACACACTACTGAATGTAAAATAAATAAACAACAAGAACCTATTGTATAGCATGGGGAACTATACTCAATATTTTGTAATAACCTATATAGTAAAAAAATTCTGAAAGATATATATATGTGTGTATATATATATATACACACACGTGTGTGTGTGTGTGCATGTGTGTGTATAACTGAATCACTTTGCTGTACACCTGAAACTAACACAACATTGTAAATCAACTCTACTTCAATTTAAATTTTTTTTTTTTAATTACTGCTGAAAAGAGATTGAGAAGCTTCCCACAGTACACTGGGGGAGAGAAGGGGAGGGTGAATTTGATCTTATGGAACACTTCGATGTGCTAGACACCGTCCTTGGTACCTTCCTCTCTACTGGTCATCACATCTTCTGCACACACACACACACACACGCACACACATACACACACATGCATACATGCACGCATGCAGGCTCATCCCCATTTTTACAAATGAGCAAAACTGAGGTTAGAGGAGGGAGCCACCTTTTCCCAGACCACACAGCTGGTGAATGTCAGCGTTCCAACTGAGCGCAGCTCTGACTGCGAAACCCTTGCTACATTTCATTGCTTCTTCAAAACCTGAGAAAAACACTGCCAGCTTTGCCATTTTACCTAGAACCAGCTGGGAGCCCCTCCCTTCTTGACCTCCTGCCACCCCTGGAGTGAGGGGTTCACCATGGGAGCCCACAGAGCTGGACAGTGAACTCTGCAGGCTGCAGGCAGAAGCGAAGGGCTGGACCTTCTGGCCGACACAACTTTAATACCCCAGGACCTTCTGCACAAACCTGGGACCCTCGGTCATGGACAGGGGGTGGTGGGTGAAGGGAGAGGGGAAACCCCCGTCCCCGAGCTCTGAGGAAGACCGATCAGTGCACCGGTGTGAGCTGACCCTAATAAGCCCGTGTTCCTGTGGCCAGTCACCATGAACCAGGGGATGGAATGCCGCTTGTGGTGGCCACGGTTTCCTCGGGCACGTGGGCGGCCACTTCACAGTGTGACATCCAGCCTCCTGCATCTGCTCTCGCCCTCTGATGAGCCCCAGGGAAGAAGCAAGGAGGCCTGTTGCACAGGAACTTCAGGGATTTATGGAAAGAAACTGTGAATCCCGGAGCCATCGACAGCTTATTTAGGAAGCAAGAGGAACAGCAGCTGGAGAATTCAATAGCGATTGAGGGCATGCTGAACACTTACTCTCATAATCCCTTTCAACCCTCAAAACGATGCCTTGATTGGCCATTTTCAGGTGAGAACTAAGGCTTGTTAGACATGTAGATAAGGAAGACAGTGGTGGAGCAAAGTGCTTCTACTCCAGACCCAATATTAAATCTGGGAACAAGAAGCTAAAGTTAGAATCTTAGATCGTGCCCAGATCAAGAATACTCTAAGTCCCGGACAACAGGGAACCATGCCCATTTCTTCCTTTATAAGAAACCTCTCGTGCTGCTTGTTTGAGTTCCCTTCTTTATCCACTCTGAAGGGGACGGACACCCCTCATCTTGTGCTCTGATATGTTCTTTTGAGGGCTAAATGGACAGTATTCTGAAAGTTATGTGTTTGTTCACCACAGATTTTGAGCCCAGGTCTTCAGAGTGACTAACATCTGTGTCATACTTTGGTGCCCACAAAGCACGTGGCCGTACGTGGGCTCCCATCTTTGTGAAACAGAACCACACTCATTTACTGGCCAGGAAAAAGGCTCAGAGAGCCAGGGAGACTGCCCACCACGGGACAGTCTCAGTGCTGCCCCCTCCAAGGTGCTTCGTACCAAGTGGTCTGCATGATGTGGCCCATGGAGGGTCCTCAGGGAATCCCCCACAACCTCAGCACCCCTGAGGTCTACCGTCTCCAATCCTTCCATGTGTGTCCGCTTTCAGCTTCCTCTACAGACACGACTGGAGCAAACTGGACTCCCCCGCCTCGTCTCCTCTCCGGCATACTGGATACATCAGCCCGACATGTCCTTCCAATTAGGCCAGTCCTGAGCTGCAGAGAAACAGGAAACCACTCACAACCTCAGACCCATCCAGACGCAGGAAACCGGGCAGAGACAGCAGCGGTCCCAGTCAGCCCTGGGCCCCGGCACCATGCAGCCAGCCTTCCAGGCACTGCCCGGCCCTCCTGCCTAGGGCCATCTCAGGAGCAGAGATGGGAGAACAGAATGCGCCCCACCGCTTTGTAGATGTGACATCTTGAGCAGATTTCTCCTTCTCTCCAAGCCACCTGAGAGACTCCTGCAAGGGCCCTGGGACCCCTCCCGTAAAGGACCAGAGCAGAGACACACATCATGAGATGCAGTTTGCAAACCTCAGCCCAATGTCTGGCCTATAGCAAGTGCTCCTCTGGGACCAGGAGTGAGCAGGTTCTTGACACAAACTATCCCGTGTTTGTCTTGCAGCTGCCCTGGGAGGACGGTGTTTGGGGTACCATTTTACGGATGAGGACACTGGGTCAGGGTCTGTGTAAATTGCAGAGGAAGAGCACAAGGTTCAGAATCAGAGGGTTACAGTTTTACATCTCAGCCCTGCCAGCTGGTAGCTTGGGACTGACTGATGTGGCTGTTTTGTCCGTACCCACCACTCTGAACACACCATCTCTCATTCCTACTCGTCACACTCTGCACATGGTGACCCTCCACACATGGAGGCATCTGAGGTCCAGAGAGTTTACCTAGTGCGCACCTGGTTCCATCTCAAAAGGGCGGAGCTAACATTCCACCTCTGTAGCTTCTCAAACCTCTTCTCTCCATGTAGTGTATCTAATAACCTCTCTATGTAGGGTCAGCCAAAGGGCTCGCATTACTTGCGCTCCAGAACATTTATGTAGAACAAAACCAAAATGCTGGGACAGCTGGGGTCTGTACTGGGTGGCACTGAGTCGACAATTTCCATGAAAGATAGCTTAACGTCCCCTTCCCCTGCCAACCCCCCGAGCCTCTCTTTGCCCTGAAGGGCCATCTGTTGTTCAACGCAGATCCACACACAGCCATTCGCATGCCCCAGCCAAAGACTCAAAAGTTGGCAGTTCCTCAAAAAATTAAACACGGAATTACCATATGATTCAGCAATTTCACTTCTAGGTAAGCAACCAAAAGAATTGAAAGCAGAGACTTGAAGAGGTATTCATATACCCATGTTCACAGCAGCATTATTCACAACAGCCAAAAGATGGGAACAACCTAAGTGTCCACGGAAGGATGAATGGATAAGACAAATGTGGTCTATCCCTCTGATGGAATACTACTCAGCCCTGAAAAGGAAGGAAATTCTGACACATGCTCCAACATAGGTGAAACTTGAGGACTTTATGCTAAGTGAAATAAACAAGTCCCCAAAAGACAAATACTGTATAATTCTACTTATATGAGATACCAAAAATAGGCACATTCATAGAGACAGAAAGTAGAATACAGGTTAGCAGGGGCTGGGGGAGGGGAAATGGGAAGTTAGTGTTTAACAAGGACAGGATTTCGATTTGGGATGATGAAAGATGATTGGTGGCGATGGTCGCACAGCACTGTGAATATACTGAATGCCACCAAACCGTACACCTAAACATGGATAAAATAGTAAATTGTATGTGTATTTCACCACGAGGTTTTAAAAAAAGAAAAGAAAAAGAAGTCAGCTAACTATATTCACTGTGGATCTTCCTCCCAAAAGTTCACTGCAGTGACTGCGTGGTTTGGCTGAGATCCCCCCAGACGGGCAGCTGACAGGAGGTAGGTGTTTTCCTCCTTGGGTCCTTCAGGAAAGCCCCACACCACGTCCTCCCCCAGCCCCCAAGGCTGTTCCTCCTCAGCAGGCACTCAGCATGCTCTCACAGCTCCACAAGCACTGTCCATGTGCATGGGTATGGGGGCGCCCCAAGAGTCGGAGTGTAAAGACACAGGGCCATTCTTGATGGGAGAAGTAAACTTTCCAACAAAGACAGACAGGATGTTTCAGATCTTCTCAGAAGGTGGAGAGAAGGGTTAACAAGAAGAAGGAAGAGCCATGTTTCTCCCCGAAATTTGAGTTACAGGTTTTCATGCAAAGGAGCCATTGAGTGTGAGCTGTGAACTTTTGATGAAAACTGATACCACAAGTCCAACGACTTTTGCATTGTCTGGGCACCCACGGAGCACATAGCCCTCCCCAAAAAACTGGCTCTCTGCTCAGGGAAGGAGTCCACAGGCCGGAACTCAGAGCCCCTCCAGCTCCTTCGTTGCAACTAACATATTTTTCCTTTATTTAGGATAAAACAAACAAACAAAAAAAGCTCTGCTAAAATAAAGTGAAATAGGAAGATTACCAAATAGTTAAATGTAACCAACCTGAGGTCTTTAAACCCTGATGAATAACAGACTCTTCCAAACTAAGAATAATGTTAAGAACGTATGATATAAACCTCTCCCTGCTTGCCACCCTTGCTTGTAGAAGATCAGGTGCAAACTCTGGGTGTGTGTGTGTGTGAGAGAGAGAGTGTGTGTGCATGTGGGCACTTATTACTTCTTTCATTTGGTTGGATTCTGCCTTCATTTCAAATTGCTATAAAATACATTTAATGAAATATAAGTCTTTCGCATTCCGTTTAGTAAGTGTGTGTGTGTGTGTGTGTGTGTGTGTGTGTGTGTGGCCACCCACCAGCACACCTGCTGAATTCACACTCATCATTCCTGATCTTTCTCACACTGGAAGGAACCAGGGCTCTCTAGTTCAGTATGTATTTTTAAGGAAGGAAACCAACCCCTGAGAGTTTATTAACTTGTCCAAGGTCATTTATGGAGCGTTCCTGACTCCACATCCAGCGCCATGGCCCTGAGCATCGGCCTCTGCCCAAAGAGCAACTTAAACCTCGGAATTAGGCCCAGTGAGCTGCCCATGGGGCCAGGTGGGCTTCTGAATAGTTGTCTCAAATATTACACTCTCTTAGCAAAGACACTTGAAACAGCGATTGTACCCCTTAGACTCATCTTCTAGAAATAAGATGTCTCCTTGAGATGGTATTTGTTACAAAGCAAGGGATCGGTTTCACTCAATATCCCCCTCATAATTGTTTCATAGATATCCATTAACTTTTGAATAATAATATTCCCTTCATCGTTTCCAACTAGGGCCCTTCTTCAAGTCTTCCACACTCTATCAACACGGTATAACTTTTCTGCCATTATTTTCTTAAAAAAAAAAAAACTATAAATTGTGATTCCTCTAATCAAGACCACATGCCTACGGTGTAGAAATTCAACATTTTTCTGAAACAGTAAATCTATTCTGTCAGATACAATGATGCGGGATTGGTTAGGAAAAGATAATGATTTTATTCCAAGCATACAGATTCTCGTACACACGCGCGCACACACACACACACAGCAGTTAAAACTGACGTTGCCAGAGAGAAGACGCCCAGTGTGCTCTGCTTCGTGGGCCCTTCCCCCGGGCACCTGCAGGAGGCCGTGTGCTGCTCAACACTGCCCACCCAATGTATCCTTGTGTTTCTGAGTGTGAGTTAATCTGGATACGAAAGCTCACCTAGGGGCCAGGGATGTGGCAGGCAGATGATTAAATGAAGAGTCAGGAAACCACGGTTCTCGTTCCCATCTTGCAATTTCAGTCGTCCGTTTGACCACACGTGTGGTCCATGTGGACCACAGTGGGCATTCTAGGTCACCCCTGCATATACATTTCCAAGAGCTCCAACAGCCCCCATTTTACCAGAAGCAAACCTGAGTTCAGAGGAGGTGTCCAAGGTTCCCCAGATGCACCGTACTGGTCCCAGCATGGTCCCCATCCCATGTCGCCCTCAACGTCAGTAGGCCTTCAGGAAATCTTTCAGCACCTCTGACCCCTAGTTTCTCCATTTGTAAAACAGGAGAGGTGGATAAAATCAATGTTAGAAGTCTTTTCAAGCTCAGAACAGTGATGTGCTGCTTCAGTTCACAGCATCACCTCCTGAAATGATCCCACTGTGATTGCCCTGCAACCTAATGCACCTTTGTGAAAAAGGTCTGGGAAAGCTCAGCTCATAGGACCCCACAGGCCATGCTGAGATGCCATCGAGCACAAAAATGGCCCCAGTTACTGCCCTCCCCATATCCATGACCTTTGCTCTGTGACTTCGCAAAACCTCCCATCAAGAGCTGATGAGTCCGTTTCCCACCCTTGACTCTGGGCTGGCTGTGGGGCCCCAGCAGAAGGAAAAGTGTCGCAGCTCTTAGTAAATGCCATGAGAGGCCTTGCATGCTTCCACCTTGGCAGAGGATTCTGCTGAGCCACCAGGAAACCTGCCCAGGCTAGCTTGCTGGAGAAGAGATAGGCCACTTGGAGGAGAGGTTGCCCCAACACATGCCAACTCCTCTAGTTATAAATTAGCACACAGCAAACCATCCCAAACTTTGGGGCTTAAAACAGCAATTTGTTATTACCTTTCTTAGTCCCCACAGGTCTCCCATGTGTTTGCAAACAGAGAACAGCTGGGGTTGGAATCATCTGAAGACTCAACTGGGCTGGACATCCAACACAGCTTCTTTTCTTTTTTTTTTGTATCTTTATTGGAGTAGAATTGCTTTACAATGTTGTATTCGTTTCTGCTGTACAACAAAGAGCCTCCCTCCCACCCTCCTTTTCCCAGCCCTCTAGGTCGTCACAAAGCATTGAGCTGTTCTCCTTGTTCTATGCAGCAGCTTCCCACTAGCCATCCATTTTACATTTGGTAGTGTATATATGTCAATGCTACTCTCTCACTTCATCCCAGCTTCCCCTCCCCCCTCCCCCATCTTCAAGTGCGTTGTCTATGCCTGTGTCTTTATTCCTGCCCTTCCACTAGGTTCATCAATACTCTTTGTCTTAGGTTCCGAATATGTGTGTTAGCATACGGTATTTGTTTTTCTCTTTCTGACTTACTTCACTCTGTATGACAGACTCTAGATCCATCCACCTCATTACAAATAACTCGAATTCGTTTCTTTTTATGGCTGAGTAATATTCCATCATATATATGTGTCACATCTTCTTTATCCTTTCATCTGTCGATGGGCATCTAGGTTGCGTCCATGTCCTGGCTATTGTAAATAGTGCTGCAATGAACATTGTGGTACATGCCTCTTTTTCTTTTTTTTTTTTTTTAGAAGATGTTGCAGGTAGGAGTTTCTTAATTAATTAATTTATTTTTTGCTGTGTTGCATCTTCGTTTCTGTGCGAGGGCTTTCTCTAGTTGTGGCAAGCAGGGGCCACTCTTCATCGTGGTGCGCGGGCCTCTCACTATGGCGACCTCTCTTGTTGTGGAGCACAGGCTCCAGACGCGCAGGCTCAGTAGTTGTGGCTCACGGGCCCAGTTGCTCTGTGCCATGTGGGATCCTCCAAGACCAAGGCTCAAACCCATGTCCCCTGCATAAGCAGGCAGATTCTCAACAACTGCGCAACCAGGGAAGCCCATGACTCTTTTTGAATTATGGTTTTCTCAGGGTATATGCCCAGTGGTGGGATTGCTGGGTCATATGGTAGTTCTATTTTTAGTTTTTTCAAGGAACATCCATACTGTTCTCCATAGCAGCTGTATCAATTTACATTTCCACCAACAGTGCAAGAGGGTTCCCTTTTCTCCACATCCTCTCCAGCATTTATTGTTTCTAGATTTTCTGATCATAGCCATTCTGACCACAGTGAGGTGATACCTCATTGTGGTTTTGATTTGCATTTCTCTAATGATTAGTTATGTTGAGCATCTTTTCATGTGCTCATTGACAATCTGTATGTCTTCTTTGGAAAAATGTCTATTTAGGTCTTCGGCCCATTTTTGGATTACGTTGTTTGTTTTTTTTGATATTGCACTGCATGAGTTGCTTGTATATTTTGGAGATTAATCCTTTGTCCTTTGATTTATTTGCAAGTATTTTCTCCCATTTTGAGGGTTGTCTTTTCGTCTTGTTTGTGGTTCCATTTGCTATGCAAAAGGTTTTAAGTTTCATTAGGTCCCATTTGTTTATTTTTGTTTTTATTTCCATTACTATAGGGGGTGGGTCAAAAAGGATCTTGCTGTGATTTATGTCATAGAGTGTTCTGCCTATGTTTTCCTCTAAGAGTTTTATAGTGTCTGGACTTACATTTCGGTCTTTAATCTATTTTGAGTTTATTTTTCTGTACGGTGTTAGGGTTGTTCTAATTTCTTTCTTTTACATGTAGCTGACCAGTTTTCCCAGCACCACTTATTGAAGAGGCTGTCTTTTCTCCATTGTATATTCTTGCCTCCTTTGTCAAAGATAAGGTGACCATATGTGTGTGGGTTTATCTCTGGGCTTTCTAGCTTGTTCCATTGATCTATATTTCTGTTTCTGTGCCAATACCATACTGTCTTGATTACTGTAGCTTTGTAGTATAGTCTGAAGTCAGGGAGTCTGATTCCTCCAGCTCCGTTTTTCTTTCTCAAGATTGCTTTGGCTATTCGGGGTCTTTTATGTTTCTATACAAATTGTAAAAGTTTTGTTCTAGTTCTGTGAAAAATGCCATTGGTAATTTGATAGGAATTGCACTAAATCTGTAGATTACTTTGGGTAGTAGAGTCATTTTCACAATGTTGATTCTTCCAATCCAAAATCATGGTATGTCTCTCTATCTGTTTGTATCATCTATGATTTCTTTCATTTGGGTCTTACAGTTTTCTGCATACAGGTCTTTTGCCTCTTTAGGTAGGTTTATTCTTAGGTATTTTATTCTTTTTCTTGCAGTTGTAAATGGGAGTGTTTCCTTAATTTATCTTTCTGATTTTTCAATATTAATGTATAGGAATGCAAGAGATTTCTGTGCATTAATTTTGTATCCTGCTACTTTACCAAAATCATTGATTAGCTCTCGTAATTTTCTGGTGGCATCTTTAGGATTTTCTGTGTATAATATCATGTCATCTGCAAACAGTGACAATTTTACTTCTTCTTTTCTGATTTGGATTCCTTTTATTTCTTTTTCTTCTCTGATTGCTGCAACAGAGCTTCTTGATTTATATGTCCAGAGAGTCACCAGGGTGGAAAGAAGAGTGGGGTGCTGGCCAGACATCGCTCCCTTCTTTCTCCCTCCCCCCTCTCTCTGTCTGTCCATCTTCACCCTCTCTATGTGGCCTGCTTGGGATTCCTCACAGCATGTCTTATCCCCAGAGAACAAGGACAGTGGTTCCTTCACCTCTGTCTCATCCCCCCACCCCCCACCAAGCCCAGCACCTGACACATGCTGCGTATCTCCCAAGCTGTCTATCACACAGCTCCAATGTTGGGTTTTCCCCCTGAGACTAAGCCTCAGTCTCAGTGTTGCTATTCAGGGGTCCCTCCTCTGACCTCTGGGGTGACTCTGAAAGGACACTTCTGAAGGAGAAGAGGATCATATTTTCCTCTGACGAGCTCCTTAAACTGTCCTCACATAGAGGATTTTGAGTCCCATCATCAGCCTAGCTTCCCACTGCCCTCCTAGAGGTCTAGTGATTTCTCTTAAAATGGGGTATCTAAAGCTGAGTGCATCTCTCTGGAGACACCTGCTTAACCCATCACCTCCCTCATTCTAAGAGGCATACTTCTGTTCACACAGCAAAACTGCATTAATGCAAAAACTGCCTTATCCTTCTTGACCTCTATACCTGTCAACACTATTCCACATTCAACACCTTCAGTGTCCAAAGAAAGATGCTGATTATACTATTCCTCCCCCTTCCTCATCTTGGAAAGTTTTTTGTTTGTTTTTTTTTTTTTTTCCTAGACCCAATGTCAGAAACTTGCCTCCACTCCTGTTAAAAAGAAGATAGCAACATTTTACAAAATGAGCACAGACTCAGAAAGCATGTCAAGATTCCAACTTTCCATGGGGCAGTGTGGGGGGTACATTCCTATCCATACTGAGCCTCTATTTCATAATCTAGAAAGTAAGGGCAGCTGTGCCCACTTTCTTTTCAGCAGGTGCAGGAAACTCTTTCAGTGCCCTGCACAGTGTCTGACCCATAGTGCTCTGAATAAGCAGATGTTATTATTAATAACAGTATTAACAGTTATGAAAACGATACCAGTTCAATCGCAATATATCTCATAGTCCCAGAATTTGGATGAATGGGGATCCATTAGACCCTCATCACATCAGCCAGTGTATTTATAACCCAGCTTCTCATCTTCCACAAATGTGGTAACACTGTCGATGTTTTCAACTGACTTATTAAGGGAATCTTTGAATCAGACAGGGAGGATGATGAAGCTGTCAGGGCTCTATTGCATCTACTAACCAGCATCTATCATGGATAGGTTTTGAAATCATTTTTTTATCTCCCTAGTGTTACCATCACTGTGCCCATATTTCTCCATCACAGCTGCATAATTAAAAATCAAAGTAAAATATTTAGCTCTTAAATTCCTTTAAGGCTGTCATTTTATTTTCTTCTCCCTCTATCCCTGGAGCATCCTTCATCTTCGTTTCCAGCTCCCCAACCAGAAATTTCAAGTCTGTGCAATCTTTCCATTACCTCTTCCCCAAATCACAACTTGACACCCTCTGCTTGGCCTGCCCTCTTTGTTGCAATATGTTCAATTCCTATTGTCTAGAAGATAAGGAATTTTTTAAAGTTGCTCTGTTAATAAAATGCCTTTTAAAAAGTTTGCTCAGCAGCGTGTGTCTCTTAATATGTGTCAACTTCTTTTTGGATCAATTGATGTGGGATGCTATATTAATTATTCATTTTTACAGAATGGAAATTAATTATTGTGCATGAGATTCTAAACACATACGGCAACAGTGCCAGCTGGACTTGGCCCCCCTGCCAGGATTTCAGAGACTCAGATTCAGAGGTAATATGTTGTTTTGCAAAGCCAAGACCTCCTAAAGTTTCCAAGATAGAAGAATTGAAAATCTGACATATTTCTGTACATGGTCCAACTCCTGCCCCTCCTTGAATGCCCCCTTGACTTCCTTGCTATCTCTTCCAGAAGCCGTGCTGGTAAGAGGGAGCTTCTGAGTCTATCACTTCAGCTGCAGCCACCTAAAACCTTGAGCCTTTGTCCTCGCTTCCAAGTCTGTCTTTCTGTAACAGGTGGTGCCACTAACCTCCCTCCCTGAAGTCTTCAGAAGAAGTCCTCCTGGAGGGAATGACAGGTCTGGAGTGCTCCCTTGACACTCTATCCTACCTCTGTGGTCTTGTTTATCATGTTGCAGTGAGGTCGTTTATCTGTGCAACAATCACAATTTGGTGTGTTTTTATGGGTAAAAACCATGTCCCATTCTTTCCTGTATCCCTTCATGCCCACTGAAGATAGATAGCTTGTTAAACTGAGTTAAACCTATTAGTTTCTTGGAGAGGAGAAGCTCACAGAAGTACCTATTCCCCTTGAGGAAAATGAAGAAGGAAGTCAATTCCTGGTAGAAGAGAGGGCAGGGTACAGATCTTCATTCAGAAAGAAGTTACTGGAAATTCTGGATGTCCAGGAGACATGGGTCTAGACCTTTTGGCATTGAAGAGGATAACTATTTCAGAAAAAGCAAAGCAGCCACTGTTTAATGTCCTGGCTCTTTTATCTCCATCTTCTCACTTCCTTCTCATCAGAGAGTGTGGAAGGCTTGGCTGAATATAGCAGCTCAGTAAATACTTGCTAAATGAATCAAGACATGAAAGAATGAATAAAGTTAGGATCGTTTTGGTTGCAAGTGACCAAAAAAATTAAAATAAAATATAAAAAACAACCAACCCTAAATAGATAATACTGAAAAGAAACATCTTGGTCCCTGTCATTGAAGAGCATGGGTGAATGGCTGGGTTCAATGCAGGTATTAAATGATGTCACTAAGGCCCAGATTCACTCCACCTCTCAATCCTGCTTCTAGTCATTGGATCTATTCTCAGGCAGAATCTCACTTCTCAGTAGAAAGATGGCTCTGGCAGCTCCATATTTTACTTCTTCTCAAGTTCAAGTCTGCACAGGAAAGAGAGAGAACCAAATGCTGTTGTCATGATTACTAAATTGACTAGACTAGAATCAAATAAAAAGGGGAAATCTGGAGCCTGTAGTAGATGAAGCATTTTGCTCAAGGGCACCCCATAAATAAATCTGGAACAAGTGTAAATCTACCCAGGGTTCAGGGCTTTTCCTCCCCCTACAAAAATGCCCTAAATTTCCCCACACCCAAAGGCGACTTCCTCTCTCTCATGTCACTTCACCCTGCAGAATCCCCACTGAGACGACCTGTCTACCCTGGTCTTCTAGTCTTTACAGGTATTTTCCTAAACACCCTTGATCTCAGCCCAAAAAGCCACCTTTCTATCCTTCTCAGTGTCCCTCCTTACTTCATTTTCCTGAAATTCCCACAGTAACACAAGCAAAATAATATCCTTTCATCTGAAAAAATAGCTGTTCTCCAGGAGATTTCAGATATATTGTCCTGAGTTCAAATTCTAGGTAGGCTACTCTGCCTTTTTAACCTGAAGCAAATCACGTCTTCTCTCAGACCCTCAGTTTCCTCCTTCTGTGAAACAAAAACAGTAAAACATATTCTCCAGGGCTTTGCAAAGATAAGATCATATGAGATTACCCAACATAGTAATTGCTTTATAGTCAATTGCTTTATAAATATTGAGGGCCTGTTTCTCTTTCTTTCTGAAAGCTGGAATAGACACACACAACCTTCAACTGTCTCTTTCTCTAGGTGAACTTGAGTTCATAGGTATGGAAGGGGGAGATATGCTACAGATTGTTGACCTTCACATGTGGGCTTATAGTCACTATTTGTACAGAAGAGAGGCATGATGGAAAGAATAATGGATTAAAGTGCTTTAAAAAGTAACTTCTAGACCTCTACCCAGTCACTTTCTAACTATTCATTCTTGACCTCAGTTTTCCCAACCTGTGGAAGAAAAATGTTGCTTTATCTCTGAAGTCCCTTCTAGGTGTAAGATGCTAAGTTTCAATACCAACCAGATAAACTATGACCATAATTCACCAGGTTATCCACTGAAGGGAGTTACTATCTACTGCATACTTATTATGTGCCAGACATGGTTATAATAAATGGTAATCGTCTTTGCTATCCATTACTGATGCCTGCTATGGGCCAAGCATCTTGCTACACACTTTGCATGGACTCTCTCACTTGATCCTCAACAAACCTACCAAGGAATATACCTTCCTCCTTTCACATGTCGGAAAGATGAGGCACAGAAAGGCTGAACAATTTGCCAAAGATCACACATCAGCTGACAGATTTGAGCTCTGGTCTCTATGACTTGTAAGCTCACACTCTTAATTTCCACCTGTCCTGACCGATTTGGGGGCACCCAGCCCACAGTATCTCAAGAAACCTTCCACATTTCCTTTACATCTATGATTTGGAAATTTTCAGGGAAGGCATCCCAGAAGATATTGATGGTTGAGCAGGAGTTTTCCAGGCAGAGAAGGACCCAAGGAAATACCATGAAGAGATAGTACAGCTCAAAGTATGAGTCTAGAGACTGTCCCCCTGAGCTTGAATCCGTATGCTTCCACTTGTTAGTTACATGATCTTATTCTCCCTGTGCCACAGTTTCCTTACTTATGAATCAGAGATAATAATAATTCTTACCTTGTGAGGTTGTTGTGAGGATGAAATGACTGAATTTAGAAAGCACTTAGAACAATGTCTGGCACATAGGAGTGAATAAATAGACAGTGAATAAGTGTTTCCTATCACTGCTATAATTCTTAGCTGGAAAATAACAAGGCAAGATGCAAAACTGAGTGCAGTTCCTGAGAACTAAAAGATATTTAGTATTGGTGATGTTGGAGGCAGAGATTGACAGGAGATGGAAAAGAAGGCCTGGAGCAGATCTCAAAGGGCCCCAAAATCGAAGGTCAGGAATATGAAGACAAAGGGAAGTCCTTGGCAGGTATTCAGCCAGAAGTGGTAAGGTATCCTTTAAATCTGCAACATTACATCTTGTAGAGACACAGCTTTGGTTCTTGGAAGGTGATGCTTCTCCATAATTTCCACACTCAAGTTTTGACCTTGAACTCTGTGGACACACAGATGGAACCTAATCCTCTTTAAAAATCATGATGTCTTTGCCATGAGATAATGCCTTGCCCTCCCCTAGAAGTTGGTCATCTCCAGGATAAGCCAAATTTTGCCCTCATTCCTCAAAGAACATGGTGTCAAGGCTCCTCTTGGCCCTTGCCTCTCTCTCTCTCTCTCTCTCTCTCTCTCTCTGATGAAGCAGCAGTTTGCCTCTATTTCTCATAGGATATTAAATTGGGGAAAGTAAGAGAGTGGTTCTCAACACAGTTTATCTCTATAAAGAGAATATATTGATATATCATAGAAATTAGAAAATTGGAATCATAGGAAGGGGAAGAGGGTAATCATGAAAGATCATTTGGTTGATTTACTATCAAAGTTGGGCCTAAAATTTCCTGGTGGCCACGGCAAAAAGAAAAATGCAATAGTTAACACCTTATACTCTCAGACTAGAGGAAGTATAGCAACTTCTTAATGTGTGGGTATGTGAGCAGTGGTGGGGGGACAAATTCCATATACTAAATCATGAGAGTTGTTGCTTATGTAGAGGCATTGAGTAATGAGTTAGACAACCCGCCTTCAAAAGGGTGTTTTTAAACAAATTCTTTTATTTTGGAATACTTTTAGATGTACAGAAAATTTTCAAAGATGTTACAGAGAATCCCCATATACTCTTAACCCAGTTTCTGCCATTGTGAACATCTTACATTGCCATAGTATATATGTCAAAACAAAGAAACCAACATCAGTACATTAATATTTACTAAGCTCTCCACTTTACCTGATTTTCACCAGTTTTTCCATTAATGTTCTCTTATGAACCCAGGGAACTGCATTGCATGGTCTTTTCTATCCCCCCAGTCTCTTCTGGTCTGCTACGGTTTCTCAGTCTGTCCTTGTTTTGATGACCTTGACATTCTTGAAGCATACTGACCAGGTATCCTGTAGAATGTCCCCTAATCTGGGTTTGTCTGGTGTTTCTCTCGTGATTGGATTATGTGCTGGGTTTTTGGAAATAAAGCCACAGAAATAGAGTGACTTTCTTATCATGTCACGTCAGGGGCTCACGATATCCATATAACATAATTTTATTACAAAAGCAGAAAGAGTTATTCATTTTATGCTTTTATTTTTTAAATGGGTGTCCAATGGCCCATGGAAGAGGATATGTGTTTTTTAAATTAGAAAACACGGATTTAAGGATCAATGCCTAGCAGCTTATCATGGTATTATTGCTAACAGTATCTGATAAGGCCATTTTATCAAAGTTTAAGGGCACTCTTCTTCCAGAAAAATAAATCTCTGGGTTTCAGCTCATTCAGAGTCTGCTTTGTAGGATGTCATGGCTGCTTATTCTTGTTGCTGATAAGACTGGGTATATGCAGGGGTCTGTTTTAGTACTTGACCGCATCAGCTTACAACCAGGATTGAAGGTGAAATTCCTAAATACATAGGGTCGCCTCTTATTAATGTATAAAATGAAAGCTGAGGAATCCCAAAAGTAGTTGATTACATTGTCATTAGAGCTAATGAAATACTTTAGGCCAAGGGAAGTTGACTATCTCTGAAAGCATTGCTAATCTTAGCTTTAGAATTTCATTTATTTGCTCCACCTTTCCTGAAGATTGAGGATGAAGTTTTTGTTAGTAAAGGCCAAAGTTGTGCAAAGCTTATTAATAAATATATGTCCTGTCACTGGAGAGATGGGTTAGATCTCCCCATATCAGAAAAAAACAAACAAACAAATTATTCAGTACCATAAGAGCCTGCCTTTCCAGCCACAAAAAGCCTCAACTGCATCCTGAGAGTAAGGAAACAATGACAAAAAGATACTTTACTGCCCAGTTGTGGGGGTGAAGAAGGTTGGAGGTATTCAGAGGAGTCCTGGGGCTCTGATTCCAGAAGATATTGTCCATGTCCCATCTTTACAGTTTTGCCAGATTTATGTTGTTGGCAAGTAAGACATACACTGGAAACATCCTCGACAATACTCTTAAAATTACCCAGCCACCCCCCCAAAAAAATTACCCAGCCAATGATGACTCACTACCATGGTCAATTTAGATATATTATTACAGGTAAAATAATGAAGCATTTTTTCTAAACTCCAGAAGATCATTTTGTATGACCAGACAACAGTGTTGTGAACATCACAATTATTATGTTCAAGCTGTGTCCATTTTTTTTTAACATCTTTATTGGAGTGTAACTGCTTTACAATGGTGTGTTAGTTTCTGCTGTACAACAAAGTGAATCAGCTACACACATACATATATCCCCATATCCCCTCCCTCCCCCCCTCCCTATCCTGTCCCTCTAGGTGGTCACAAAGGACCAAGCTGATCTCCCCGTGCTATGTGGCTGCTTCCCATTAGCTATCCATTTTACATTTGGTAGTGTATATATGTCCACGCCAAGCCGCATCCATTTTGACCTTCCTCAGTGTTTCTTTGAATCAGGGGCTTATTTTGGCAATTAATGATGGTCTCTTTGAATCTCTTCAAGGCTTTTCCTCTTTGAGTGGCATGGGAAAGCAACTTATGCTTTTATTAAATGTAAATTTCTCTTAAAACAACCAAAATTCACTTTTTATTTTATTTCTATCTTATCAGACATGTCCCAATATTGAATCTGGTCAGTCTTTGACAGTTAACTAATAATCCCAGAGATTTTGCCTTATTAAATCTATTAAGCCACAACACCCTCATCCAATCTTTCTGTCCCTGCTTTAGGGATTTGTTCTGTTCATTTTTAACGTATACCAAAATGTGTCTCTTTCCTGGTTAGTTAATTTTCACCTTGTTGGGTTGTTGGGTCCAGCAGGATGCTCCAGTCTACCTACATCTTCCTGGATTTTGTCAGCCAGTATTTTAATACCAAGCCTATTACCCTTCCCAAATTATGCCCTGTCCCTATTCACTGAACAAGGCAAAAGTGAGGACTGAGTCTCAGACCCAAAGAAAGATCTAGAACTTTGATCTTTGTTTTGAACTCTCTGAAGGTAGAGGATATGCTAGGAAGGGAATGTCTCTTCCATACGACACCCTTTGCTTTGCTTGATTTCATTTGCCTTTGATGCCAAAAAAGGTATAATCCAGCCACAGCCATCAGTAACGAGGGTTAGAGGCAGGAATGAATGATTATCAGCACAATGCCTGAAATTGTATTTCTTAGCATTAGTGTTTTAAGTGAATTTGTGTCTGAGTTTCTCATTTTGAAGATTTCCATCAGCCCCACAAACATTTACTGAATAACCACTTTGGGTCAGATTTGCCTTTATTTTCTTTACTTAATTTACAACTTTGAACCAGAAAAATTTTTCAGCTGGGAAAGCAGGAGGGAACCTTGACTATCATGTGGTTGGGTGAGGATGGACCTGGGAGGGGGAATCTGGGTGTAGCGTCACTGATCCCTTCTTCTCACTGGGAATCACCTGACAACTCTCTTCCACTCACCTGGCCTTTGGTTCCCGTGTCTAGAAAACACAGGGTGGGGCATGACTAGATGGTAACTAAAGTATTTAGCTCTGACAGTCTAAGTGGGAAGGGTTTGGGGAAGGAAAGGAAGAGAGGTAGAGCAAGCACAGTGCTACCAGTAGGTTAGGTCCTCCAGAACGTCTCTAATCTTGTTCTCCAAGTTGCCTTAGGAACAGCTGTCCTCATTTCACAGAGGAAGAGACTGAGGCTCAGTGTTTACCAGGCATGCTGCCTTGGTTTCACAGCTAGGACAGTGCAGAGCCTGAATCTGAACATAGGTCTACAACTTCACTGTTCATGGTACTCCTTCCACTGCACAAAGGTTTTTTTTCTTACTCATTTTAATGTTATCTTCCATTTATAGAAAAAATGACTCGGGTGTCCAAGAGCTGAAAGCCTTTCTAAAAGTTGGCTCTATTATGAAATTACTGAAAAAGATGTCATGTCCACTCTTCTGAAAATCCAACGTCCCCCTTAGCACTTCCCTCCTTAATGGGAAAGTGTAAAGATCCTGGAAACAGGTGCATCTTGACAGGTCTAGAGCCATGGGTTTGCAGGGTTTAAAGACCATGGCCAAGGACATCAGTCAATTGACTGGACTCATAGGTCCTCACTGGGGAGAGATGGAGTTAGGCATCTGGTGCTAAAGAAACCAATGATATGATAGTCTAGTTATGAAGTAGAATATAGAGAAAAAGTGTTGTGCTGAGCCTGACATTGAATCGCACCCTGAGCTTTACAGTGTCATTGGTCTGAGTGCGGAACGATTTCCATCACGGAAGAGAAAGACAGTGGAAGGAAACACAAAAGATGCCGATAGTAACACCTGGGTGATTTTTTTTTTCAAAAGCTGCTGGCAGACATAACTTTCTGAAAGAATGATAATGAATATGCAGGAGATTAATAATAGCTGTGACTGGTGTAGAGGGGCTTCAGCCTGCTGGCATTGGGCTCACTATTTTGGAGGCATTCTCTCTGTTCTCCATAAAACCCTATAAAAAGACACTATTTTCCCTCGTTTAAAGACGCAAAGACAGAAACTTAGGGAGATTAAATAATTTGCCCAAGGTCACACAATTAGAAAACGGTGTTAAAATTACAGTCGGATACAGAGCTCATGAAATTTCATGGGCCATTGTGAGTGCTGTGTCAACCTCCCTTGCCAAGTGATATGAAAAGAGTGTCCTGGTTCATAGGAAGCATGTGTACACACACACACACACACACACACACACAGTTTAAACTTCCAAGATTAAAAATGTAATAACACCATAAAAATTATTTCTTAAAAATAAGGGTGAGAGTTTACCACCAATGAACCAAAGAAATGTATAAACGATGTACTTAATTGACTGGGAAACGATGCAGCAATAAGGTCTAAGATGCAGGAAGGCATGTTGAACAACAAGATTGGGAAACAGAATGGCAACTCTAATTAAACACCGATTGCATTCAACAACTATAATGAGGCTAATTTATATAACTGAAAATACAGAACTAAATTTCTGGAAGACAACAGAGTAGAGTAGCCCCTCCCCAACTGAGGATGTTACCTTCCTGAATAGCTTCCTAGTAGAAAGAATCAAAGTTGAGATTTTCCAAATTGTATGAGAAAACAACAGTTAGAAGGCTCAAAAACCAGCCATGAGCTGTGGAAAATGTTATACATATTTTTATGTGTCCTGAAACAAAATGCATTACATAATGAAGAAGACAATACATCCAACAGAGAAAATAGCAATGAATTTTTCATTCCTGAAAGTAGTAACAGTTGATGCTTTCTTAGTAATTTTCATACCATGGTTGCCCCATGAAGACAGCAGAGAATTTGTCTTCTCTACACCTGTGTCCCACCTCCTAGTAGAGACCTGGCAAAGTCAATGCTGGAGAAATATTTGTGAATTAATGTATGTATAATATGTATTAACTTCAAATTCTCCTCCCAAGGAGATATGTGCATCTCCTGGTGTTTTCTGTGGAAGCTCACACTGGTCGAAAGTGTTGGCACCACCATTGACTCGCTAACTCAAGTAAATTAATATTTCCATTTAAACTGATTCATCAGGCAAGAAAAGTCATTCAGGTGCCAAGGCAGGAGCTGACTCATATAGTTCCTCCACTGAAAACTAGAAGAATATTTTTGTGTTGCTGTTCGACATGCATTGAAGAGCCATCAGTATTTCTTCTTCCTCTTTCTCCTGCTTTTCTGCATGAATGCCTATTGACTTCCTGGCAATCAGAGTAGCGTCCACATGCAAAGGAAAAAGGACTGAGGGCCAGCCTGGTGGATAATTTAGTCCGTGAATCTGTCCAAACATGTTGCCTGGTGCTTCCACAAATATTCCCTGGTCGTTCTGTTCAAGACGTCAGGTATCTTCAATGGGGCAGATCAGAAATGGCTTTTGCTGGGGTGGGGGGTGTCACATGTGTGGTTGAACAGGGCCCTGTGCTTAAGGACTCCACACTTGATTTAATGTTCTTAATTTTTATTTATTTATTATTATTTTTTTTTTTTTTTTTTTTTTTTGCTGTGTTGGGTCTTCGTTTCTATGTGAGGGCTTTCTCTAATTGTGGCAAGCGGGGGCCACTCTTCATCGTGATGTGCGGGCCTCTCACTATCGCGGCCTCTCTTGTTGCGGAGCACAGGCTCCAGACGCGCAGGCTCAGTAGTTGTGGCTCACGGGCCTAGTTGCTCCGCGGCATGTGGGATCCTCCCAGACCAGGGCTCGAACCCGTGTCCCCTGCATTAGCAGGCAGACTCTCAACCACTGCGCCACCAGGGAAGCCCATGTTCTTAATTTTTGAACAAGGGGTCCCAAATTTTCATTTGAGGCTGGGCCTTGCAAATCATTCATCAGGCCCTGTGCCTGTCACTATCCTTAACGTTCTTTTCCCAAAGATAGGTCAAGCACAGGGGCCTCCCTCAAAGACCCCACAGTCTAGTTGGCAACTCAGACACGTGAACAAATAGTGCAGATACTGTACTAAAACCCTCGCCTCCTTCATTCCCCTCAATTGGTCCTGCAGACCCTACTTCCTGATGTCTGTACTCAGCCCCTCCTTGCGACCACCAACTCAGGTCAGACCCTCCTGGTGGCAGGCAGGCCTTGCCTGGCTTTCTAAGCTGGTTGTCTCCTATCGCAGCCTACCTGTTTACAGTTTCCCTAATCACGCATCCGCTCCTGCCTTTACTAGCCTTGCACATGCTTTTCCTTCTGCTTGGATTAACCCTTCCTCTCCCCCCCACAGTCACACGCTCTATCTCACCCTCTCTCCAACCAGCTGCCTTGTGGACCTTCAGGAGTTAGTTCAGGGGCCACTTCTTCCAGGATGCCTTCCCTGATTCCTACAGTCTGGTGAAATCACCCTTTTCTGTTCTCCCAACATCCCTCTGCTTTCCCTCTGTTTTTGCAGCCCCACCATTTCCTGCACTCAAGCTCGGTGCACGAGCCTGTTTTCCCCACCAGATTCAGAGCTCTTTGCATACAGCAACTGTGTCTTTTTTTGTTTGAACCCTGACATATGGTGGGAGCATTGTTTGTAAGGTAAAGGAGTGAGCCAAACTCTTTGGCAGCCCTGGTGTATATGCTCCAACAGGAGAAAGCACCACCCAGGGATGCACTTTGCTTTGATGCTCAAACTGAGATCTGGTTATGAGTTGCCCTCTACTTGCCTAGGAAGGGAAGCCATCTTTGCACATCCTGTGTCTCCCAGTATCGGCAATTTCCCCACCACCACCCCTATCTTGGAGTCCATTTCTTGATGCTCTTCCCACCGCTGGATGTGAGCCCCAACTCCTTACAGGCATCTCGGCCACACGCAGGCTCCTTTGCCTTGTTTTTCCCCAATAGAAAGCTGACTCTTAAAGCAGGGATCTCCGCTGTCTTCCGTCTACCCCAACATATACTTTGAAAGCTCTCAGAAATGCCATTAATTATAATAATAGTGACACTTGGTACTTTTATAGGCTCTTTCATCAGAAGACCTCTGAGTACTTAAAAAATATTATCTCATTAATCCTCACAACACCCTCGTGAGACAGCTGGCAGGTAAACCTATCCCAGTTTATCAGGAAAGGGAACGAAGGCAGAAAGGTGATGTCTAGAGAGAGGTCCAGGATCAAACAAAGAGTTGGACGGGCTCTGGACCAAGGATCCAAGGCAGCAGGAAGGTAAAGCCTGGTCAGCGGACGAGTCCCATGTACATATTCTATAAAAACATACCTGTTTCAGGTTCTTTTCCCATATAGGTTATTACAGAATATTGAGTAGATTCCCTGTGCTATACAGTAGGTCCTTGTTGGTTATCTACTTATTTATAGTAGTGTGTGTATGTTAATCCCAAGCTGCTAATTTATCACTTCCCCCCACATTATATGTATGTGTATAACTGAATTACTTTGCTGTACACCTGAAATTAACACAACATAGTAGATCAACTATACTCCAATAAAAAAATTTAAAAATAAAAAATTAAATAAATTTAGTAGTCTTAATCGGTTAAAACCTGTAGTTCATAATTTTTTAAACCTCAAATTATTTTACAAAACTTAAATAAACAAAACACATTTCCCCCCCCCCCAAAAGAAAACCTATCTGGACCTCATGGGTGAATGAATCATGGATACGTCTGACATCTCATTGGTGTTTAGGAAATGATACCAAATCACTGACATTTTTGAAGAGTCACCTTCTTATTTTTCATCAAATACTTTCTGAACATCTGCTCACGGCCCCCTCCCACTGGTGACACAGCTGAATCCAGCTTATCAATAATGCTAGTGAATCTTCCTCCTGAATCTATCTCAGAGCTAATGAAGCTTCCAGCAAAGAGGAAAGTGTATAATCATCTATGAATCCCAAGCCCCTTTCAACGTCAGGAACACAAAACAGCACCTGAGGAAAAGTATTAATTATGCCTTTTACTGAGGAACTGGAACTCTCATCTCACTGAGCCATGGTTGACATTCCTAACTGGGAGCCCAACAGGATTTTGAAAGTATCTGGTTCCAACCTCTCATTTTGCAGATGGAGAGAAGGAGCCTCAGAAAAGCTGGGGGTCTCTCCCAGATTGAAGGATGAGTGGAGGGCAGAAACAAGGCAAATGGCCTTTGCTTTGCTCCAGTTTTCAGACCACTCATTTTTCTCAACACCGAACACCTAAATCATATGTTTGGGAGCATTAGAGAAAGTTCTGGTAAACACCAGCCCTTTCATTTTTACTTCCAAAGGGAGCTGTGGGTGTTGGATGGGGGAGGGGCTTGGGGGAGGGGCGGGTGGGCGTGAGCAGGGCAGAAGGGGTGGGGAGGAGGCTTCATGTGAGGACAAGCCCAAGGGCTCCATGAGGGGCGGCAGCCTTGGACCCAGACAGGCTCTCTGTTGGAGTGAAACAAGCCCTTGAGCCTCTAATGCGTGCAGGATAGAAAATAGATACCTGTCTGATATAATTAATTGTATTTTTCCTAAATTTAACATTGCCCGAAGGGGAAAATCGTTCTGCTTAGGAAAAGCCCTCCTGCCACACAGCGTCTACCAGCCGGCCAGATTTAATTGCTGCGATAAAAACCACAAGAAAGCCCAGGTTCCCACTCAATGTATAACCACATCTACTGAAGAATAGCTTTAATCACCTTTGAAAGGGTGACCACAGGATAATTAAAGAGGAAGGGTGCTCATTGGGAATTATCCAGAAATATCAAATCTCCATTTATCATGGGGTCCGACTTAAAATGTCTTGGCATGGCTCTGCTCCCACAGCCCCCACTCTATTTTAAGCTAAGTCCTCAGATTTCCATTATTTAGTGATGGAGAAAATAGGCCTGTTTCACAAGTCTGCATTCACCGATGGGTTGAGAGGTTGAAGGGGACAATTGTCAACTGAGAAGAACACAGGGTTTGGGGTGAGCCGGACAGGACTGGAATCCTCTTTCCTCTATCACCTGCCTGTGTGACCTTCACAGGTAACCTGATATCTCTGAGCCCCCTCCCCAAAGTGAGGGCCATGAGAGTCATTCCGCAGAATTACTCCAGCCGAACGCTCCATTCATTTGAATCTCTTTCCTTCAGCAGAATACCCACCCCTTTGCAGAAACCAAATAAAAATGAATCAAGGCCTGAAATTCACAGAGGAGACTTTGAGTAGCCACGAAGGAGCAGAGAATCGGGAAACAGAGTTGGAAGCAAGGCTGTGACAGTGTGGGGTGGGGGGAAGAGGGGGCTATCCTGGGCTTGTTTTCTCCCTGTATTGAGGCTCTTCCACTTTGCCCAGGGCAGGGCGCTGAGGGGCAGCCGGGAACCAGTGGCGTGACATTCTTGGCAGCCTGTTTGCACCCAGAGCAAGCAGACTTTGTTCCACACCCACATTCCCAGGTCGCTTGCTGTCTGGCCTCTACTCTCTGGGAAAGTTAACCAGGAAGTGACAGTCTCCCTGCCCCTTACCTCGCTCGAGAGACCTTTCCTACCAGCCCCAAGCACGGGGCTTGACTAAACCTCTAGGAACAGAAGAGAAGCACCCCCAGCCCCTGAATTCCTAGGCTCTCCTCACCTAGAGGTAGGGAGAGGAACAGGGGGACAACTTGTTTATCTTCTCCCCAGGAAGGAGGGATGAGTCTGGTGGAACCCTTCACTGGTATATGCATTCATTTCTCTATCCGTCATAACCAGGTGTTGACTGTGCCTCTCCCCCACTGCTGTGGTCACTTGAAGCCCTCATGGTTAAACTTGACCCAAACCACAGTTCCAGGCTTTCAACAGCCACAGTCACGGACCTGGGACCTATTCTTGTTCCTGCATCTCACTTCTAGCCTCCCTCTGCCTTTGAGCTTTGACATCCAAACACAACACCTTCCCTCTGCCCCGAGCCCCAAGAGCCAGGCACAAAGTCTAGCTGCTCCTTAATTTTCAAATAATCCACTTGTTCTCCTGTGGCAGAATGAATAAGGTCCCTCCCACAGATAATCCACGTCCTAACCCCCAGGACCTGTGAACGTTACCGTATGTGCAAGAGGGATTTCGCGGATATGGTCAAGGGTCTGGAGATGGGGAGGTGATCCTGGATTATCCTGGTGGACCTAATGTCATCACAAGTGTCCTTATACAATGGATGTGAGAGAATCAGTCTTACAGTAGGAGATAGGATGACGGGGGCCAGAGGAGGGAGTGATGTAAGAGGAGGGCCACCAGCCAAGGAATGCAGGCGACCGCTAGAAGTTGGGAAAGACAAGGAAAAGCTTTCTCCTCTGAAGCCTCCAGAAGGAATCTGCCCTGCAGACATCTTGATGTTAGGCTTCTGACCCCAGTGCTTGGAGAGAATAATTGTGTTTAAGCCATTAAGTCTATGGTAATTTGTTATAGCAGCAATAGAACACTAACTCATGTCCAAATTTTGGGGAGCTACTGAAGCGTCACATCCTGGGGTACATGGCCTCATATAAACACCCCACCCACCCATGATTTTTCCCAAAGCCATGAGTCCAAAGTGTTTTCAGTGACAGGTAATGCAATACCAGACACCTGCTACCTTATCTTCCTCAGAGTGTGGAGGTCAATGCAACATGGCAGCTCTTGAAGCTCTTCCTTCAAGGTGCCAAGGAGGCTGCTGTGACTCTCTAAATCACAGTCACACCCAATGCTAGAAGAAGGGATGCCAGATTGGTCAGTCCCTTTTATCATAAAGTGAACGTTTTCCCAGAAGCTTCCGGAGCTGTCTTACCTTTTACTCTCATTGTCCAGGACACGGTCCCATGACCATCTTTCAGCTTCAAGGGAGTCTGGGAAATAATGGAACAGGATTATAAGAGTTCGCTTAACCCAAATATGATCCATTGCCTTGACACACTGGTGTTGCAAGCAAAACCAGGATACATTAACAAGGAACAACGGTGCTGGATGGGCTAGTGCCCCTGTAATAGCTGCTCTGCCCTCGGCACCCATCAGCCCAAGTTCCAACTGCCAGAACCCGTACTCTTTTGCCTGAGGGTGGGAACAGCAGGAGGTGCTTCAGGATTACCACTCGCCCCCAGCAGCACTCCACCAATGATGGATGGCAGGTGGCGGGAAAGCTCCCAGCTTCCTTCGTCCCGCAGGTGAGATAACCTTGAGTGCTGGGCACTGTCTACCAGAGCCCCTTCCGCAGGGTTGGGCTCCAGTTGCCCACAGTGACAACCTACTTGGTGGTGAGCTCTTTACCAGCCATCGCCACATGCTGCCTCATCTCTCCACTCCTTCAGCGTGTCTCTCTGGATCACGTCCCAAATAATTCACTTGCACTCAATTCTCAGGGTTTGCTTCTGAGGCACCCCAAGTGATGACAGCCAGTAAAAGAATTTTTTTAATTTTGTCTCCAGTCCCATTTTCATTCAGGAACAGGAAGCATCAATGCCCACCCCAAAAGATTCTTTCCAAAGCAACTTCTCCACAAAAGGGAGATTTTGTTGCTAGAACCTCTCCACAAATTGTTTGAAAGTCGGAGCTTTCTCCACACCATTACACGTGCATCCATTTACCAAGGAACTGCTGAAGGCCAACAGGACTGGATTCTGGGTTGTTTGCTGGGTTTCCTAAAATGAATTAAATACAATCCCTGCTTGCAAAGAGCAGCCAAAGCAGAAGCGGGGGAGATGAGAAGGCCAGGCAGCCAAGGAAAGGAAGGGATCAAACTTACCAGAAGGGGGTCTCACGTGGGAGCTGGTCTGAAAAGATGAGAAGGTCAAGTCAGGGGAGGAAAGGGCTCTTTAAGCCAGGGGTACAGCATAGAAAGCCAGAGTAATGGCAGAGAGATCACATTTGGGGGCCTCGTGAGTCATGTACAAAGGCTGGTTGGTGGGGAGTTACGTATTGGGGAACAGAAGGTGATCTGGAGAGAAAGACAGAACAGAAGAAAGAATGCCCATTTGGAGACACAACACCCACCTCTTGGGTGTCATCATCTGCTGAGTTCTCAATCTTAGTGTTCATGAAAGCAGCCTACTTCTCTCTCCAAGGTGGATATTACTAAACCCTTTCATTTACACAACCATTTACAAGGTGTTATAGCATAGATTCATATTAAATCTTCACCACAAACTTTCCCTCCCATTTCTCAAGGAGAAGGTCAGTCTCTAAATGGTAAAGGGTCTTTTCTAAGACCACAAAGATACGAGGCGGAACATCCAAGATTTGAATTGAAGTCATGTTCATTCTAAGGGGTTCTAGCCACACTCCTTTCAACTAGGAAAATAGACAGACGAGTCCGTTTGCCGAATACACCTGGTTTCATTAACGGCAAGGCTCCATTGTTATGAAAAATATTTTATCTTCTTATCATGTACTTCAAATTCTACTGTCCAATATAAAAATAAGGCAAGCCACTTGCATAACTTTTAATTTTCTAATACCACACTTTTAAAAGAGTAAAAGGAAACAAGTGCAATTAATGTTAATGATATAATTTATCTAATCCAATACACCCAAAATAGTATCATATCAACATATAATCAACATTTAAAAATTATTCATTTGTCAATATTATGACATAGTGTAAAGTGTGTTTCGCATTTGGTAATTGCAATCATTGTTGCTTTTGTTGTGGTCATCCATTTATGATGCTTGGTGTCAGTTGATTTATCTCTTGTAGAAATAAAATACAGTGTGTGTGTGAGTTGTGAAAAAAACAAAAAAAAGAGAGAGAGGGTGGCTGGCGGGGGAGAGACCTTTCTCTCTTTCTACTCCCCAGAAGAATATCCACCCACCTAACCCAAGGAAAAGTTTCAGTGATGAAACTGAACTCAAATGATAAGAAATACAATAAACTTTCATTATGATATTAGCACCTAGAAAAAAAAACATCATTCATTATTATGAGATATTTACATTCTTTGGTTTGTACTAAGTCTTCACAACGCAGGTATATTTATACTTACAGCGCATCTCACTTTGAACCAGCCACGTTTCAAGTGCTCAAAAGCCACATGCAGTAGTGACTCTCATAATTGGCCAGTGCAGCTCTAAAGTTACATGCAGAATGGCACAGTGGTTTGTGCCCTGACTTGGAGTTGTAAGGTCTGGCTTGGATTTTTCTCTCAATCTCCATTTCAAGTCACATTGTCAGCTTTTCCGAATTCTGATCAGTGGAGAAAATGGGACCATTGAGCAAGGCCAGGCCATGTGGACTCATGGACTAACTGGTAGCTAACAGGCCAGTGATCTTGTTCAGAGGTCAGCCAACTACAACCTATTCGTGGGCCAAAATCAGTCCCCACCCAGTTTTAATACAGCACATGAACTATGAGTGGTCTTTCCATTTTCAAAAGGTAGTATAAATAAGCAAACAAATAAATAAATAATAAGGATATGCAACAGCAACTCTACATGGCTGGCACAGCCTAAAGTATTTATTATCTGTCCCTTTACAAAACACGTGTGCTGACCTCTGGTTTAGTCAATTCTATATGTGGTTTTTTTTTTTTTACATCAATAGGGTTTATAGGATTTAGATGCTATTCTGTCACCATAATTCTACAAGTTTTTACTCTTAATTCAATGTTTCCGTAATTTCAGGGTTCACCATCAATTCTTTCTCTGTAGTGTCTCCATTCTTCATTTGATTCAGTGCTTGGTTAGCTGAATTTACTGTCAAGGATTTTTTTTTCAAGAAAATCACTTCTATAACCTGTTATCTGAGATGCTACTATTTGACTGACAGTCCACGTTTTGTCTGTTCACATCATTATACTTAAGGAGAAAAATTAGGCTCAGCCCCTCCCATTATGGGAGTCATATTTCTTTCCCTGGGGACTTTACATATCACCCCTCTGTCTTTGGACATTGAAGGCTGCACAACTGCTCTTAGCACCGTCTTCTACTTATCATTTGGTCTACTGGATTTTGACATAGAGGACCATTTTCCACCAGAGTTTCCCAGAAATCCATTGCCTCCAACTTCTTTCACATTTCAGAGTACATGCCTGTTGCATTTATATCTGAAACACAACTTTCCTGGGCATAAGATTCTTGATTCAAACCTCATATCACTTAGAACTCCATAGCCACTCTTCCACCTTGGTGTGTGACATGTTGCTGGAGGGAAAATCTAAAGCCTTATTCTTCTTTCTTCCAGGAAACTTGTGTTTTCTGCTCAGATGTCTAAAGAATTCCATTTACCTTCGATGGTCAGTAAATTAAATAGGATATGTCTTGGTATCAAATGTTCTTTACTTTTTTTATAAAACACAGTGTGGCCTTTTAATATCAATACGTTTTCTCCTTCTTTTCAGGGAAATTTTCCTTCAGTTGTGTCAATGATTTGTTGGCTTTGGTGTTTCAGGGCCACAGATTAATCTCATAAGGCATTATCTATCAGCCTGCACACTAATACCTTTCCTCTGATTGATTTAATCTCTTTACTTCCTCTTCTGCATTCATCTCAAACACTTCCTTAATATCAGTAATTCAGTATTTCAACCGCATCATTCTGTTCTTTTGTCGTTTGTGATTTATGTATTGATTCAGGCATGTTGTTGCTTCAGTCTCAGATTGTTTTCTTAAGCCCATAACATCACTTTTCTTCTCATCCCATGATTTTATTGGCTCATCTCTAAGTTCCTATTTTACTAAACACATGGTCATATTATATTCTTCTATAGTACAAAGCAATTGCTGGGAGTTTTCTTCAGTTCCTGGGGTTATATTTTCTTCAGGACTAGGTTCTTCATTTGTGCTTTATATAAACTGTTCTTTAATTTTTTTTTTACACTTAGCTTTTGACATAGTATATTTGCATAGTGGCCAAACTGTTTCTTTTCATCCAACTTATGCTAAACAAGGACATCTCTGCCCAGATCGTCTATTTTCTCTGATTAAAAAAAAAAAAAAAACTTGCTGTGAAAGTTGGGATCAGATCCCTCCTCTGAGATCCTGGACAAATGTCCTGGACCACTGGTCACTCCGCCCTGTAGCAGTTGCTTTCCTTTCTGATGGCAAGGCCATCAGGCAGGAACATGTTTTATAACTCCAGAAAGAAACAACAACTTCACCTCCGACTCTATCCCATTTCTAACCTGACTGATAAAGGCTAATGGTGTGTAAGGATGACTCAGTGAATTATCCTCAGCTTTTCCCAAGGGTTCCTATTCATACCTTCAGTCTGCCTTTTTCAAAATTAGGAAAGGGGGCTATTGGCAAAAAATATTTGAGAATTTGGTCAACTCACGTTTTCATTCCTCTATTACTTGGTATAATATGCAGACAGTCATTTCAGAATCTTTTGTTTCTTCCTCTGGCTCTCACTGTTGCAAGTGAATAGCATGAGATTATGTTCCATTAATTACTTTGTTGAAAATTTTTATTCTTGGCTTGTTCTTATTTATTTTTATCCACTTTATTGGGTGTCACAGAAGGAAGATTCTGTGGTCCATTTTTATTTTGTCACATGTGTTCAGAAGTTCCCTCCCTTTCATAATCCCAAACTTCAGTAAATTGGAATCTACTCCTCCTTCTCTCTATGCATTTTCCCATAGTGGTCCTTTTATCAGCAATACCCTTCCTCTTATCTTCAATACCCAAATCCCAGCCATCCTTTAACACCCAGATCAAATGATACTCCTATATGAAGTCTTCCTTATCCACTCCACAAAAAATGACCTCTTTATTCCGTTGAAAATGTCCCCCCATCATCTGCTCCATTCTTACACTAGTCACCACATCCTACCTTGTACTAAATTTTCCTGTGCCCATGGAAGTCTCTCTGGCTACATGGTAGCGTCCATTATGGCAAGGTCTGTATGCTATTCATACCTGTATCTTTTATATACTTAATGAGGTAAAGAACAGAGTACAAGCTCAGTTAATGTTTGTTAAATGAGTTAAAATTCTGTTCAGCAGAAAATTATTTGTCTTATGTCGATGTGTGTACACAGAAAGCATAAAGGGATGTGAGGTAGAGCTCAAATAGAAGATTTAGGATCCACAATAAATCCCATTGTGATGAATGCCATCAAAGCAAAGCACTCTGAATGACAGTTAGATCTTTAGCTGGACCAGATAGCCCATTTGTTTATAACATGATCTCCACAATAACACAGGCGATAGCAGTAATGTGGATTGACACCATATTTACAGTCATTCCATAGTTATCCAAGTGCCTTCATACTTATTATCCCATGTCATCCTCAGAACAACCTGGGTAATCAGTCTTAGTCCAATGTTACAGATGAGGAAAGTGAGGAGTACAGATGTTAAGAACCTCATCCCAAGTCATACAGGTAGCGGGCAGCAGAGCTATAGCACCAGGACAAGTCTGTCTGCTTGTCCCACGACATCTGAGATGCTTCTCTAATCGATACTTACTAGGTCTCATTGATGACAGGCAGGACCACCCTGTACGTTGGTTGTTGACTACACAAGGGCATCTGGATGAAGGGCCAAGTGAGGAGGGAAATCCAATCCATTCTCCTCTTTTTTTTTTCTTTTTTTTCTTTTTTTTCTTTCCTCTTATCAAGTTGTGTGTCCTGGCACAAAGCCACATCTACTTAGAAGGAGCTCCTTTTTCTAATTCACATGAAGACTGGCAGGGGAGCTAATAGCAGGGACCATGTTTTCCCAAGTTCTCTCTCTCCAAAGACTTACTCTGCACCTAGCACACAGTAGGCATTTATAACTCATTTGTTGGATAAGCATATTCTCATTTTCAAAGCTCATTTTCATAGATGACATTGTCTAGTTCTCGTAACAAATTCCAAAACAGACAAAATTCTGAGAAACGTGAGGGATTTCTGATACCCCTTGGCCCTCCTGCATGAGGAATCCAGGATCACTGCAAAGTCGAGGAGAGAGAGCGTGCTCTTCCTCGGCCCCCAGAGGAAGTCAAAAAAGGAAGCATTTTTCCTTTCGCTGGTCCCATGTCTGATCAAGCTCCAGATGTGGGCGATGTGTTCTATGATTTTTAGGGTTAGATTTTCCAAATTTTTTCCCTGTGAAAGTGGAAAAACCAGGAAATTAATGTGCTGGTGTCTCCATGTAATTAGACGTGCATGACTTTTCTAAAAATGCTAGCAAATATGTGGTCCAGTCATTAGGACACTCAGGTCAGCAGGAGAACCCTTAGTGAGCTACAGTGCTCAGAAAAGGCAACAAAGAGGAAGGAATTTATGAAATCAAGTTGCAGAGAGGCTGTGGGGCTCCCTGGGACACCCGTGGGGAAAGGGTGATTGAGGGATGGGTTGGGAGAAGGTTTAGGAAGGAAGGGTGGGAGTCTTTGGAAAGGGAAAGGGCAATAAAGGGGAAATGGATGGTGTCCACAGGGCTGGGATTAATCTCAATTTTTTAACGGAAAAAGAATCTGCTTACTCGATCTCAGTTTGACAATCTGGGGAAATATTTCTGCTCTTTCAGGTTTCAGTTTGGACATCTGGGAAAGTGCATCTGCTCTTTCAAGCCATAGAACCCCTCTGCTGGAAGAATAAAAACTACCTTATTCATTCCCTTCATTCATTTGTTCATTCTTTAGGCATGCATTAAACAAACATTTTCTCTGTCTCCTTCATTCCAGGTCCTGTGGCTGTGTACCACAATTCAGAAGGTAAAGATGTGATCCCAGCCATACGAAGTTTATATCCTGGTGGGAGAGAGGGGTCTGGCCATAAGCATCTCTTTGAGAAGTTAGGAATGGTCAGCTAGAGAGGAGAAGAGAAAGCCCTACAAAGTTGAGAAGAAGGGCCGTCAATGCAGGATGAAGGAATCCACTCAGGAGGCTGTCTTCTTATGAGGCCACAGGTGAGGAAAGCCTGGTGGGCTCCAAGCAGCACAGAAGGATTCATATCCTCACTTTGCTCTGAGCTCTCACCAGCAAATCACGTCATAAATTCTAAGTCTTCCATTGCTGCAAAGGGAAAGGAGGAGTAGGTTGGGACCACCAGCCCCCCACAATCCTTCATGTCCCATGGTGTAATGATCCTTACAACAGCAGCCCCCAGGCATAGCCGAGTGCCAGGCACTGTGCAAAGTGCTTTACTTGCCTTATTTCATTCAATATTCACGCCCACTACAGAGGGAGGCAAGAGCTGGACCACATGTGAGCAGATGCTGAATGAAGTCAGGGAGAATGTCCTGTGAGCACCTCGGGGGAGAGGGTTTCAGGTAGATGGAAAGGTAAGTGCAGAAGCTCTGAGATATTTGGAGAGTCCGAGGCAAAGCAAGGAGTCCAGCATGGGCCAGGTGGCGTGAGGAAGGCAGAGAGGGGTGGGATGGGTCAGAGGGCTCTGCCCTCATGGCGGTACCCGCTGTGGTTCAAGGACCTTGGCCATGACTCTGAGCCAGATGGGAAGCCACTTAGAGAATTGGACAAGAAAATTCCAATGACATGATTTTATGTATGCTTTAAAAGGATTGTTATAAATGTAAATTATACTTCAAAAACTGTCTTAAAAGGCTATTTTGATGGCTGTGTTGCTAATAGACTTGGGTCAGGGAAGTAAGAGAGGGGCAGTAGCAGAGAGGCCAGCTAGAAGGTATTTGCAAAGTAACAGCATCATCGTGCAGGGCACAGAGTGGGTAACCTTAGAGGAGGACGTTGTTATAACAGCCTCTGCTCAGCCCCATGCCAGACGTGGTCATGTGCAGAAGACTGAGCAGATCCAGTCATGCCAGGGCCTCCGTCTACTTCAGCATAGTTTTCATTTGATAAGTGTTTGTTGAATGAGTAAACGAATCACTCCTCTTGTATTTCCAGGCCTGATGGAGAGACCAACAGGGCAACAACTGAGACGCTGTCAGGCAGGTATTACAGTAAAGAGTTATATCCAGTGTCCCAGAGGAAAGGAAAGCTGACTTTTTCTGGGGAGACAAGTGGGATGTGAGCAAAGTCCTCACAATGGCAGTGATATGGAGATGGGTGCTGAAGGATGCATAGTAGTTTTCCAGGCAGATGGGGAGACCAGGTACACACAATGGAAAGGTCAGCATGAACAAGTGCTCAGAAATAAGAAATGTGTGGAATGTTCATGAACTCATGAAAATGTTCTATACCTGGAACATAGTAGGTGCTCAGTGAATCTTTGTTGCATGAATGAATGATTGCTTAAGGGTGACTGAATGCAAGGCTGTCAAGGCAGCCTGGGGCTCAAGTGGACTTTTCCTAGAAGCACTGAGGAGATATTAAAGTGTTTATTGATGTGAATATTCTGTGACCTTTAAATAAATCCCTGGAGGACAAGAATTGTGTGATTGTCCTCTCTGAATTCAAAATGCAGGACTAGGGCTTGAAACAGAGTAAAAGATATTCACTAATAAATGTACTTTTCTATACCAGCCCCAGCCTCTCTCCCTGAGTCCAAGCTCTTGTATCCTAGTCCACTTACACCTTTGAACACTTAAGATCAATATGTATAAGGCAAAACTCGTCACCACCTCCCCCAGCCTTGCTCCTTCCCTGCAGCAGTGGACACTGTCAGAACTCACATCTATCTGGTCCACCTCCTATTCTTGGCACACAGTTCATCTTTTCAGGCCACTGCAGTGAAGTAGGATGAAGGCTGAGAGCAGAGAGTTGTGTGCACTTCTTGCTTGGGATCTCCATACTCTGCCTTGCCCTGCTCAGGAGGACACATGTTTCAGAAGGTGCAGCTACAAAGTAGTGGTTTTGTACCCACCTGCACTGTTTACATACCATGAACAAAAATAAACTTTAGCTGTATTAATACATAGAGATTTGGTGGGGGAGGGGGATATTTGTTACCAAGCATAACCTGTCTCACACTGACTAATACACCCTGTCTCTACTATCTTAATTAATAATACTGCTCACTTAGGTCAAAAACGTATAACATCTTTCTTTTTCTCACACCCTGACATACACATCTAACCCACTGCTAAGTCCTGTCAGATCTATATCTAAATGGAACTGATGTCTTTTCACCATCTCCATCCTGTCCACTCTGTTTGAAACTTCCCTCAGGGGTTGTAGCAGCTGCCTAATTGAACTATCTAGTTCCTTTCTTGTCTTCTCCCCCACAGAAGCAAGAGGGACGACTTAAAACATTTTCCATTTCTATTATTTCTTTGCTTACAAAGACCCATTGTCTGGAGATTAAATCCAAATTCCATGTTGTGGTTTACAAAGTCCTGAATGACTGGCTCCATGTTATTTCTCCAGGCTCTTCTGTGACAGTTAACTCCACCTTTCTCTAACTCTACCCCAGACACCCTGGTCTCCCTAAGGTCCCCCCACCCCAGGGCCTTTGCACCAGCTGCTCCTGTTATCTGCAGTGTTCTTTTCCCCAGCTCTTCCCACACTTGGCAATTACTCATTATCTCTTCTCAGATAATCTGTCACTTCCTCAAAGAAGCCTTCCCTGATACCTCTCAGTTAAGCCAGCCATCCTCTCCCCAGCAATACTATATCACATCACTCTGTTTTACTATCTTCACAAAACTTAACTCCAAATTAAAGTCTTTTTGCGTGTTTGCTTGTTTTTTTGACTGTCTGTTCCCACCAGGACGTTGTGCCCATCAGATTCCTAATACCTAGGAAAGGTCTCAGCATGTAGCAATCTCTCAATATATCATCCGCAAATGATTGGATGGATGTATGAGCCACTAGCATCATTGTAGCCATTGAGAGAATCAAATGAGATCACAGCCCACAACATTAGGACGATGACATCTTGGGCCCCGCGTTGTGTTACGATTCTATCCCCTAATCTAAAATGAAGGAAAAGGAAAACAGAGAAGGAGACAGAACACCAGAGACTAAAAAAGCATTGTTCACTCCCCTGCTCAGGGGACCTCTTATGCCTGACAAATAATGAATTAGAGAGAGATCAGAACATCCAAGACCAAAACAGTCATTAACTGCCCCTCCCCCCAGACCCCCTCCCCAAACACACTGGCTGCCAGAAGCCAGCCCAGACAGTCCAGTCAGGAAACAAAAAGATGGAACAGAAAGGCCCCTTTGAGCAGGTCTAGACGGGGGGAGAGAGTGTGCACAGCTTAACTCAAACATTTGTGCAGAAATGTAAAAAACAATTATGACATTCAACTATTCCATTAAGTGAAATTAACCATTCTTCTTGTTCTTTGAAAAGACCAAAGAAAGCACAGATCTGAATAATTAGGTCAGTGAAGAATTGTGAAGAAAGGATGTCTAGACTTTTATTTTCATTAAAAGTAGGAGGGGGGGTGCATTTGGGCTGTGTGTGTGTGTGTGTGTGTGTGTGTGTGTGTGTGTGTCCTCCTGGTCTAGGAGTGCCTTTGAATTCCAGGGGTGGTCATATCCGCAGCTCTGCCCTGGCAGGTACGGCCAAGTCCGGATCAAGGAGTGGCATTCCCACTTTGATGTTGACTGTCACGCTCTATTGCCTGACGATCTCTTTGGCTGCCTGCAAGTCTATTGTCCTGGGCCACCAGGTAAACCCGGCCAGGAGCACAGACCCTGCCTTCCATCCTCCCTGGCACCCCTTGCAGTGGAAAGAGGGAGAGATGTAGAGGTGGAGACGTCCCCCGTCGCTCTTTCAGTTCCGAAAAGGGATTTTGACCCTCGATCATCATCTACTGGAACTCCACAGACTACACACATGCATATACCTGCATGCTTACATGCGCGTATAACACACCTCGCCCGCACGGCTCAACTGTGAAGTGAGAGAGGGAAGGGGAAGTGGAAAAACAGGGGTCACCCCCAAGGCCCCGTGGTGCATCTTTTATTCTCTCAAGCCCCATGTTTGCAGCTACAAATGAGGATAAAGATAAGAATCCACCTGAGCAGGTGGCTGTCCGTAACAAGAGTGCTGCCCTCTCTCAGCGTCTCAACCCAGCGTCTGACTTCCCTGGTTCAACACGGCACGGTTTCTCCAGCAGACTATTTCCTATTTCAGTATGTGATTCAGAAGCCTGTAAATATTAAGTATCAGTGCCTCCTGGGGTTTTGGGGGGTTGTTCTGTTTTGTGTTTTTTAAACTGTCTGTCAAGTGGCACATTTCTCCAAGGGTGCCTGGAACATCAAACCTGCTTCTTTGTGATAAGGGTCTCTGTAGTTTAAAAGTTTACACCATGACAAGTCCAAAAGCATGTAACATTAAACTATGCCCTGAACATTGCTTTAAAATAGCTTCCTAAATTTCTTAATCTTTTAAAATTGTGGTAAGATACACATAACATAAAATTCACATCTTGACCATTTTTAAGTATGCAGTTTGGTGGCATTAAGTACATTAACATTGTTTGCCAGCCATGGCCACCATCCATCCACAGAACTGTTTTCATCTTGCAAAACTAAAGCTCTGGCCCCCCTTAAATACTAACTCCCTATTCCCCGCTCTGTTCCACCCCTGGCAGCCACCATTCAACCTTCTGTCTCTATAAATTTGACTCTTCTAGATACCTCATAAAAGTAAAAACATACATTATGTTTTTGGTGTCTGGTTTATTTCACATAGCATGATATCCTCAAGGTTTATTCATGCCGTTGTGTGTGTGAGAATTACCTTCCTCTTTGTGGCTGAGTAATACTCCATCGTATGTATAGAACACATTTCGTTTTTCCATTTATCCATTGATGGATACCTGGGTTGCCTCCATCTTTTGGCTATTGTGAATAGTTAGCTATGAACATGGGTGTATGAATAGCTTTTCTAGTTTCTGCTTTCAATTCTTTTGAATATTAAGATAAATATTAAAGGAGAAAAAAATAAAAATATCATTTTCTACTCCTGGAAAGGGAGATTCTATTTAATGTATTGAGCTGTTATAGCATCATAAAAAGTATACATTCTTTGCATTCAAACAGAACCTGGATTAAAATTTTGGTTGTAACATGTAAAAGCATTGTCAATTTAGATAAACTAACTTCTTCAAGATTCACTTTCTTGACAAGCAAAGTGGAAAGAAAACAGTCCTTTCCAACCTAGAAAGGTGACTGTGAGAATTGAATTGATGGAGATCAGTCCCAGGGAGACAAGGAAGGAACTGGCCTTGCTCAACATTGTATCCCAAAGTCTTGCACGATGCCTGGCACAGAGAGGGCCCTTAATCAAAAAGCACTCCCATGAGTCAATGTGTAAATGAATATGTAAGGTTCACCTTAAACGTTATGGGGTACATAGGATGCACCTGGTAACAGGAGGCTGGTGTTACTTTCACCATCATCTTGGTGATCTCAACATATTCAGTCAGGAAAATCACCAAGGTTCACAGGCTTGCCCCCTCCCTTGACAAGGAGGACTGGTGAGCACAGAAGGGAAGGAATTTGGCCGAGGTCACAAAACATATTAGAGCAAAACCAGAGTTTAAACTCTGCCTCTTAAGTGCCAGTCTATGGCTCCATCTCATCTATTTATTGTTTCAACAAAATAGATTAGTCATAGCTCAACAAAAGCCCACCACACGGTCCCCCACATGCCACCTTACAAACCTCCATTGCCAGGGATGTATCACACCATAGCAGTCATCTCAGGTAAGAGCCTTGGATTAATTTCCAATAGCGACCACAACAAATCGGAGGCTGCCTGCATTCCTTGTCTCATGACTCCATCCCTACATCATTCCAGTCTCGTGCTTCAGTCATCACCTTTCCTTCCTCATCCTCTATGGTCAAGTATCACTCTCTCTCCCTCTATAGAGATACTCATGATTGTATTTGTGGTCCACACAGATAATCCAGGATTGTCTCCCCATCTCAAGATTCTTGACTTAATCACACCTGCAAAGTATGCTTTGCGATGTAAGGTAACATTCACAGGTTTGGGGAAGTAGGACTTGGATACCTTTGGGGGTCATTATTCAGCCTAACACAGACCTCCCAGGGGACCCAAGACTGAGGAGATGTGGCTACCGGTATGTTCTCAATAACTGAGTCCAGAAAATACCAAAAGTAATAGAGGCTGATGAGCCAGGGGAATCTTGACCAAGGATCTATCTCAAGTTTGACCCGTCCCCCTTCCTTCCCCTCCAACACAGCACTGAGCCCACCCTCACAGGGTATATCTGATGGGACCACCCCGCTTTCTGCTCCTACACCTGCTCCAGGTCAAGCCCTCATGTTCCATGTCTGCACTCAGCGTTCTTCTTGCCCTCTGCCATCCCAGGAGCCAGGAGCTAAAAGCCCAGTGGGGTTGCCCACTCCAGCTTGAGATAGTCCCAACTACTGCTGCAAGTCCTTCTTTTAGTTGATCAGAAACCTGAGACTCTGTAGCTTCTATCCATTTGTGAACCGAAGCTTTGCAGCTTGAGGTCCCAGAGAAGAAATCCACTGTCCTTCTAAATGTGGGCAAAGCGGGAGAGGGGAAGTCTATAGAAGGCAAAAGGTCAGAATCCAAGGCTACAGAAGGAGTATCTGCAAATATCTTCCAAGTTTAATGAGGAAACAGAATTTGAGATCCTGTGTGTTGAGTGGACAGGACTAAAGCAAAGGAAGAAATGGGTTGAAAGCAGAGATCTAGGAGGTTAATAACTGATGTGGCAGCAGCAGCAAGAGAATCACCCTCCCACATGCCGGGTTAGGGGCTCTGAAGAGGCTCGTGGGGAATGGATGGTCTTGGAGAGCCCAGTGGCAGCAGAGCTGACGCCTGAGCCTGGAAAGATCTATCATGCAGTAGGGCCCAAAGAATGTCAGTCACAGCAGAAGGGGAGCACCCCCAGCCTGGAACCAAAAACTCAGTGAGAGGCCAGAGGCTGCTAGGGAGGTGCTAGAAAGAAGCACTGTTTGGTGTTCATATAGAATGAACCTATGTTTCACTGGAGACCAGCGCCAGCCAGGCCAATATAAGCAAGGAAGAAAAGGAGACTTCTGGAAGCAGCCAGCCCATCACTGTCACCTAGGATGGAGCAGGAACTAAAAGGCTCTTAAGTGACTCAGCAATCACTGGGCAGAAACCGCTACAGGGTGAGCCAACCTGATTCCATTGATGATATAATTGATATGATGCCCATTTTGCAGATAGGCAAATTGAGGCTCAGAGAGGCTGATTGGCCCAAGAAAGGTTTTGGGGAACCAAAGAGCTTGTGTTCTCTTCACCCCACTGCCACCCACTCACTGTCTAACATGCGATATTTAACTGTGACTCAGCTGAGTGTCCTGACGGTCAGAGAGAGTGTCCCAAATACTCAACACAGAGAAGGCAGACACCCAGCTAATCAGAAGAGACAGAGGCCGTAGGGCTGAAGCAGGCTTCCAGAGACACCCTGCTGGGCTGGGCATTGACCCTTCGGTACCTGGATGGTGGATCCCAAGAAGGAGGCTGAGGTGGACAGGACAGCACTCAGGGACCCCGGAAAGAGGCTGTTTACCAACTAGATTTGTTTTGTTTTGTTTTGTTTTTATTTTTAACATCTTTATCGGAGTGTAACTGCTTTACAATGGTGTGTTAGTTTCTGCTGTAGAACAAAGTGAATCAGCTATACACATACGTATATCCCCATATCCCCTCCCTCTCGCGTATCCCTCCCACCCTCCCTATCCCACCCCTCTAGGTGGTCACAAAGCACTGAGCTGATCTCCCTGTGCTATGTGGCTGCTTCCCACTAGCTATCTATTTCACGTTTGGTAGTGTATATATGTCCATGCCACTCTCTCACTTCGTCCCAGCTTACCCTTCCCCCTCTGACAAAGATGTGGCACATACATACAATGGACTCTTACTCAGCCATAAAAAGAAGTGAAATTGAGTTAATTGTAGTGAGACGGATGGACCTAGAGTCTGTCACACAGAGTGAAGTAACCCAGCTAGTTTTACTGAGAAGTATTTTGGTATTTTAGCATCCAATATAAGGGGCTTTGCCCACACACTGCATACAGTAAGTCCCTTACATATGTACAAGCTCCATTCCGAGAGTGCGTTCCTAAGTCCAACAAAGATAGCCTAGGTACCAACTAACACAATCGGCTATATAGTACTGTACTGTAGTAGGTTTATAATACTTTTCACACAAATAATACATAAAAAACAAACACAAAAAATAAAGAAAACATTTTAATCTTACAGTAGTCCAGTACAACAGCTGGCATACGGGGTCGGGCATCGAGTGAACAGGCAAGAAGAGTTACTGACTGGAGGAGGGAGAGGAGGTGGGAGATGGTAGAGCTGCAGGATCGTCAGCAATAGGAGACGGAGGGCCAGCTGCGATTTCACTCATGCCTGACGCTGATGGCACAGGTTCTGGTTCCTTGCTGGATTCAGTTATGTTCACACTCTTGAAAAAATGATCCAATGATGTCTGGGTAGTAGCTCTTTTTTTCCTGGTCATCGATGACACGGTAGCATTGGATTTCATTCTGAACGGCTACTGCAACCTTCATGTACTGTTGTGCATTCCGGTCCTTTGCCTCAAAAACTAACTGTGCCTCCTCAGAGAAAATCCACTTGCCATTACCTGTGTCATGAATCTCTTCTGTTCTTCAGTTACTTCTTCTTCTTGTCTCTCTTCATCCTCTCTCTGAGCCTCCACTTCCATGAAGTCTTCATTAGTAAGCTCTATGTGCACATCTTTGAGAATCTGCTATTCGTCTGTGGGGGACTTCCTGTATCAGCACTATTTTTATGGGATAGGTTTTAGGTGTACCCTTGGGTGTCAATGGGACCCAGACTCAAGCTATTGGTATAAGAACAGTGAAACCCTCAGATCTTCTGCTTTGGAAGCTTCCTCCCTTTCTGGGGGTTGCCCTGACTGGAGAATTGTGGGCCTCCCCATAATTCTGGGTCAGTGGTAAACCAAGGTGGCCCCAGAGCCTCCATCTGGCTCCCCCTATCTGGCCAGCCCCCTGGGGTTTATGCTAGATCAGAAAGCCCCAGGCTGAGCCTCTGGAGCCCAGATGTCCTTGTGGCATCAAAGCCTGAGGTTCCAAAGTTCCAGGAAGCAGCCCAAGCCAGCAGAGTCTCACAGGCTCTGAGACGGAAATGTAACTCCAGCTCACTTCCTGGGCCAGGTTCCATCCAGGGAGAAGTCAGGAGACATCAGAGGAACCCCAAGGCCAAACAGCCATAAAAGAGTTCTTAGCGGGCAGCGTTCTGATGACCAGAGTAGAAATGAATCAGACACATGCTGACCACTTTCCCCTGGAAGAGGCATGAGCGTGTATGTGCACACACACATCCACACTCCTTCATACACACCCCACACACATGGAGTCTTTCATACACAGGTACTCACACTCACACATACTCACTGACTCACCGTATGAGTTTCCTTATTGCTGTTGTAACAAATTGCCACGAACTTGGTGATTTATTATCCGGCAGTTCTGGGGGACGGAAGTCCCCAGGCGTCTCACCAGGCCAAGATCAGGGCTGCATTCCTTCTGGAGGCTCCCCCAGCCCTTCTTCAATCTTCACCCCTGGTGACAACAGGCAAAGTGCATCTCCTGTAACAGCAGCCTGCCCTCTTCTCCCGCCTCCCCCCTCAGTGCTAAGGACCCTCGCCCTTGTGATGACATTGAGCCACCAGGGGAACCTCCTATGTCAAGGTCAGCTGTTAGAAACCTCCCACCCATCTCCAGTCTTAATTCCCTTTCTCCACGTTAACATTTAACATATTTGCAGGTTCTGGGAATTAGGACCTGGACATCCTGGGAGCCATTATCCAGCCCGCCACACACATCTACACACCATACTAACTCATACACACACACTTTTTTTGTGTGTGTGTGGTATGCGGGTCTCTCACTGTTGTGGCCTCTCCCGTTGCGGAGCACAGGCTCTGGACGCGCAGGTTCAGCGGCCATGGCTCACAGGCCCAGCCACTCTGCGGCATGTGGGATCTTCCCGGACCGGGGCACGAACCCGCGTCCCCTGCATCAGCAGGTGGACTCTCAACCACTGTGCCACCAGGGAAGCCCATACACACACACTTTTGAAAGATGAAAAGCAAAATAACTTGGATGGGTCTCCTTAAGGTTTTGCTGAGTCCGAAACATTTGGCAATAAATGGTGACATCAGACCCATCTACAGGCTGCCCTCCATTCTCAATCTGTTCTTTCTTTAAAGGGGTACAAACACCAACAGAAGCAGGAAAGTGTGCCCTTCTGATCTATACTCTCTGGCCAGGCAGCATTCGAGGACTCCACCAAGGGTGTCAGAGCCAGCAGGAAAAGACCCTGCACACAACAGGGGCTGCCCTGGATGATTGGGAAATGCAGATCAGAAGCAATCAGAGGAAGCCAATCAGGCCAGAAAGGCGCAAGTCCCAGTGTCTAAGGACCCCTGAGCCATGCAGACCCCCACCTGTGCAAAGGCTGTCTCCAAACGCCCAAATCTGGAGCCAGTAACTCCTGTGCAAGGATGGGGGGCTGATGGGGCTTATGCTTGTGACAGAGTTTATTAGGACCAAAGGGCTCTAAGTAACCAGATTGTCAAAGCACCCATTTTGTAGACGGGGAAATCGAGGCAGGGAGAGAAGAATCTGGCTCAAGTTCCTGCAGCTGGTGCAGAAGCAGAGCTAGAACTCAGTGTCCCAAGCTCCTAGACTGGGGTCTTCTCTGCATCACATCTGGTGCTCACCTGCTTTCTATGGAGTCGAAGCTTCCCTGAAGTTAGGTGAGCTGTACCTTCATTTCCTGGTGATGATATCTGTGCCTCCGTGGGCCCATCCTCACATGTGCGTATCCAGCATATTTTTACTGCAGACCAACTCTGCCCCAGGGCCTGGGACTGGCTGGGCACCGAGGCCTCGGAGGTGTGGCATCAGCGTCACTTTCCCATCACAAGACAGATGGAACCAGGGCTGGGACGGAGGGGGCACCCTCTCAAGAGGGGTGCACTCAAGGCCATGGAGCACAGGGGACAGCAGGGGATGGGGAAGAATTCAAACAGCAAGAGGACTTAGGAGTCCAGCAAACCTGTACTGAAATCTCAGCTCTGTCACATGCCAGCTGTGTGACGTGGAGAGAGTTACCTAACCTCTCTGAGAACCAGTTTTCTCAAGTGAGACCTGATCCATATGATTATCATGAACTTAACACACTTTATCAGCTCAAAGGCACTTCTGACCTTCCCATATCTGAGGTGCCTGGGTCTACATGGCTGAGTGTGGCTTGACTGACCACTCACAGCAGGTTCTGAGAAGTTAGAGGAGGGTGTGGAGAGGGTGGATGGACAGCCCCTGTGGAAAACAGTATGGCAGTTCTCCAGAAAGTCAAACATGGAATTACCATATGATCCAGCAATTTCACTCGCAGGCATATACCCAAAAGAATTGCAATCAGGGACTCAAATAGATGTATGTACACCTGTTTGTAGTGTCACAGGAGCATCAGCCACAAGAGCCAAAAAGCAGAAACAACCCAAGTGTCCTTGGTGGGATGACTGGATAAGTAAAATGTAGTCTTTCCATACATTGGAATATTATTCAGCCTTAAAAAGAAAGGAAATTCTGACACAGGCTACAGCACCAGTAAACCTTTAAAACAGTACGCTAAGTGAAATAAGGTAAACACAAGAACAAGTAGTGTGTATTCCACTTGTATGAGTATCTAGAATAGACCAATTCATAGAGAAAGAAAGTATAACGGTAGCTACCAGCAGCTGGGGTGGGGGGAGGGGAGAATTATTGTTTAATGAGTGCATTGCTTCTGTTTGTGGTGAACAAGGGTTTTCATGGATGGATGGTAGTGATGGTTTCACAACAATGTGAATGTACTCGATGCCAGTGAATTGTACACCTTAAAAAGGGTACTATAGTAAATGTTATGCTAGGTATATTGTACCACAATAAAAAAGGTGATTTAAGAGGCAATGGCCATTGGCAGAGTGGCTGTGCCACCTAGTAAAGCAGGGACCAGTTGGAATGATCATGTGTGCTCCATGAGAGAGAGGAGAGGGTAAGGGGACAGTAGCAGTGTCCGCCCCCCAGAGGTGAGAACCAAGAAGGTGCAAGAAGAAGAGTGAGACCCTCACTCTCCACCCAGCATCATCCATCCGGTGCCTGTCAGGAGAGACAACAAAACAAACATGAGAACTCGGAGTGGGGACTCCAACTTCACCCCTGTGCTCCCTTGCATGAGACTTTCTTCCACGGAAGGTCAACTTGGTACCATAACCCAAAGGCACCATATTGTCACCCTCGTCCACTCACTCAAGGGGGTGATATTTTCTTCCAGGAACACCATTCTTTCTCTTTTTTAAAATTTATTTTACTGAAGTATAGTTGATTTACAATGTTGTGTTAATTTCTACAGCAAAGTGATTCAGTTTTATATGTATATATATACACACACAGACATTCATTTTCATATTATTTTCCATATGGTTTATCACAGGATATTGAATATAGTTCCCTGTGCTCTAGAGTAGAAGCTTGGTGTTTATCTATTTTATATATAATAGTTTGCATCTACTAATCCCAAACTCCTAATCCATCCCTCCCCGACCTCCCCTCCTCCTTGGCAACCACAAGCCTGTTCTCTATGTCTGTGAGTCTGTTTGTTTCGTAGGTAAATCCATTTGTGTCATTTTTTTAGATTGGACCTATGTTATGTCACATGGAATCTGTCTTTCTCTGTTTGACTTATTTCACTTAGTATGATCATCTCTAGTTCCATCCATGTGGCTGCAAATGGCATTATTCTGTTCTTTTTTATGGCTGAATAATATTCCATTGTATATATGTACCATATCTTCTTTATCCATTCATCTGTCAAGGGGCACTTAGGTTGATTCCATGTCTTGGCTATTGTGAATAGTGCTGTAATGAACACCGAGGTACAGAACACCATCTTTTCTCTTCTTCAACAGACCAATTGCTCCAGATGCTGCCCTGGGTCCCCCAAGTTAGCTGAACCTCACCCACCCCTCCCATCACTCCTGTCCTCATCCCCATCAGTTCACTCACCACACCAAATTATACATAGCCATTTCCCCATCAGGACCTACTACAAAAGTAAGAGTTTCTTAAGTTTGGGGACCCCATGGTACTTGTGTGGTACACTCAGCCCAACGTGTTCCCTGGCACTAGTAGATATTCACACTTTATGGTCTGTGGGTAAATACTGTAAGTGAATGGATGAGAGTGAATGAATGCATGTGTTGTAGCGATGGCAGATCTCATTGGAGGGCAGGATGCGGTGCTCTTTGCTTCACATCTATCTGGCCGTTTAATGCACACAGAAATTCAATGAAAGGAGCTCTGCTGTTACTGTCAATATTCAACAAGAAAGGTGATATTTCAAACAGTGTCCATCCAGCCAGAGATGGAGGCACATTTTGAATGGATTAAAGGAAACATGAGTGCCCACTCATTGGTCCTGGTTTATTCTCCAGCTTCAATTCCAAAGTTTAGAGATACCACCTCCCCACGCCCCAAGCTCCCCATGTTGGGCTCCCACCAGAAATTGCCTTTGTTTTTATGCAATTCAAAATGGTGTTTAAGAGCATGAGATTTGGGACTTCCCTGGTGGTGCATTGGTTAAGAATCTGCCTGCCAATGCAGGAGACATGGATGCGAGCCCTGGTCCGGGAAGATCCCACGTGCTGCGAAGCAACAAAGCCCGTGCGCCACAACTACTGAACCCTGTGCCTAGAGCCTGTGCTCCACAACAAGAGAAGCCACTGCAATGAGAAGCCCGCACACTGCAAAGAAGAGCAGCCCCTGCTTGCCACAACTAGAAAAAGTCTGCACACAGTAAGGAAGACCCAACGCAGCCAAAATTTTTTTTAAAAAAGGGACATGAGATTTGGAATCACACGGATTTAAATTACCACCCTGGTCCTCCTACTTCCTGGGGCAAGTCAGCTTCTCAGAGAGCCAGTTTCCTCATCTGTCAAATAATGATAAGTGTAGATTAGAAGCCACCACACACATGAAGCCCTTAGCACACAGACATCAGGCAGCAAGATGCCAAGTTTACCATCGGTGGGGGTCGGATCAGGGCTCTTGGGAGATTGTGCATTGGCTGGTCATTCTCATGAATCTAATCAAGAAGATATTGCCAACAAAGATGTGTGGTGAGGAGAGGACCGAGATCAAGGCAGGAGGATGGGTCCCAGATGGGTTTCAAGCTCGGGATGCAGGACACAGGAATCCAGTTCCAAGGTTTGGAGTAAACAGGGCTGGAGACCCAGGAGAGAAGGTCAGATGGGAGAGTGTGAGCAAGGAACACACTGTGGATTCCTGAGACAAGAGGTCATGCCCAAGGCTGGGCTTTTGCTTTTGCTTTCTTTTGCTGTTTCGTTTTCTTTTGCTGTTTCGTTTTCTTTACTGAGCTCCAACACACAAGTGCATGGGTGGGCTTGTCCCACTTAGAGGGGCCTGTGACAGGAAGGACCATTTTCCCCACAGCTGGAGACTCTTGGAATGCTGGAATTCAATCTCCCTTTGGATGGGTGGTCTGCTGAACCGTCCGACCCCTCCCCGCCCTTATTCCTATGTTGGAATATGTCTTTGCAGCTCTGGATCCAGCCAACACAGAACACTTTCCTTGCTGCTTAAATTAGCACATGAGAAATAACTAGAGATAGAAATCACAGTTCACTTAACACCAATTATTTCCCTGGAAATGAAGATTAATATTGAGCGTGTTACTTGCAGGGAGGAGAGTAAACATGCACAGGCACACACCCTCCAAGTAAACGTGCAAATCTAATCCTTCAATTACTTCAGACCCAACACACCAAGCAGCCCTGGTGGCTAAATGTTTCCTAGTTGGTTGCTATGATCAAATCCAGGAACTGGGGAATGTTCATGGCTGGCCCCAGTGGTAGAGACACAATGCAGAGGAGATGGGAGTTCCAGGGTAACTGGGTGAGTTTTGGGGCTCCAGTATTCCCCAGAGGTGTATCCATCCTCCCCAAAGGGACAACAGGTGTCCAGGTTTGCCTGCCCTGTGTCTGTAGCAGCTCTGTAAGAAACTCTGGTTATAGAAGTTCAGACCACAGAGCAGTGAGTGGATGAATGAATGGGTGAGTGACCTCATGAGTAATGAGTAACTGAGTGTCAGTGAAGCAGCTCACGCAGGACCAAGAGTCAGAGGTCCCGATGCCCAGTCCAAACCTTGGTCTAACCTGTCGTGTACAGCCAGCTACCAGACAGGCTTCACAGAGGAGACAGCATTGAAAAGTAGGCAACATTTTAAGGAGTGAAGGGTATTCCAGCAGAAGCGTCAGTAGCAACTAAGATCTGAAAGCAGGAAAGTTGGAGGCATAAATGTGGAAGAGTGAGAGGTGTGTGTGTGTGTGTGTGTGTGTGTGTGTGTGTGTGTGTGTGTGTGTGTGTGTGTGTATTTTCTCTCTGGCAGGAACAAGGAAGGATTGGGAGGGATAATATTAACCACATTTGTGTGGTAAGCTCTGGGTTTTTCAGAGCACTTTATATATACAATTATCATGAGGAATTCTCAAGGCAGTTCTACGTGGTGGGTATTTGCCCCATCAAGGAACCTGACATGCGGGGAGGTGAAATAAGTTGCCCAGAGCCACAGAGATGGAGAGTCACCAAGCAGGAATGTGAACTTCAGCCTCCTGTGTCCAAACCGGGAGCTCTCCCCATGCCTAGTTGCCTTAGAGTGGGGAGAGGCTTCGAGCACCTGTCCAAGAAGTGAGTGGCCCAGGCTGGCGGTCTCTCCATCATCAGCAAGTTCCATCAGGATCCCAGTGATAACAAGGAGTTCAGAACTCAGCTGCCGGGCACTGCTCACCTTCTGAAACATCTCCAGCTACTCGGTGACCAGGGTAGGAAGACGAGAGGTGAAAACTGGGTCTTTTATCAACAACTGCACATTAATTACCTAAACTTCATAGCAGCCATGCCATGCTCCTCAAACCTTGCACATCTGTGTGCCCCAAAGTTATTATTCCCAACTGCCAAGCTATGGTGTCCCTGAGACAGCATGTGTGATTCAAGTTCAATTGCAGAGTAAAGATTGTCAACTGTCTTACCCTTCTTCCCCTGCTCAACAAAGCCACTACAGACCCAAACATACACCTCCTGACCCTTCCCTGCCACATGACTCAGGCTGGTCCCCTGAGGTTACTGACCTGAGAAAAGCTGAAGGAAAAATAAGGCTATTGCCTATCACCTCTGTGTGAGCCCAGTGTGGGTGTATCCAGAAAATTCAGAGCAAGGGACTCACTCCTGTTAGCTGAGTCCTGCCAGCTCAGAGACCACAGGACAGAATTTAGAGCTACACAGATGCAGGTTTAAATCTTAGCTCCGCCGGAATGCAGCGGGGTGACCCTGAACTAGTTCACTAACCTGTCAGCCTCAGCCATTCCATGTGTCATAGAGTGGTCATTCCACCTGGCAGAGGTGTCCTGAGGATGGGAGAGTCACCTGTAAAAAGCCTGGCATACTGAAAATACCCAGTAAACATCAGTCCCCTCTTTGGGGAGACTGCTTACCAGTCTTAGAGGCACTGAGTATCCTAGGTAGGGCCTCCCCTTGGTAGGAATGAAACTTACATGAAATAAGTGCTTCCAATTCGGAGGATTGGGTTCAACATGCCCCGTTCTAAGTCTGGTTGTCTGTAAATCACTTTGGGGGACTCTGGCTGCTTTCCAGGCTACGTCTACAGCCTACGTCTATAGGATCCCTGCCTTTGGGAAATGGGAGAATGAATGTGATTTCCTCCTTCTGGTCGGCAGGACTGCAAATATGGAGACTGGATGTGAGTTCTTGAGGAGGGTATGGTGGCTAAGGCTGTGTGAACCCTGAGGAACACCATGGCCAGCAGGGCACAGACCAAGACCGGCTCCAGCCCTCCCTCTGCTTCAGGATTCCCTCTGATGTTCCCGTCTGGGAGCCACGCGGCCTCGGTGCACACACGCAGTTGGTGGGATCTCACTATCCCTCAGTGGGCCCAATCCATCCTTGAACAGTGGCTGTTAGAAAGCTGACAGTTGGGAAAGGCAGGAGCAAACGCTTGAGACTGAATGGTAAGCAAATGAAAAGGGTCCATTAAAATTGATATTCATTAGTGTATGTATAGCATACATACATAGCAGAGTGACTACAATGATATACTAAAATGGTTAGTTTTTAATCAATGGATGGCAGGATGAGGGGTGATTGTAAGCTTCTCAATCTTTGCTATATTTTCCATAATGAATATCTGTTTACTTTTCTAATCAAGAAAAAATTAAGCATTAATCAAAGGAAATGATTCCTTATATCAAGCAGATGTGTGTATATATATATAATATATATATATATATATATGTCTTTCTAAAGTGCAGGTTTCTTGATTACCAGCCTCACACTCTTATCAATAAAAGGAATAATGTAGATGGAAACATTTGTGAGCTACCTATGTTCTACCAGGCTGACTCATAATATAATCAACATGTAAACTCCAGCACATAATAAAAGGATGACCCTCCACTGCATAAAGAGATTCTTTACTTTGCTTAAGGAATTGCCAGAGGTACATTAAGCTGATACACACAAACAGTTACAGATCAATTAAAGAGAGACCAAGAGCTCAGTAGCCCTGAAACAGTATTAAAGTGGGTAGTTTTGATGGCTGGTCACTTCACAGACCTTTCAGTGCCTCAGTTTCTCCAGGTAAAGACAAGCTGGACTAGATGATTTTGAAAGGATCTATGAGCTCTTCAGGAGTGATCAGAGGAAAAATAAATATTTAAGTTGGCATCCAGACATTAAAACTGTGAAAGCAACTGATGATTGGATACTCAACCCTTAAGAATCTCCATCTCTAGAGATTCAAAGGATCTAGACTCAGCATAACTAAAACAAAAAAAAACCCTAATATCAGTGAAAACTGAAACTAGTAAACACAATATCAACATTTGAGAACCATTGCCCCTAGAAGATCAGATAAGAACAAAGACAAAACAGTTCTGAAATGTTAATATGAGCCAGCAGAAAAGTAGACTTTATCTGTAAAAACCACACACACACACACACACACACACACACAGCACTCAGATATGACACAGGAAGCTTCACCTATTGATACAAACCATCTAATTATTTTAAAATAGTAGAAAATTATAGAAGGATCTTCGATCACTGCTTTTCAATATTTCTTTTAATCCACAAAACGCTTTCTTCAAATGAAATCTTACATGGAACCGTTAAAAGCAGAGCTTCTCTGATTGATGGTGTGCAGAGATACATACCTGCCGTGTGGCACCCAAAGGGGACACCCACGTCTTTCCACAGAACATCAGGAGCTCCACAGAGCACAGGCGAAAAGCCACTGGTCTCATCGGAGCCCAGAGAGGACACGTGACTTGCTTAATGTCACACAGCAAGCTGGTAGCAGATTGAGGACTGGCCCATGATGCAGCATCACGCTGCCTCCAAACCCAAGAGGATATGACCAGAAGTCAACTCTTCAGGCTCACCTGCTTGTTCCACATCAGACACCCCAATCACCTCTCACCCCTGGCAGAGCTATCCCTGGACCAGGTATACTTGCACATCATCCTGTTCCCCGCTCTCTCCCTTGCACCCCACATCTTATTGGTCAACTTGTCGTTTTGATTCCACCTCCTTAATCAATATTATCTCTAGGGTGAAGCCAAGATTTAGGCTCAGATCTCAAGACAGCTCAGCTCTTGCTCTGCCCACCTCCAGGGCTGATCCAAGACCTCCTCATTAAAAGGATCTCAGACTTTTGGTGGCCTCCAAAAGACCCAGCCACATGACCATCCACGTGACCATCCACGAGTGTTGGCAAACACAGAACTTTTCCCAAAACCAACAGCAGAGGCAGTCTCTCTGTGAAGTGCTCACAATGGCCATAACTTCCTTGAAAATGTCATTTCTTTTTTAATCCTTTTTTTAAAAATTTTGTCATGATGTTTTTGTTTTTTTGTTAAAAGATGAACGATAGCTCCTGGTAAAACTGATGACCCTGGGATTTGTCTCCATATCTTAGCAATCTGTTCCATAGTCCATCAAAGAGGTGGTGAGACAGTAATGATGCTTTTATTAGCAACCTTTACACTTTGTCAAAATTAAAATGAAAACACAACATTCATATGTAAATCCAGTTACCTTTGAGGTTCCCCATATACTTTATCCCTTCCAAAAAATTACAGATTATTAAGAAGTGTTTAAAGAGTGGGAGACAAGTTTCAGGGGAGTGTGAAAGAGGCAGAGTGAGACAAAGGGGCAGAGAGGATGAGGTGCTTTGACCTTTCCCTTCTCTTTCATGCTCACTAACATCTCAGTCTGTGGTTTCAGTGCTCATCCTTTGTCCGACACAGCCAACCCCTGGCCGAGCCTGACTCATGCATCACAGTTCCCCCAGACCCAAAGCCTGAGAAAGGACAGTAGGAAGGTGTAAAGGGGGAAGGAGCTCCTGTTTACAAATATTTCTCCTTGAGGATGAACTATTTATAGCAGAAGATGACCATGGACACCGATTGGTAAAAGGCCTTATTTAAAATTATGCAGCCAAACTCCCTAATTGACAGGTACTCACTGTTATATATAAAATAGATAACCAACAAGGACCTACTGTGTAGCACAGGGAACTCTGCTCAATATTCTGCAACAATCTAATTGGGAAAAGAACTTGAAAAGAATACATACATGTATATGTATAAATGAATCACTTTGCTGTACACCTGAAACTAACACAACATTGTTTTACTTTGTTTTTTTAACATCTTTGTTGGAGTATAATTGCTTTACAATGGTGTGTTAGTTTCTGCTGTATAACAAATTGAATCAGCTATAAGTATACATACATGCCCATATGCCCTCCCTCTTGCCTCTCACTTCCACCCTCTCTTTCCTACCCCTCTAGATGGTCACAAAGCACAGGGCTGATCTCTCTGTGCTATGTAGCTGCTTCCCACTAGCTATCTATTTTACCTTTGTTAATGTGTATATGTCCATGCTACTCTCTCACTTCGTCCCAGCTTACCTTTCCCCCTCCCCATGTCCTCAAGTCCATTCACTACATCTGCATCTTTATTCCGGTCCTGCCCCTAGGTTCATCAGAACCACTTTTTTATCTTTAGATTCTTTATATATGTGTTAGCATACTTTTTTTTTTTTTTTTTTTGTGGTACGCTGGCCTCTCACCATAGTGGCCTCTCCCGTTACGGAGCACAGGCTCCGGACACGCAGGCTCAGCAGCCATGGCTCACAGGCCCAGCCGCTCCACGGCATGTGGGATCTTCCCGGACCAGGGCACGAACCCGTGTCCCCTGCATCGGCAGGCAGACTCTCAACCACTGCACCACCAGGGAAGCCCTAGCATACGGTATTTGTTTTTCTCTTTCTGACTTACTTCACTCTGTATGACAGACTCTAGGTCCATCCACCTCACTACAAATAACTCAATTTTATTTCTTTTTATGGCTGAGTAATATTCCATTGTATATATGTGCCACATCTTCTTTATCCATTCATCTGTCGATGGACACTTAGGTTGCTTCCATGTCCTGGCTATTGTAAATAAAGCTGCAATGAACATTGTGGTATATGACTGTTTTTGAATTATGGTTTTCTCAGGGTATATGCCCTGTAGTGGGATTGCTGGGTCATATGGTAGTTCTATTTTTAGTTTTTTAAGGAACCACCATACTGTTCTCCATAGTGGCTGTATCAATTTACATTCCCACCAGCAGAGCAAGAGAGTTCCCTTTTCTCCACACTCTCTCCAGCATTTATTCTTTCTAGATTTTTTGATGATGGCCATTCTGACTGGTGTGAGGTGATACTTCATTGTAGTTTAGATTTACATTTCTCTAATGATAAGTGATGTTGAGCATTCTTTCATGTGCTTGTTGCCAATTTGGATATCTTCTTTGGAGAAATGTCTATTTAGATCTTCTGCCCATTTTTGGATTGTGTTGTTTGTTTTTTGATATTGAACTGCATGAGCTGCTTGTATATTTTGGAGATCCTTTGTCTGTTGATTCTTTTGTAAATATTTTCTCCCATTCTGAGAATTGTCTTTTCATCTTTTTATGGTTTCCTTTGCTGTGCAAAAGCCTTTAAGTTTCATTAGGTCCCATTTGTTTATTTTTGTTTTTATTTCCATTACTCTAGGAAGTGGGTCAAAAAGGATCTTGCTGTGATTTATGTCAAAGAGTGTTCTTCCTATGTTTTCCTCTAAGAGTTTTATAGTGTCTGGCCTTGCACTTAGGTCTTTAATCCATTTTGAGTTTATTTTTGTGTATGGTGTTAGGAAGTGTTCTAATTTCATTCTTTTACATGTAGCTGACCAGTTTTCCCAGCACCACTTATTGAAGAGGCTGTCTTTTCTCCATTGTATATTCTTGCCTCCTTTTTCAAAGATAAGGTGACCATATGTGCATGGGTTTATCTCTGGGCTTTCTATCCTCTTCCATTGATATGTATTTCTGTTTTTGTGCCAGTACCATACTGTCTAGATTACTGTAGCTTTGTACTATAGTCTGGAGTCAGGGAGCCTCATTCCTCCATCTCCATTGTTCTTTCTCAAGATTGCTTTGGCTATTCAGGGTCTTTTGTGTTACCATACAAATTGTGATTTTTTTTTGTTTTAGTTAGATGAAAAATGTCATTGGTAGTTTGATAAGGATTGCATTGAACCTGTAGATTGCTTTGGGTAGTAAAGTCACGTTCACAATATTGATTATTCCAACCCAAGAACATGGTATATCTCTCCCTCTGTTTGTATCATTTTTAATTTCTTTCATCTGTGTCTTATAGTTTTCTGCATACAGGTCTTTTGTCTCCTTAGGTAGGTTTATTCCTAGGTATTTTATTCTTTTTGTTGCAATGGTAAATGGGCATGTTTCCTTAATTTCTCTTTCAGATTTTTCATCATTAGTGTATAGGAATGAAAGAGATTTCTGTGCATTAATTTTGTATCCTGCTACTCTATCAAATTCATTGATTAGCTCTAGTAGTTTTCTGGTAGCATCTTCAGGATTGTCTATGTACAGTATCATGTCATCTGCCAACAATGACAGCTTTACTTCTTCTTTCCTGATTTGGATTCCTTTTATTTCTTTTTCTTCTCTGATTGCTGTGGCTAAACTTCCAAAACTATGTTGAATAATAGTGATAACGCAACATTGTTAATCAACTGTACTCCAATATAAAATTAAAAGTGTTAAAATTAATTAATTAATTAGTTAGCTAAATTAAACAAAATTATGCAGCCAAATATGAGATGTGAGAATTGAAATAAATAGTAATCCAACGGGAAAAAACTCTCCAGACTGTTTCCATGTACCTTTTTCAAATATGAGCTGAGATTGGACAGTTCATACTAATAAACACATTGCCATAGAAAGCCTGAAGGATGGGCAAGTAATTCTCCTCAGGGTCATCTGGGAAGGTTTCAGAGAAGCGGTGATTTTTTAGTAGGATTGTAGCAGACAGAGTGTTAAAGTAGCCCATATGATGCCCACCTCCTGTGGTTCACACCTGTATGATCTTCTCCCCTGAGTGTTGTTAGGACCATGGTTGCTTCTAGCCAATAGAATATGGCAAAGCTGGTGAGATGTAATGATTATGTGTAAGTGATAACATGATTATGTTACATAAGACTATAACACCCTCCTTTCTGGAGTGTCTCTCCCTCCCTGGCTGACTGTGAGGAAGTGAACATCCATGCTGGGAAACCCCACAGACAAAGAACTGCAGGGAGTCTCTGGAAACCAAAGACAGCCTCCATCTGATGGTCAGCCAGAAACCGAAGCTCTCAGTCCTATGATTTCAAGGAAATAGATGCTGCCACCAACACAGGAGTGGAGAAGCAGATCCTCCCCGGTCAAGCCTCCAGATGAGCTCCCAGCCCTGATAGACTTCTTGATGGAAGCCTTGAGGGACCCTCAGCAGATGACCCAGCTAAGCTGTGCCCAGTCCCCTGACTCACAGAAATGGTGCAATGAGCAATACAGTGTGGTGGTGTAAGCCACTACATCTGCAGTTGTTTCTTACAGAGTGATAGAAATCTTATACAAGGAAGTTGGGGGAAGTAGTTAGAATTTGCCAATTGTAGGAAGTGAAGGAAATTCCAGACAAAGGGAACAGCAGATGTAAAAGCATAGTAACAAGAAGGTGTATATTTTGCTTCAAGAAAGGTATGCATTTAGATATTCCTAGGTTAAGAAAGTGGGTAGGAGGTGGAAGATAAAAGGCAACTCAAAGAAAAGAGTTAAAATATATTTAACCTCAGGCCAGTGTTTCCTTGACATGGACTGACATCTGATCCTCCTGGGGAACTTTGTGTCAATCCAAGGCTCTGGTGCCACCCACAGAGATTCTTCTTCACGGTGTGTAGAATAGGGCAGAGGTATGGTAGGTCTAACAAATGCCCCAGGTGATCCTGATGCAGCCACTCCATAGAGCAGGACTGGGAACAACTTCTGCACTGCACAACACCCTGCAAGGTGTCTCTCAGTACAAGAGTGACATTAAAAAGTTGATTTTCAAGAGGTGTAACCCAAAGCAGTCTGGAGGATGGTCTAGTGGGAAAAGAAGGGCTGGAGACTATGGTCCAGGGGTCACCTAGGAGAACACTACAACAATGGCAATCTGAACTAGGGAATGGCCAGGCACTGAGGAGAACTGTACACAAGGGAGAGGTATGAATGACCCTTGGCAGGATCTGGTGATGAGTCAGATGTAAACAGTCAAGAAAAGAGAGATGTGGGGGAGATCTGAAAGAGAGAGAGAGAGAAGGGAGGGAAACAAGGAAGGAGGAGAGGAGGTGCAGCTTTGGAGGGATGATAAGGAGCTCTGTTTTCACGAACAGAGTTTTGCCAGCTCTGTCCTCACTGACCTGCGGACCTGCTAACTGGGCCTTGGGAGATTTTGAGTGTTGATTTTGGGTCTGTCTGTACTGAAATTGTCCAGACTCCAAATTTCCAGGAAATGAGATCCTCTCCACATGGAGGCCATTTACAGAGAAAACTGCTAAACCCGGATAATCCCTGCAAGTGGCACAGCGGCTGTTTAGCCACTTCAGGCCTATAATTGCCACCAAGTTCAACTCTGGAGGCAATGTAGCCAGCACTGCTTCAAGGAACACTGGACAGAGTGACCCTCCTCCCATGAACCATGAGTATAAAAGGCCAATTCCCGGACCCGGCCTCAGCGGGCTGATCCCACTGAAAGCCTTTGAGTTGAGGATTGAGTTCATTCAGTCAGCATTTGCTGAGAGCACACTGAGTGCCCAGCACTATTCCAGGCTTGGCGGGGGGCTACTGCCCTGAACTAGACAGGGGTGTCCCCATTTGATGGAGCACCCCACCTTTTCTCTCCTGTGAGAACCCTCAGGGGTCACAGAGTTTAGAGACTCCAGGGGTGGGGGAGGCTGTAGGAGGTGGCACCTTCTTGGCCCTCATGCAGTCTCCATTCCTCCAAAACTGCCTTTCTTGCCAGGGCTGTGTTTTCCAAAGTAGGTTCTGTGGAACCCTGTTTCTGGGGGTTACAAATAAACATCAGACCTTCAAGAAGGAGGTTCAGTGATAGTAAATGACACATACGTAGCCCCTGTTGCATTCCAGGCATGTTCTAAGCACGTAATGATATAAATTCACAAGACCCCTCCAACTAGCATGATCCTTATTTTTCTCAGGGGGATGCCAAGGCATAGAGGGTTAAGTTGCTGTCAAAGGTCACAAGCCTAGTCAGTGATGGAGCTGATAATCACACCCAGGGATCAGGATCAAGAGTCTGAGCTTTCATACTACACATCACTAGCATTATGATGGTCAAACAAGCCAGGAAAATCCTGGGTTTAAAAAACATAAAGTCACACATACCCCTGATAAATATGTTTTCATGAGATTTTTGGCCATTCAATAATCTTTTGTGAAATACCTGTTTAAATATTTTGCACATTTTACTGAGTTGTTTGTCTTTTTATTATTGATTTGTGGAGGATCTTTATATATGATGGAAACCAGTCCTTTGCAGATATTATATGTATTGCAAATATTTTCTCCCAGTTGGTGGCTTGCCTATTCATTTTCTTGATGATCAGAAGTATTTCATTCTGATGAAGCCCAATTTATCAAAGTTTTCTTTTATAGTTAACGCTTGCTGTGTCCTGTTTAAAAATATGTTTCCCTGACCCAAGGCCATAAAAATACTTTTCTATGTTTGTGTATTGTTCTACCTTTGACATTTGGTCTTATGATCAATCTTGAGTTACTTTTCCCATATGATATAGGGTGAGGGTTGAGAGATTTTATTTTCCATGTGTATATCCAGCTGTTTGGACACCATTTCTTGAAAGGACTTTCTCTGTTGAATTGTTTTGTTGTCTGTGGCAGATCAGTTGACCACATAAGTGTGCATCTATTTCTGGGCTCCCTATTCTCTTCCATCAATGTATGTATCTATCTTTATACCAATGTTGCTTTGATTACAGTAATTTTTATTATGTATCAAGGAAATGAAAATTAAAATCTTAATGAGATCCAAACACACCCACATCAGAATTGCTAAAATTAAAGGACGGACAGCACCAAATGCTAGCAAGGATGTTGGGTAACCAAAGTTCATATTTGTTGCTGGTAGGAATGTAAAATGGCCCAACCACTCTGAAAAGCTGTTTGCCATTTTCCTATGAAACTGAAGTTACACTCACCCCATGACCCTGAAATTCTACTCTGAGATGTAGAAATTAAAATGTAGGTTCACATATAAGCACTCACATGTGAGTGGTCATAGCTGCTTTACTTGTAATAGCCAAATCTGGAAACACCCTAAATGTCCTTCAACAGGTGAATGAATAAGCAAACTTTGGTATGTCCACACAATGGAATTCTACCAAGCAATAAAAAGGAGCAAACTGGGTAAATACAACAACAAGATGAATCACAAAGACATTACGCTGAGTGAAAGTAATGGACTCAAAAGCCCACCTACTAAGTAATTCAAATTAGAAGTTCTGGAATGGGCAAGTTAACCTATGATAAAAGAAACTTTATCCTCAGTGGTTGTTTCCTGCAAGGAATGACTGGGAAGCATGAAGACCTCTCTGAGATGATGAAATTTCTCTATCTTCATGAAATATGGGTTACATGGGTATAGGCACACCTGTAAAAAATTACCGAGCTCTGCATTTTATCTCAATAAAAAATTAAAATTGAATGAAAGTTACATTTAAATGGAAGGAAAAAAAGTATAAAAGAGGTTTCTTCTTAAATGGCATTTAGGTAAGCTAAAACAACCTGGAAATCTCTAGAAGAGGGCTAGAGGGTTTCATTTTGGTTGTTGAGATGGGTTGAATTGTGTCTCCAGAAACTCACATGTTGAAATACTAACCCACAGCACTTCAAAATGTGACCTTATCTGGAAATAGGGTCTTTGAAAATGTAATTTGTTAAGATGAGGTCGTCCTGGAGTACAGCAGACTCCAATCCAACATGAGCAGTGTTCTTATAAACGGGGGAATTTGGGCACAGACTCGCGCACGGGGAGAACACCATGCAAAGGGAGAAGTTATGTCACTACAAGCCAAGAAACTACCAGAAGTTTGGAGAGAGGCCTGGATCAGGTCCTTCCCTAGAGCCTTCAGAGGGAGCACGGCCCTGCCAACACTTTGATCTCAGACTTCTGACCTCTAGGACTGTGAGGCGATAAATTTCTGTTGTTTAAACCACTGTTTGTGGTACTTTGTTACTGCAGCCCGAGCACAGTGTACAGCCGTAGATCCATATTTTCCCCCTTGGTGTGTCTTTGGTAACAGACCCTAGATAATGTTCCTTGTTCTAAGAAATAGCTCATTCACTTATGTTTTTTGTTTTTTGTTTTTTTTTTTCCCCAAAGAGATAAAAGCATCTATTGTGACCAGGGCTGCTGCATTCACATAAATGAAGAATTATAAAAAATGATAAATGACCTCTGACCCACCATACACAAATGATGTTCCAGTGAACTTTCTCCTTTCACCTCCAAAGTCTAGAAGGTGGGATCACTGCTCCCATTTCGCAGATGAGGCAAATCAGGTTCCTGTCAGGCAGCAGTTACCCTGAACAAATGCAGCTTTTGCTCCATACCTGGATGTCAGATCATCTCACTTCTAGGTTCCCCAAGGCCCCTGCTGGCCGCTGGGTTGGGCTTCCTCTAGGTGAGAAGAAGGAAGGATGGAGAACAAGGACCCTGAGCACCTGGCTGGTCTCCCTGTATGTTCCTGGAGCAGGGCATGAGTCAGTCACAACCACGTGAGAATTCTACCCTGCTGGTCACTCACTGTCACTGGTAACCCCAGACACACCTCCCTGAGCCCCCATTTCTTTCCCTACAAATCATCATACCCCCTAAGCCACAGGCTCCAGTGATACCCAGGAGACAAGAGCTCCCCTCAGGTGTTGGGGCAAACTATGGAAACTGCTCTTTGGTTCTGTCTCCAGAAGTCACCCCTCCCCTCCGCTGTCCAGTCTCTTCACTGCTTGTCCGGCTGAAGGTACAGAGGTGGCCTGGAGCTGGGTTTGGAAAATGAAAGCCCATTTCATAGTCTTTTCCAAAATGGGCTAAACAGTGTGATCTCTCCTTACCCACTGACGGGAATGGGAAACGCGGAACAATGGGCAATAACTAGTTTCAGCCGATTCTGATGTGCAATATCTCTCCTTTTTAACTGAGATAATAACAGAGAAGTATGCCTTCGTGAGGTTTAGTAAAGAAGGCCCAGATTAATACCCCAGTCAGATGGCTTTTGAAGCAAAGCTTCTATTCAAGTCGCTGCCAAAAAGTCACTTTATCTTCCCTCCGTTGCATCTCAGATTTTGTCTACCCTTTTTGTCCTTAATTTTAAATCCTTTTTATTATTATGTTTTCTCATGTAAGCAGCAAGGGGGTTATTTGGTACTCATTCTTTTGGAAGCAATTATCCACAGGAGAGAGGCTCACTTCATTTGGGTTGCATTTTATATCCAGACCGGATAAAAATGCACAAAATTGAATTTGCTTGTGCAGCTCAGACACCAAAAAGTTCTTCCTTGTGAATTTCAACTCAGCTGCCTGTTGACTAAGCCCTCTTTGGAAGACTAGGTGAGTGGTGATCCCTTCTACAACATTCTCTCTGGTAGCCCTAAGATTATCTCCTTGCTGCTTAATCAGGAAAATAAAAAACTTCATTTAATTGCCCATTAATTCAGACCTTTGAGACCCCAAGCTGTCTGTGAATTTGAACAGAGAGTATTCTTGCTTGGTCTAAAAAAGAATGTCTCTTCCCTAGACGGTGGCAAAATCCTCTTAATTCAAAGTCTTTATTTATTTTTTAACAAATGAGTTCCTCATGTCTAGAGAAGGGGTGGGAAAGGGGAGATTTGGTACCCAAGCCCTACCAAATCCATTACAAGCATAAAATTGCTGTGTGACATCTCACAGATCTTAAACTGTTACGTGAATATTGCATTCTACTCTGTACACGTCTGCATTTCATTTTAATATACTAATGACGTTTTAAATTAACTACCATAGGTAACCAAAAATATAATAATAATAACTTTCCTATCTGTCTTGTAGTTGTTAAGCAAGGGACAACTGACTTGATGTTTATCAATTTTACAAAACGTGGCTGACCTAAAGAGAATTTACTTCAAATGGTGCATCACTGTTGGCATGGAGGCAACTCCTCTTTTCTCTGCTTCTGTCTCAAAATGTTTAGAAACCACAACCATGAGCATATGTGAATAAAGCATCATCACCTCTTTTTCTGCTTTATGGGCTCTCTCCAGGCACTGGCTAAGGGGTGAATATGCCCTAAAAGTGGCAGAACTCATCTTGCAGGTGACATGACAATGATGATACTAGCTTCTTGCTGACTGGTTAAGGTGCCTGTGTCTGATCCCCTGATCCACCAGCCAAAATACTTACTGCCTCTGGAAGATATTTGTCAATGAACATTTTCACTAAGAAAGCCCCTGATCGTGGGCTTTATTTTCCCATTCCTGCTCTAATTTCATCCCATGTAAATGAGCTCATCTGGGCAGCCTCAGCTGCACCCCTTCCCCTCTCTCCCCTGGCCCTGGAATGTCAGCTGCAAGGAAGACCCTTATTCTGCATGTTTTAACATGAAAGGAGATGGATCTTTACTCTATGCTGGTGGGTAAGAACATTCAGACTTAAGATCAAAAAGCTTCTAAATAAATGAACTCCATGAGCTTTATTTACCGTTAGTGGGGACAATTCTTAACTCATTTTATCTGGGTTTTACCTTTTGCGCTGGAGCCTTTGCTTTTTCCCTCCAGGAAGAAAAATAGCCATGCACCCCCAACTTCACGAACCCTTCCCTCACCTTCTGCACTGAAGGCAGCCCACATTGGGGCAGGGAGCAAGCTCTGGGGAGTGCTTTCCATTTTATCCTAAGCCGAAAAATGGGTACCCGTGTCCTCATGGTTCAATGGAGAGGGTACTGTGCCCACTGCAGGGGCCACCTCTTGGAGGGGTGACTGTGAAGGAGTCTTGGCTACTGGAGGTGAATGGACTGAATCCCACCCTCTGGACCTCATCATCAGGCTGGGATCTGGCCTCTCTGCCTTTCAAATTGATGGGTCCTGCCTGGGGACTTCCACTCAGTCTCTCCCCTCCTCCAGAAAACCCTCCATCCCCCCACTGAGTCTAAAAGTATCCATCCACTAGGCCAAAAAATGGGGAGGGACATCCTGACCCTCTCCCGCCTTAAATCATCTTAAATTACTTTCCACCAATAGACGGTGACCCCCGTGAGCCCGGGTTTGTGTCCATCTGCTCTGTGCGTGTGTGTGTGCGTGTGTGTGCGTGCACACTCACCCTTGGCCCAAGTCTGGCTCATGCCCATCTAATGGACAGAGTGGACAGAGGCACAGGTGTTCAACCACTAAAGAACTTCAACGGCAGTTCTGGACTCATCACTGGGCACTAGTGTTTCCACTTTTACACAGGATGTGCCTTTCTTCTCTGTAAAGCATGTGGCTGAATTTCTAAGCCTTTTCTAAATAAACTCTACTCCTGACCTAAACCCAGGGCCTCCTCTACACATCACTGGGGGGACAACAGGGAATTCCCACTGTGTCCCAATGTCGGTCAGTTGTGCCTATGTATCTCCCTACAACACTCTGCTCCATCTGGGGATGCAGGGCTGGGATGCTGTGCTAGGTCTCCTGCCTGCTCCTCAGCTAAGGAAGAGGGTGCGTTTAACTGTTGGACCCTCTGATAATACACACAGCAGTGTCCTTCCCCCCAGCAGTCAGCATGCTGACACCAAAGAAGCTAGAAATTAATGACGAATATCCTGGACAAGAAGGCGAGGCAGACCCTCAAAATCTTGTCTGTCGTCACAGGCATTTGAGCTGTGTTTATAATTCCAAACCTCCCCCACTGCTGAAAGAAAATTGCCTTCTCCTCTATCACTACAACCTTCTCATCAAAAACAAGATCATCCCTCGTTGTAAAATATTGCAGGTGAGCAGCTGCTGTTTCCTTAAATCAAGACATTTGTCAAAGAGCTTTGACAGGTCCTTGTCAATAAAGACAAAAAATTCAAAATATGTGTCCATCCTGTGTTAGGGGGGAAAAAGTGACAACATGTGTTGTTCATTCCAGTCAACATTTTGCCCTTGCAGTGAGTTATTTTTTCCTTATTACCTGGAACGTATGTGGTGCCCCAATGTTTAATCTTCTACTTAAACTTTGATCTAGAACCAAGGTTCGTTTAAGCGATATACCCAAGTCAGAAAGGATCCAAACCAAAAGCATGAAACATTAGATTCTTGGTGTGGTGGGAAAGCTTTGCTATCAGACAGAACTGGTTTCTAAATCCAGCTCCATCATTTACTGGATGGACCACATTGGGTAATTAATCTAAGCCTCAATTTCCTTATCTGTAAAATGGGAGTAAAAAGAGCACCTACGTTATCTGGGTTCTTGTGAAGACTCATTGTGATAATGCCTGACCATCATTATTCATCATGCCTCTCCTCCATGGTACTTAATAAACTGCTGTTACTTGAGTGCATGCTACATATTATGAGCTTGGTATATAATATTTCTGTTTTATAATGACTTTACAAGGTTGTTTAATCCCCATTTTACAGATGAGCAAACCGAGGTTCGAGAAATGATGTCACCTCCTGAAGTTTCTGAAGCTAACATGCTCTTTCAGGACTGCTGGCCACCTGCACAACCAGAAATTATATCAGCTACCATGAGCTTCCCAAGGATGCGCCACCAATGGGCCCCAAGGGTCAGAGGTATGGTTTCTTGCAGCCAAGTAGGGACTGGAGGGGTGGGGCCCCCGGCTGATCACCTGGTGTGCCGCGAAATTGTTAGCACAATCTTTTTTCTGTGTGTCAAGACATTTTAATGGTTGGAAAGCACGGAGTGTAAGAGCTGAGAAAATCCCAGAGGGTGAAATGGGGCTAAATTATTTAGAGGTTCCAGCTCATTGAGTCATCAGAAACTTTCCCCTCTTCCCCGCCGCTCACCGGTGGCTTCTCAGAGACCGTCCCCGCATCCCACGTGGGCAGCCGGACTCCTCTCTGCTTTTCAAAGAAGCAAAGGTCCAGGCAGCCGACGCCTGTTTGCCCAGCTCTCTGTCCCCTCAGAGATTAGATTACTCATATCTCAACTTGGGAAATGAAAGAGACCAGGCGAAGGGAGGAGGTTATCCAGGTGGAGAAGGTGAAAAAATTTCAATATCACCATCTCGTTCCTTATTCAGGCAAAATGAAAAGTCCTCATTATTAAATCACAAAGCAATTAAAAAATTAAAAATTTCATAAGACCCTACATAAAAGAAATACAAGTATTTAGTGATGGATTAGAAAGTGGAAGTAGGGGGAGAGAAAAAGTAAAAGCCCGCTGGCCTCAGGGGTTTCCCTCTCCGGCGGTGACGAGAGTGGTTTCTGCCCGCACCCTCGTGCCAGCTGCAAGAACTAATAAATTCCGGGCTCCCCTGCCTAGAAGCCAAGGCCGATTAATATCTGCCTACCTTGTTACCTAATTCATTATGGAATAGCAGTTAATTTGATTTGATATTATTTTAATAAAATTCTGTAATATATTAGATTGTTTCAGGCTATCAAAATAATTTTCCAATTATTACAATTACTCAAGCAAGTCTTTTTTTTCCCCCTTCATGAGCGGCAGTTGGTCTGACTCAGAATATATTAGCTCCTACAGCTTCATCCTGGCCAAGGGGAGCAGGGGAGCCATGCATGGTTACCCAGAAGAGCTCCTGCCAAAAGCAGGTGCCCGCAATTCACAGCAAAATGGTCACGGCCACAGACTGATGGGGAGCTCTGGCCTCATGACTCTCTGACCATGAGGGTGGCCCCTCTTCAACCACTGCTAAGTTTTAAGGAAACACTGAGATAAATTTCTATTCAAAAATAACCCTGGAGATCAGTTGACTGGAGGATTGTCAATAGCTTGGAAGCTGGGTGATCAATAATGCCTGGTAGAGAGAGTGTGTGCTGTAAAAGTTCAAATTCAAGTGCTCTTTCTGTTAGCATCTGACCTCCCCGAACCTCCAGCTCATGGTGCAGAGAACAAAGAAGGCTCACCTGATTGGAAGCACGGCGTGAGATTTCAAAGGCAATCACTTTTGCAAAAGTGGTGAATGCCAACATATAACTGGCATCAAGAAATCAGTTCTGCTCTGGGAAGTGATGGATGTTAACTAGACTCATTGTGGTGATCACTTCAAAATATATACAAATATGGAATCAGTGTTTTGTACACCCCAAACCAATATAACACATGTCAATTATAGCTCAAAACAATAAATAAAAAGAGATCAATTCCCTCTCTTCCTTGTCAATCCCCTAGGGAGGTGAGGATGGGGGAAGATCAAAACTTAGGAGGCAATTTGGGGGAAAGATGCCGACCTTGGAGCAAGAAAGCTGGTTTGGGTTCTTGAAGTGTGCAGATCTCTGTATGATGGTAGGTGACACCAAGCCGTGGTGTCTGGATCAGAACTGGAGACACCGCACGGAGCAAGCATGGGCCTCTGTTAGGGCGTCCCCAGCATGCTGAGACAGTTGATGAGCTCAGTCTTTCGTTTATTCACTCAGCAAACATTTACAGAGCTCCAAAGGAGTGATGGTACTGCGGGTGGTGAGCACGGCTGGCAGCTCGCAGGGCCCCTGATGCAGACTCTGCAGGCAGCAGCATCGCCGGCACTGAGTAGGCATCCGATAAACATGGTTGGATGACTTACTCAATTGGTCAGGGGACACCAGATATTAACCAAATAATCACATAAGCAAATTGCAAGTGAAATAATCCAATGTAATTACGATCTACGAAGGACAAGCACAGCCGACTGTGAGACCTGAATACGAGGGGACTTGGTTCACAGAGTATGCAGGGATCCAGAGGATGGGTGGGGATTCGCCAGAAGAGGGAGGGAAGCATGCTCCTGGCAGCAGGTGGCATAAACAAAGGCCCTGAGGCAGGACTGGCAGAGAGTTTCCAGGAACTGAAAGAGGGCCACTCTAAGGGAATGGAGGGCGGTTGGGGAGTGGAGGCCAGGTCCCCGAGGTACCAGGCCCATGGACACAGTAAGGTCTGTGGTTTTGCCCTGTGGATGGGAAGCAGTGAGATCACAAGCCTGGGAGCCTCACGCTCAGGTCTGTGTTTTTAAAGCTTGCTCCGTGCAGTGCGGGGAATGGATTGGCCCAGGCAAGAGCAGGTGTGAATGCCCGTGAAGAGGCCGTGACAGGTGCCCCGGGAAGAAGTGACGTCAGCCTGGAGGTGGGCAGATGTCAGGGTCAGACTCTGCAAGTCCCAGAGGTTGCTCAGCAAGGGATGCTCTGAACAGGCTCCCTCAATCTGAAGGCCAGCTACCTGGTGTTGTGGCCATGCCCAGCTATCCTCCGTTTCACCCCAGAACCCTGGGCGTCCACAGCCCCAGCCTCTGACCCCATGGATAACTCTGCATAGCAGGCCACCCGCCACCCTGGCCAGGGTTCTCCTACTCAGCTCGCAGCTGGCCAGCCCTGGTCTGAGTCGATGTTGCCCCATCAAGACCCAGACACCACCTTGTCGCTGCTGACTCTGTCCTGCCAGGCCAGGCACGGGAGAAATTCCAACTTCCCTCCCAAGGAGGAGGCCTGACCCCACTGTGTGTGCGCTCAGGGGGTAGAGAGGGGAGAAGTTGGTGGATAGACCCCTGTCAGCAAGGGGGCAGAGTTGGGGGCTGAGGAAGACCCAGGCTCAGAGGGAACAACAGAGGTGAGTGGGCTCTGTGCCCCTCGGGATCGTGCCTCTCAGTCCAGATCTGGAAGGGACACGGCCCAGAGTGGAATCACCCATGTAGCACTGTTCACTGGACAGGGGTGAATGGGGAGCCAGAAACGTACAGACCCTCCGGAGGGCTGCAGGGGGCAGGGTCCCTGAGACCCCGTGCATATTTCCAGCCACTATCCCCCAGCCTCCGTAAATCTAGCTGGAAACCAAGAAGCCTGGCCTCAGCTGTGCTGCAGATCAGACGGGCGTCATTTGGCCACACCTGGGCCTGATCAGGGACCTGGGGAGGAATGGGGAACTGCAGGGTCAGGGCTGCTCCAGTGCCCAGAGGCCCACGTCTTCCGTTCTCCGAGCAAACACTCACTGAGCACCTGCTCTGTGAAGTCCCAGTCACCTGTGGGGGACTTGGAATGAACAACACTGGACCTTGGGTCACAGAGGGCTCCCTCGTGGCTTCATGGGAGGCAGTCTGTTATCCAAAAGGGGGTGGGGCAGTGGACGGGAGAACGAGCTGCGTTGGGGGATGGCAGCACCCCCAGGAAAACTGCCCGGGGAGAGGTCTGAGCGGTGGCCACAGTTAGAGGGACTGGCAGCACTGCGTCTCCGAGACGCCACTCCAAATTCAGCTAGGGGATGACGGGGGGAGGGGATGGAATGGAGCTGCGGGCTGCAGAGGCGGGGACCCCACAAGGGACAGGAAGCGGAGAGCTCACAGGTGCCTTCTAGAGAGACGAGATGACTGTGAGGGGAATTACAGGGCAGGTGTCAGAGACGGAGACGGAGGCTGATAGCCTTGGGGGCTCACAGGGAAAGCCTGACCCAGGGCCTTAACACGTGGCCAAGCAGAAGCAGTCAGAGGCCAAGTGAGGAGCTCGGTGGACAAGGGGTGAGCGTTGTGGGTGAGCCAGAAGGCTCTGGAATTCTGGATGAAGCAGGGGTTACGGCCCATCCCCACTCGATGGAGACCTAGGGAGGACCAAGGTGGGGATGCCGTGAGGGGGCCTGGAGCATTCTGTGGCACCTGAACAGAGGTAACAAGTTAGCTTTCAAATGTGTGTCAGTCTCAGAAAAGCAGCTGTGCGATTTCCTGTAATCACTAGGTTTGGAGAACCTCACGTGTGCCTGACACGGTGACCATGCCAAGCAGTCTTCCTCCCTTGTGGGCCTGCGGGACCTGGAGGACAGCAGTCTCCAGGTTTCCAATCCACCTCCCAACTCACAGCCTAGGGTCCTGAGGTCCCCAAGCCCCAGGAGGCTTGCCCCATGGTCTTCAGCTGCCCAGCTTCTTCAAGAAACCCCGACAGAGATCATAACAGCTCAGAATGCACGCCCTCACCCTCAGAGACACACGCTGGGCTTGATTTCCACGCTGGTGAATCGCTTTGTTCTCTTCTCTACTTGGCTAGGATCAGACGAAGGGAAGAGGACCACGGAGAGCTTCGCTCTTCCTGTTCCAAGTGGATGAGGATAAAGAAAGGAAGTATTTTCAAAGCACCACGATGCTATCAATTCCCTGGAGAAGGAGGCATTTTTGTCTGGGCATTAATATTATTTTCTTTAAATTCCCACTCTGGTGGGCTTCCTGCCTAACAGAAAACTCTGTAGTGAGATGAACAAAGAAGAAAAGTGAGTGCTTCGTGCCAGCTTGTGTCCACTTGAAGTAACATAAAAGGTTGGCTCCGAAGGCCACATCCTCCTGAGGAGAGCCACCTATGGTCAAAGTAAGGTCTTAATCTTCCATAGGCACCTACTATAGTGGTTGAATGCTGGCCCCTCGGGAGACGTGTCCACAGGAAACTGGGAATGTGAACTGATTTGGATAAAGGGTCTTTGCCGATGATGTGAAATTAAGGATCTTGGATTCTATGAGACATCCTTGATTATGTGGTGGAACCAATTCAATGACAAGTGTCCTTATGAGAGGAAGGCAGAGGGATCTTCGAGACGTTATGAAAAAGGGGACAGAGATTGGAATTGTGCTGTTACAAGCCAAGGAACACCTGGAGCCACCAAAGCTGGGGGAAGCCAAGAATGGATGCTTCCCGAGAGCCTTCAGAGAGTCCACAGCCCTGCACCTTGACATTGGACTTCTGGCCTCCAGAACTGCGAGAATAAAGTTCCGTTGCTTTAAGCTTCCCAGTTTGTCATCATCTGTGTGGCAGTCCTAGGAACGAACCCACCTAGGTTGTAAGAATATATGATTTTTAGATCAGAGAGCAGAACAAAGTGAGGGTTTTATTTTATTTTTTTAACATCTTTATTGGAGCATAATTGCTTTACAATGGTGTGTTAGTTTCTGTTGTACAACAAAGTGAATCAGCTCTGTGTATAAATATATCCCCATATCCCCTCCCTCTCGAGCCTCTCTCCCACCCTCCCTATCCCACCCCTCTAGGTCATCGCAAAGCACCGAGCTGATCTCCCTGTGCTATGTAGCTGCTTACCACTAGCTATATACGTTTGGTAGTGTATATATGTCAATGCTACTCTTTCACTTTATCCCAGCTTATCCTTCCCCCTTCCCATGTCCTCAAGTCCATTCTCTACGTCTGCATCTTTATTCCTGTCCTGTCCCTAGGTTCTTCAGAACCATTTATTTTTTAGATTCCATACATATGTGTTAGCATACAGTATTTGTTTTCCTCTTTCTGACTTACTTCACTCTATGACAGACTCTAGGTCCATCCACCTTACTGCAAATAACTCAATTTCATTTCTTTTTAAGGCTGAGTAATATTCCATTGTATATATGTGCCACACCTTCTTTATCCATTCATCTGTCGATGGACACTTAGGTTGCTTCCACGTCCTGGCTATTGTAAATAGTGCTGCAATGAGCATTGAGGCACATGTCTCTTTTTAAATTATGGTTTTCTCAGGGTATATGCCCTGTAGTGGGATTGCTGGGTCATATGGTAGTTCTATTTTTATTTAAATCTACGAATGAACAATAATTGCTGCAGAGGGTGTGGAGAAAAGGGAACTCTCTTGCACTGTTGGTGGGAATGTAAATTGATGCAGCCAGTATGGAGAACAGCATGGAGGTTTCTTTAAAAAGTGAGGGTTTTAAATAAAACAGTTACTACCTTAAATAGACTCATCCCCAGGAGAAAAGCTCGAGCATTATGTATGATTTATACGTGCAATGCTTTTACTGAACAATATTAAATGAAGCTTATGTTAACAAAAGTCTGAGTCAACCTATGTAACAGGAGAAGCTAGGCCCGGCGTTGTAACATCCGGCCTCTACTTAGAACAATACTGTGACAATACCTTTGTCCACTTTTCACCTGTGGAAACTGAGGCTCAGGAAGCTGCAGTGATGCTTCTAAACCCCATCACTCAGGAGCAGCAAATTTGTGGTGGAATCCCAGGCCTTCCGATTCAACAGCTTCTTACCATGTTACAGGAGCTGCACCCCACCAGCATGACTTTTACAGTGGTAGTAAATAGCTTATATTTCTATCCTGAATTTCTAAAAGATAGTATGTCTGAGAGAAAGAGGGTCTGATCCAAAGAAATCAATGTAGTCAACTAACGTAAACATGCCCCACTCTTGAGAAAATCCAGTTTCCAAGCCCCAACCTTGAAACCCAGAAGCTCTGTTGTCGCCGTTCTGTCTTGTCCATACAAGACCAAAGGTTAGTGCCTCTTTTAAAGATTTCTTTCATGAAGAATCAGCTAAAATGATGGCAGAGCTTCAAAATTGCTCCAAGATGGTTCTGAAGTCTTTGTGTGGACAACTTTTCCATTCGGTGGTAAAACTGGAAAGCTTTATCACTCTTTTATAACTTTCCATATAATTTTTATGAAACCAAACAGCCAGCATCAAAGACTGTGGGCTGAAATCGTGCCTGTGATCATAACCAAGGAGCAGAATCCAGTCCTGAGGATGGGAAGGCTCACATCTGGCACATGGCCTCCCCAGATGACTTGGCCAGAGAACACAGCCCAGGAGCAGGCAGATGCAGGAGGAGCCTCGAATTTAATAACCGTGCTCGGGTACCAAACCCAGCCATGAAGATGGAGGTGCTGAAACATGCACCCTGCATCCCCACTCCCTGCGTATCCATGGACCAGGAGGTATCATGAAAGAGAAACAGAACTTGGAGGCAGATCGACAGCAGGGGTCAGCCAGGAGGTCTACCACCTCGTTGAGCAGCTACAGATGCTGAGGCCCCTGATGGCCCCCAGTGCTCTGTGCAACACTACGTAAAGGATGCAGAAAAGAGTGCAGAGTCCAGAGGTGGTCCATGCAGGGTCCAAACTCACCTTGCCCTCTTTTCAGCTGAATGACAGTGGGTGAGACATTTCACCTTTTCAGCTTCAGTGACGACCAACTGCACAAGGCAACTGTACTACCACCAGGCAGGGCTGACTCTAGGGTTAGAGAAAAAGTGTGTCAATTACTAGATACCATAAATGGTGGCTGTTATTGTTAGGAACATGGAATAAGGGGAAATATCCATCTGATAGTTGAGGTAGTTGGCTTTTGAAGTCAGAGGCACCTGGATTGAGTTCTGGCTCTATCAGTAATTGTTAAGTTGAGAACAAGTTATTTTGCTTTTCTGGGACTCTGGTGTCTCAGCTGTGAAGTGGGAGGGTGTAGCAGTACCTACCTGTAGTGGGTTGAATGGTGCCTCACCGCCGGAAGATAGCCCCACCAGAACCTGTGAATTGATCTTATTTGGAGAAAAGTTCTTTACAGATGCTACCAAGTGAAGGATCTTGAGATACCCTCCTGGCTTATCCAGGGTGGCCCCAAATCCAATGACAAGTGTCCTTGTCAGAGAAAAGGTAGAGGGGGTTACACACCAACACAGAGGGGAAGCCCACGTGAAGATGGAGGCATACACCAGAGTGGTGTGTCTACCATTCAAGGAACAAGGATGACCAGCGGCCACCAGAAGTTGGGAGACAGGCATGGACCAGATTCACCCTCAGAGCCTCCAGAAGGAGCCAACACTGCTGCCACATTGATGTTGGACTTCTCTTTCCTGAAACGAGTGAGAATCAATTTCTGTGACTTCAAGCCCCTCAGTGTGTGTTCATTTGCTACAACAGCCTTAGCACAGAGCCTGGCCCACGAGAAGCCCTCCTGGACATCAGCCTGCAGAGTCGACAGAAGGGCAGTATCTTAGCCTTCATGGCGCAAACCAGGAAAATACACACCCACAGGCCTCCCCAGCCACACACAGGTGGTTCCCCAGGGCCTCAGAGGAACTTCCTTGTCTAAGACCTCACCATATGTCAAGTGGAGTCAAGAGAACCATCCTGATTTTGTAGCTGTGAAGGCAGTATGGTGAAGGGCACATAAGCAGCAGAGCTGGGACGCAAGCTTATTTCAAATCCTGACCATCAATCAAGTAGGTTTTTTCTTCCTTTTGCTTTGATTTGCTTAGGTTGAAAGAGGTGTGTGTGTGCGTGTGTGCGTGTGTGTGTATTTTAAGGATTGTACAGAAATTCTTTGCCCTTTTGACAAGCCCCCTAAGATATCAGTCTCTACCTGGGACACCCTGGTTTTGCAACAAAGCTGGAATTGTCTCACGTTTGTCCCAAGCGTCCTGAAACGGCATTCTCAGAATACTCTTGTAAAGTTAGCTGTAATTTACCTTAATGGATGGAGAAGGGAAAGTTTGTACACATCCTTCTGCAGTTGTTGAAAGAGGAGTCAAGTTCTAAACACACACCTGCAAACACATGCACTTGTGCACACACACATACACACCTGGGCACACACAGTCACTCACTGCCACTCTGAAGTTAGGGATGGGGTCTCTGACACCAATCTTTGAGATGCAAATTTAAAACTGCAAGTGGGCATTGCCAGATGTACTGTATCCTTCAACCAACCTGTCTGAACAAGAGTGGAAGCTCTTATAATAGCTGTGAAGGTTCCCAAGGCTGTTCCAGGAAGGACGTGGAGTGTATCTCAAGGCAGGGGAACATCCACCCACTCGGTATCCCCCTTGCACATGTCTGGCCCACGACGCCGACCTCTCTGCACCCCTGCCTTTACCTGGGAGGGTACAGGCAGCCTCTCCTGCATCCCCCACCTCTGTAATGACACGGCAGGAGGTGTGAGCACCACGCAGCACCTCCCGGAATGAAAGCAAGACTCAGGAAGCCAGGGGTGCCCATGGGTGAGCACGTGCCTGACCAGGTGGAGCAGGGCTGTCGTTACTGTCCCAGTCATCGTGGTTGAGAGGCCAGCACTCCGAGAGCCATGTCCCTCCAGGACATCCGGTGCACTCTGCCGTGCGCCATGGGGAGTTTTGCCAGCATCTCTGGACACCAGGTTGTTGCTGATCTCCAGGCCCCATGTGCCATTCCTCTTTCTCATGAAAGATAAAGATAAAGACCCTGGACAAGCTTCCTCTGTCCTTCCCACCCCATCCCCACCTGCCTTTCCCACCTCCAGGGAATCTGGGTAGCATCCAGAGATGCCCGCTGTGTGATTTTAGCCCAGACCTCAGGGCCCCCTGCAGACCCCGCCCCCCCGGTGAGGCGTCGTGATCCATCGAGCTCTCTGTCTCCGCACAGGAAAATTTCACTTCCCTCACCCTCTTCCAGAAAGTTCCTTCCTCCTCCACCTTCTCCTCCCAAACATGCCCTAGAAGGCATATGGGACCAGTTCACTCTTGCACAATAAACCCCTGCAAAGAAAACCAGAGCCCTATCCCCCATGCCTGTCACCATGAAATCTGGACACCTCTCACCCAGGCCCAGCTGTGCTGCCTCTCCAGCCGGTCAGGGGTGACCCAGCCACCAGCCCCGGGCTCCGACGGTGGACAGCACAGCACCATCCTTGTACGGTGGGTCACACCAGGGGGGTGAGCATGGTAGACACAGGCACCCCCCCTGCTCCCTGTGTCCACACGCATCCTCCCCCAACTAGAGCTTCATCCTTTTGGTCTGATTTTTCTTCTCTTGGGAGTTTCACTCCCTCCTCCTCTTGGTTGGAGCCCCTTGTTCTGAAGGGTCTTGGGTAGGTTTGGGTTTGACACCCAGCTGTGCTGTTTTCCAACTGTGTGATCTTCAGAAAGTCAGTCTCTCTGTGCCTCAGCTTCGCCCTCAATGAAGTGGGTAGAACACTGTCACCTTGAAGAGGTGCTGAGAAGATGCATAATAGGACAAATGGCGTGGAACGTCTGCCTACAGAAGCACTGATGCTGGCATGCCTGTTGGCTTCTTATCTGGTTGAACTTCACACCAACAGGCTTCTGGCATCTCCGTTTGAGAGACAAACAGCGACTCTGCAAGGGGAAATGAATGGCCCATGATGTGGAGCTGTGCACACATTGGAAAGGGCTTTGGGAATTAAGAGTTTACAGCTGTCGGGAGTTTACTGAAGCTCTAAGAGCACGAACAATGGAAACCCTCTAAGAGCATCTTCAGCACGTGGGTGCTGAGAATGATGGAGAGTAACCCTGGGCACCCACACCCACGTTGGAAGTCCAGCTTGAGAAGGGAGGGCACATGGAGGGGCCTCTGCATTGGGGATCAAGGCCAGTGTCACCCTCTGACCCACCGTGGGCCCCTGAACAAGCCATCACCCTCTCAGAGCCTCAGTGTCCCCTTGGGGGGGCCCTCCAGTGGTCCTTCCTGATGTATCTGTGAGTGAGTGACACATGTGCTCATGGACACGTGTCCTTGAACGTTCAACCAGGCATAACGGACATAATGAAGGATGGAGAAAGCCCAGGGTCTGTGGGAGCTCAGAGTGGGGCACCCCCCAACCAGAAGGGCTGGGAGGACCTCTCAGAGGAGGCTAAGCCAAGGGCTGAAGAACAGCAAGTTTTCCAGGGAAACATGCAAGCCCAGGGGAGTCCAGGCAGAATGACAAGGATGGCAAATCATGGCATATTCACTGACCACACCTGTTTTTGTGACTGCTAGCACCTGAAGCTCCCACCTGGATGGTGTCATCTCAGCTGTGTGACCTTGGGTGGCTTATTCAACTTTTCTGTGACTCAGGTTCCCCATCTACAACATGGGGACGATAGTAGTACGTACCTCAGATGGTTGTGTATGACATTCAGACGCAGTAATCCACGCAGAGCCTGGGCAGGCTCGTCAAGTAGTGAGTCAGGTACGCAGTGTCACAAGCTACCAGATGCACCCCGACCCCTGCTCCTCCGGCCTCTCTCAGAATCTCCACGGGATGTCCCCGCTGGAGCAGGCTGGCCCACACGGCACTCGGGGAGGGTGAAAGGATGTCCACCGTCGTCTTTAGAAGCATCCGAGAGTCCCCTGCCTGCATTTTGCTCCGGCTATTTTATAAGCTTCTGGTGTCATACCCCTGACTCTTTCACTCCTGCACTGTCTTAGTCAACTCAGGAGCTGAAACATCAGTCGAGTTACATCAACTCTGGTTGATGTAACAAAACACAATCAACTGGGAGCTTAAACGACAGACATTTATTTCTCACAGTTCTGGAGACTGGAAGTCCAAGATCAAGGGGTCAGCAGATCCGGAGTCTGGGGAGATCTCTTCCTGGTTTGTAGACAGCTGCCTGGGTGGTGAGAAAGGGAAAGCTCTCACATCTCTCCTTATTCGGCATTAATCCCATCACCAGGACTCCATCCCATGGCCTCACCTAATCCTAATTACCTCCCAAAGGCCCCAGCTCCAAACATCACCACGTTGGGGATTAGGGTTCAACCTAGGACCTCTGCAAGGATGCGAACACCTGCCTCCATAGAGCGCACACGTCTTGTCCACCTCCTGCCTCCGCCTGGACTCCCTTTGCTTTTTGCTCCTTTACTTGTGCTTGCCTATTGCTGCCCTCTAAGAGCTTCTCGTTGGGAGAAATTCCAGACACCATGTCATCCAGGGGTGGAGGGAACCAGTGAAAGCAGACAGAGAAATCACAGTGAGACTTCACTGGGTTTACATCTCAGAGATGTTTTTCTCATCCCCAAACAGTGACTGAGGGCTGAGCATGTTCACAGTCCTGTGTGGGTCCCCAGGACACAGAAGTGAGCAAGGTGAATGAGACCCAGGCCTGGCCCTCAGGGAGCTCAGACGTAGTGTGGACATACCCAGGAACCAACCCAGGACACAGAAGTGAGCAAGGTGAATGAGACCCAGGCCTGGCCCTCAGGGAGCTCAGACGTAGTGTGGACACACCCAGGAACCAAGCATGACAGAGCAGGTGAGAGATGGTGGAATGGAAGTTTGGCTGGACCTCCCCCAGATCCAGGCAGCAGGCCCTGCTTTAGGAGCTCACCTGAGCCAGTCCTTGCTGGCAGAGGGTGCTTACCGAGGAACAGCAGCATTTCAGTCAATGGCCAGACCCAGCCAACAGATATACTACCTTTGGCTTAGAGTGTTCAAAAATGTTCAGTTCACTTATGGTTACCAAAGGGGAAAGGGGAGGGAGAAATTAGATCTTAGGGATTAACAAATACACACTACTATTTATAAAATAGATCAATAACAAGGACCTACCATATAGCACAGGGAACTATATTCAATATCTTGTAATAGCCTAGAATGGAAAAGAATCTGAAAAAGAATATGTATATACACACACACATATATGTATAACTGAATCACTTTGCTATATAGCTGAAACTATCCCAACGTTTTAAATCAACTATACATGAAAAAAAAATGTCAGATGTCATTTGACAAAAATCAGATTTCACATAAGATCTGACAGCACAGGCCATTCCCAGCTACATGTCCTCAGTCAACTGGAGCTAAACAGTAGCCATCCCACTTAGACAAGACATGCCCCCTCCAGTCTGGCAGACTCCCCGCCCCACCCACTCCAGTTAGCTTATTCCTCCCGCCCGGCTCCTGTAGACATTTGAGTGGGCAGCCTCTGGTATCACAGATTTCAGCAGTGTCATTAACCAATTTCTGTTGGTTTTATTAACCATGTCACCATGTGACTGTTCTTCAGGGAAATACCCCCAGAAGTCCCAGGATCCACTTTCCTTTGTACAGAAGAAACACGCTGGCCAGAAGGGCATAGGGACTGAGCCTGCTTCCCGTGTTCGCTTTATGTTTAATTGAACTGCACAGCAATTCATCAAAGTAGGTGCTGGTCTCGTGTCACAATAGTCAAAGCACAGTTCGGAGGAGTTGGAAGACTTGCCCAAGGTCATCGGCCAGTAGGAGTCAGAGCCTGGATGGGACCCAGGAGTTCTGTCTCCATGTCCGGCAATTTTCCACCACATCACAAGGGCTGCCACCCATGTAGAAAGGAGAGCCTGCAATCCAAGGACATTCCAAACCACAGAGGGTCCAGTGTCACCCAACTGTCCCCAGCAGAGCAGTCAGCTAATGTTCAAATGATTTTCATCTGTTCCACAAATACTTCTCTGAAACTCCAAAAGTTTAAAGTAGTGTATATAGGAAAAACTTCTCTTTCACACACACACACACACACACACACTGACTTGTTTGTTAAAATACACTCAAGCATCACCAGCCCCTCCAGCCTGGAGACAGCCCGGCAAGCATCAGCCCGGGGCTGCCAAAGGGACTTTTGTTTCATATTAAGCCAATCTGGTCTAGATCAGAGACAAGGCTGGGATAATGTCTCCAAATGAAAAAGCACAATCTTCGAACAGAATCTCCCAATCAACAGTCATCAAGAGGCCGGAGACTGGGGGTCTGAGGTCATGACATGTGCGGCATCCGATCACAGCAGGGAGAAGAGAAGATATCGGAGGGGAAATGATGATCCTTTGTGATGACCTCAGATTTGGAGAGCATCTCTCCTCTCAGGGACAACTGCAGAATGAGTGAGTCACTCATTCAGCCCTCGGCCTGGTTCAGGGTGTGCAAGATGACAAAGGCCCAGCCCCTTCCTGCAGGAAGTCCTGGTGTGCAGGGAAAAGAAAGGCACAGAAATGAGGGATGGCAAAAAACTCCTCCCAAACGTGTCCTCCCCTTCATGCCTTTAAACAGCCGCCATCAGGAATGCAAATTGGTGCAGCCACTGCAGAAAACAGTATGGAGATTCCTCAAAACCTAAAAATAGAGCTACCATATGATCCAGCAATCCCACTGCCGGGCATTTATCCAGAGAAAACCATAATTTGAAAAGATACATGCACCCCAATATTCACTGCAGCCCTATTCACAATAGCCAGGACATGGAAGCCACCTAAATGTCCATCGACAGAGGAACGGATAAAGAAGATGTGGTACATATATACAATGGAATATTAGTCATAAAAAGGAATGAAATAATGCCATTTGCAGCAACATGGATGGACCTAGAGATTATCATCCTAAGTGAAGTAAGTCAGACAGAGAAAGACAGATATCGTATAATATCTCTTATATGTGGAATCTAAAAAATTGATACAAATGAACTTATTTACAAAACAGAAATAGACTCACAGACAGAAAACAAACTTATGGTTACCAAAGGGGAAAGGAAGTGGGGAGGAATAAATTCAGAGTTTGGAAATCGCAGATGTTATATATAAAATAGATAAACAACAAGGTCCTACTGTACAGCACAGGAAACTATAATCAATACCTTGTAATAACCTATAATGGAAAAGAATCTGAAAAAATTCATATATATATATATATATATATAAGAATCACTTTGCTACACACCAGAAACTAACATCACATTGTAAATCAGCTATACTTCAATTTAAAAAATAACTAGGGCTTCCCTGGTGACACAGTGGTTGAGGGTCCGCCTGCTGATGCAGGGGATGCAGGTTCGTGCCTGGTCCGGGAGGATCGCGCATGCCGTGGAGCGACTAGGCCCGTGAGCCATGGCCGCTGAGCCTGCGCATCCGGAGCCTGTGCTCTGCAGCAGGAGAGGCCACAACAGTGAGAAGCCCGCGTACCACACAAAAATTAATTAATTAATTAAATAAAATTAAAAAAAATAAATTAACTGCCACCATCCACCCAGGAAGGTCCAGCCCTGGTGTCACACCTGAATCTTCTGTCTCCAGCACCATCCACTTCCAAGCCAGAGGGACCCAGCCAACCTCCGGAACAGATTTCTATTCCTGCTGCCCCGCACCTTCTCTACCTCCCAGCCCGCACCTTCGTCAGGGTCACCAGCGTCTCTCACCTGGCCTCCCTGCTCCCATCCCCCAAACCAGCCTCCAAGAAACCTATCAGGGTCTGCAGTCAGATTTCCTCCAGCCTCTGACCCTTCAGTGACTTCCCAACACTCATGCAACAACATGGAAACCCCCCTGCACACATGCTCAGCCCCTACCCCCTGCACCCAACTCATGGCTCCCTGCACTCACAAGGGTCAGTCGCCCATACCCCTCAACTGTGCCTGCTCCAGCTCTTCTCACCCATGGCCTCCACCCTTCCCAGTCCCCCAGCCTGGGTGCCTTTCCTGGGCTCTCCAATCTGCCTGATGCTTCTGACCTCTCGAACCCTCCATCAGTGGGCTTCTTCTCCTTGAAGAAGCCTCCCTTGCCCACCCTACGTGAAGGAAATATTTATCCTAGCATCTCTTTCATGTCATAATGATCCTTATCACACTTTGGGAGGGGAGTTTATTTGTGTGTGTGTGTGTGTGTGTGTGTGTGTGTGTTTCTTCCTCACTAGACTAGAAGCTCCTTGAGGGCAGGAACATGGTTTGATTTTACAGTCCAGGGGTGTTTAGAACAGTCATAGTAATAGAATCTTGGAACTGAGAGGGAACTCACCCAGTTATTTTGTTCCTTTTTATGGCATGAGCTACACAAATCCCCTTTGCAGCTCCTTAGAAACAGCTAAACATCATGTGCTTGGTTGCTTCCCATGACAAGGAACTCATGCTCTCTCAAGACAGCTGACCCCATCCTTGGATGACTTTGATTATTAAGAAGGTCTTCCTCATCTGGAGCCAAAATTTATATTCTGCAGTTTCTGCTCCCTGCTACTCAACCTGTCCTTTAGGGCCTTTCAGAATAAGCTGCTTCTCTATCCCCTTCCGTGGCACTCCAGGTGTTTGAAGACAGTGGGCTAGTTCCTCTTGAGTTTTCTCAAAGGGAATATCTCAGGTCCTCTAACTCCTCCTCATATAACTTCTTTTGGAAATCTTGAACACCCTTGGCCTCATTCCCCTGTACCTGCTTATGTTTCCTTACAACACCTTAACTGGCTAAAGCCAACAGTCCAGTCATGGTCTGAGTAGCATAAAGTAGAATTTTTACCTCCCTCATCCTAAGTACTATACTACTGTTATTGCAACCAAACCATAAACTGCTTTGGTGCATGTCTGTAGTTAGGTTTCCAAGAAGTGACCCTGAGGTGAAGATTCATGGGCTAGGGATTTACTACAGGAATCTCCCAGGAGAAACTAGCAAGAGAGTAAGGGAAGGAACCCAGGAATGCTGGGAAGCCCCATGAAGGGCAGCTCCAGACTGACTCTGAAGGGGGTTCCCAACTCTGACACCAGTCTGTCATTGGCTAAGGAAACCCCAGCGTGTTGTAACCTCCCAGGCTGTTCCTATTCTCTTCCTGGGATGTCAAGGTAGCTCTCATAGCCTGAGGACAGTCCCTAAAGAGAGGCACAGGTGTAGCAGGTCAGAAGCCAAAGCATATGGAAGCAAAGGGAAGGGTGGGTCTGAAGGATGCAAGCAGGGCATCAACAAGGTCCACGCTGGAGTGCCGCCCAGCTTATATCTCCCAATTGTCCATCCACCCCCCTCAGTCTTTTTCTCACTAATTCCCCCTAAGCTCCCCCTTTTCAGTCTGTTCTTGAGCTGTTTTCATTTTAGACACAAGTACATGACCACATGTTCGTCCTTGCATCTTTTAAATTTCAGTGCCTGCTTTAGCGAGTCAATATAACATTGAAACTTGTCTCTGTCATCTGGTATATTCATTATCCTCTTTGTCCCATCTGCAAATCTGATTCAGATTCAACTACCTTGTATTGAATGTCTACTATTTGCACAACACTACATGTAGCCTTTCTCTCATATACGTATATCTTTATTTGAGATGTGACCCTCCTGTTCTCCCTCTGAGTCCATGAAGAACATTGCCCTTTGTGACTCAGAACCTACCTTTGACCACAGCTGATCCAAGGTAAGAGGACTCCACCCAGGACGAGAACACACCACAAAGAAATCATGAGGAATTGTTAAAGGATTTAAAGATCCATCATGGGGACTCCCCTGGCAGTCCAGTGGTTAAGGCTCCGCACTCTCAGTGCATGGGGCACAACCTCAATCCCTGGTTGGGGAACTAAGATCCCACATGCTGCACGGTGCAGCCAAAATAATAATAATAATAATAATAAACATCTAACATGATCTGTAAGATAAAGATGCTACTCAATCCAATAGGAAGCATAGCATAGGTACTAGAGACCATAAGAAGTGGTGGGACCTTTCTCCAACACAGAATGGCCTTCTGGAAAGCCTGTGATGATGGAATTTCAACAGTGATGAATGGGAGATAGGCAGCCTCTTTGCCATCTCTCCAATGTGATTTTTCCATCCATAAAATGAGGATAATATTAATTGTGCCTACTTTATAAGGTCGTCCTGAGGACTAGATGAGACAATTGCTTTGTGAAAGATGCTGTAAAGACCCTGAAATGCTCTGTGCGCAGCAGGCAGTGATGACAATGTAACTGACATTTCCTACATCTACCTGAGTCACGGGCTCTCTTACTCTATTTTAAATTTCCTTTTCTGAGGCCAGTTTTTTTTAATGTCCCCTTAATAACTGGTTTTGAATTCAAATAAGAGAAAGGAAACAAGTGGATAAATTTAGAACAAAAGAAAAAAAAAAAAAGGATTGTTTAACCCTGGATTATACTCATGAAGTTGTCAAACAAATCCCATGTCATAGACTCTGACAGACCCCACGTTAATTTCTAAGGTCAGTGTTGAAAACAACAACTTTCTAATGAGGTTGAAAACATGTAATAATTCTCCAGGCAATTAAATGAATATCATCCGCTTTATCTCACGCTGAATTTGTCATTTTCAACATTTCTTCTAAAGGGTAGAATAACTCTGTTGGATCCGATGATATTTCCCCCAATTGGATGGTATCCCAAAAGTCACAGGACCCTAGAATCTCAGCGAGGACATAAGATGTCATCTAGTCTGAATCTCTCATTTCAGGATGGAGCATTTTGGATGCAGAGAGAGGAAGGGGACTGCCCGTGGCCACAGTGGTAGAACCAGGGCTAGAACCTACACATACGTTGTAGACCTTTTATGAATTGAAAAGGCAGTGACCTGGATAAGCACAGGGTTTAAAGCTACTTCAAGACAATTCAAAAGCTCACTGGGCAAGGTGCTCAGCCCTCTAACGGCCTGTGGCCTTCACTTGTGAATCAGAAGGAAGTTAATGCCAAAGCAACCTTGAAAAAGAAGAACAAAGTTAAAGGGCTCACGCTTCCTGATTTCAAAACTTACTACAACATTACAGTAATCAAGACAGTGTGGTACTGGCACAGGGATAAACATATATATATATATCAATGGACTAGAAATGAGAACCCTGAAATAAAGCCTTTCATTTACGGACAATTGGTTCTTTACAATCAAATTGAGAAAAAATAGTCTTTTCCCCAAATAATGCTGGGACAACTGTATATCCACATGCAAAAGAATGAAGTTGGACCCCTTTCCTCACACATATACAAAAATCAACTCCAAAATGGATCAAAAACTAAATGTAAGGGCTAAAATTATAAAACTTTTAGAAGGAAATGTCAGAATAGATCTTTGTGAGCTTAGGTTAAGCAATGTTTTCTTAGATATGACAACAAAAGCACAAAAACAAAGGCACAAAAGCACAAGCAACAATAGGAAAAAAATAGATAAACTGGACTTCATCTAAATTTAAAACTTTTATGCTTCATAGGATATCATCAAAAATTGGAAAGGCAGCCCACAGAATGGGAAACATTATTTACAAATCACATATTTGATAAGGGGTTTTAATCCAGAACGTACAACTCACTCTTACAACTCCGTAATAAAAACATACATAACCTAACTTAAAAATGAGCAAAGGATCTAAACAGACATTTCTCCACAGAAAATATACAAATGACCAATAAGAACATGAAAAAATGCTCAATATTGTTAGTCATCAGTGAATGCAAATCAATACTACAATGCAACACCACTTCACACACACGAGGATGGCTGGAATCAAACGGATGGACAATAACAATTGTTGATGAGGATACAGAGAACTCCCATCATGGGTGGAAACGTAAACCAGAGCAGCCCCTTTGGAAAAGAGTTTGACGCTCTCTCAGAATATTAAACACAGAGTTACTGTAGGATTCAACAATTCTACTCCTAGGTATACACCCAAGAGAAATGAAAATGTACCTTCTCACAAAGCTTGTACATGAATGTTCATAGAAGCATTATTCATTGCCCATATTTCAAAGGTGGAAACATTCAAATGTCCATCACCTGATGAATGGATGAATAAAATGTGGTGTAGCCACAAAAAGAATATTATTTCGCAAAAAAAAAAAGGATGAAGTTCTGACACATGCTACAACATGGATGAGCCTTGAAAACATTATGCTAAATGAAAGAAGCCAGTCACATACGGCCTCATATTGTATGATTCCACTTTTTTTGCAATGGCAAAAACAGGCAAATTATATAAAGACAGAAATAGATTAATAGTTGCCAACAGCTAGCAACAGGAGATGAGGGCTGTTGATAGGGTAGAGTTTCTTTTTGGAGCAAAAATGTTCTAAATTGAGATTGTGATGGTGATTGTACAACTTTGTAAATACACTAAAAATCATTGAACTCTACATGTCAAATGAGTGAATTTTACGTATGTGAATTATACCTCAAAAAGTTTTTTAAAAGGAAAGGGATAAATTTAAACATTCATTTATTCATGATTCAACATTCATTGAATGACTGCTATGTTCTAGGTTCTGGGATACAATAATGAATCCACCCTATATTCTATTGGATGATAGAGACAAGAAGCAGTAAACAAAGTACGTGGGCCAAATCCCACTTATTGTCTGTTTCTGTAAATAAAGTTTTATTGAAACACAGCCATGTTCATCCATCTATGTATTGTCTGTGGAGATTTTCCTACCACAGTGGCAAGATGACCACAACTACCGTCTGTGGGCCAAATCCTGCCCATTGTCTTTTTCTGTAAATAAAGTTTTATTTAAACACATCCATGTTCATCCATCTATGTATTGTCTGTGGAGGTTTTCCTACCACAACGGCAGAGACCATATAGCCCACAAAGCTGAAAATATTTGCAGGCAGGCTTTGTTTTATTGCACTTCACAGATACTGCATTTATTGTAAATTAAAGTTTTGTGGCAACCCTGCATCTAGCAAGTCTGTTGCTGCCATTTTTCCACCAGCACTTGCTCACTTCATGTCTCTGTGTTTTGGTAATTCTTGCCATATTTCAAACTTTTTCATTATTATTATATTTGTTATGGTGATCTGCAATCAGTGATCTTTGATGTTACTATCGTAACTGCAGATGTGGTGGAAATAGCAAGAGAACTAGAATTAGAAGTGGAGCCTGTAGATGTGACTGAATTGCTGCAATCTCTTGATAAAACTTTAATGGATGGATGAGCAAAGAGAGTGGTTTCTTGAGATAGAAACTACTCCTGGTGAAGATGCTGTGAAGATTGTTGAAATGACAGCAAAGGATTTAGAATATTCCATAAACTTAGTTGATAAATCAGAGGCAGGGTTTGAGAGTATTGACTCCAATTTTGAAAGAAGTTCTACTGTGGGTAAAATGCTATCACACAGCATTGCATGCAGCAGAGAAATTGTTCATGAAAGAAAGAGTCACTCGATGCAGCAAACTTCATCGTTGTCTTACTTTAAGAAATTGTCACGGCCACCCCAGTCTTCAGCAACTACCACCCTGATCAGCCAACAACCATCAACGTGGAGGCCAGACCCATCGCCAGCAAAAAGATTATGACTCACTGAAGGCTCAGGTGATGGTCACCATTTTTTAGCAATAAAGTATTTTTAATGAAGGTATATACATTGTTTTCTTAGACATAATGCTATTTCCCATGTAACAGACTACAGTATTATGTAAACATAACTTTTAATGCACTGGGAAACCAAACTACTCTTGTGACTTACTTTATTGCACTATTCACTTTGCTGCGGCCGCCTGGTACCAAACCTGCAGTAACTCCAAGGTCTGCCTGAACTATCTGTCCCTTTAGAAAAAGTTTGCCAGCCCTTGTAGTAGAGTATCAGGTAAAGCTACATGTTACAAGTTCATATAAAACAGGGTAAATGATAAGAAGTGGCTGGAGCTGCTATTTTAGGTAGGGGAAGAGAGAGGACTTTCTAAGAAGGTGGCATTGGAGACCCTAAATGAGGGTCTCCTCAAATCATGTGACCCTCTAGGTGAAAAGTGTTCCAGGAAGAGGGAACAGAAAGTGAAACCATTGGGGGCCAGTATAGCAAGACTGTGTCCCGGGAGCCAAATGAGCTACAGAAGCCAAATGGGGATGAGTCACACCTGGGAGCAACCTCCCCCAGACGGACGAGCCCATGACACCACCCAAACCAGGAGATGGTAATGGCTGGGATAATTTCAGAAACTCTTAGGAAAGCAGACACGTTTTACTTTGAGATGGGAGAGACTCTGAACCAAAAGAATCACCAACAGCCATTGATGAGAAGTCTGTTGGATAAAGCTATGCCTTAAAAAAAAACCATCGCGGGCTTCCCTGGTGGCGCAGTGGTTGAGAGTCCGCCTGCCGATGCAGGGGACGTGGGTTCGTGCCCCAGTCTGGAAGGATCCCACATGCCGCGGAGCGGCTGGGCCTGTGAGCCATGGCTGCTGAGCCTGCGCGTCTGGAGCCTGTGCTCCGCAGCGGGAGAGGCCGCAGCAGTGAGAGGCCCGCGTAGCAAAAAAAAAAAAAAAAAAAACCATCGCTATAGTATGTGTTAGCATATGGTATTTGTTTTCCTCTTTCTGAGTTACTTCACACTGTATGACAGACTCTAGGTCCATCCACCTCATTACAAATAAGTCAATTTCGTTTCTTTTTATGTCTGAGTAATAGTCCATTGTATCTAAGAAAAAAAAAAAAAACGGTCATGAAGAACCTAGGGGTAAGACAGGAATAAAGACACAGACCTACTAGAGAATGGACTTGAGGATATGGGGAGGGGGAAGGGTAAGCTGTAACAAAGTGAGAGAGTGGCATGGACATATATACACTACCAAATGTAAAATAGATAGCTAGTGGGAAGCAGCCGCATAGCACAGGGAGATCAGCTCGGTGCTTTGTGAACACTTAGAGCAGTGGGATAGGGAGGGTGGGAGGGAGATGCAAGAGGGAGGAAATATGGGGATATGTATATGTATAGCTGATTCACTTTGTTATAAAGCAGAGACTAACACACCATTGTAAAGCAATTATACTCCAATAAAGATGTTAAAAAAAAAGGACAAAATGAAAAAAAAACATCGAGATCAACCCCACTAGTCAGTCAGGACCATGGAAACTACCAAAGACCATGTAAGGAGTGCTGCAGGGTGAGGCAGAGCAATGGCCATAGAGAACCTAAGTTAGAAAAGTAACTTTGTCATTTACTGGCTGTGTGATACAGGAATGGATTTATTTATATATGTTCTTATAATGGGGACTTGCTATCTTATCTCAGGTAAGGCACCTGCCCTTTCTGAGTCCCAACTTCCTCAGACATGAATGATAATATCCACTTCCCAATCTACACAATTGCCCATCTTGAGACCCAACATGAATGACTCCTCCGTCTGTGCTGTGGAAGCTGAAAAGGACTGATCGTCAGGGTAGCTGACAGTTTACACTCTTGAAGGCAACTCCTCTTGAGTCCCACAAGTCTCTGAGGTCAGTTGACAAATAAACGCCCCAAGTAGAGTCATGGGTGCGCTCTCCTGCCTAATTTAGGGTAAGAAAAACACAAATATCACCACTTCACATCTGCAAGCCTCGAACAATAAAATAAATTAACGCTCTGTAGGACACACTGAAAACTCCAATTGCATTTGTTTGCAAGGTCACTTTGGAGACAATGTCCAAAACGTTTCAGAAAAACATCTGGATCCTTGTGTCATTTCAAGGTATGGCCGTGCACTCTTTTCTATTGATCTAATACAGATTTGGGAGAATGAGAATGTCACCCTGCAGGCATTGCACCCACCTAAACGGATCTGGTGACATTACAGAGCAGGAGATCTGCAGGGTGACGCTTGCATTGGTGAGTGAGCAAAGGGTTCGCCTCTCGTTGGGCAATTGGCATTTCAGAGATGCGCACCCTGTAATTATTTTAATAGCAATGAAGTTCACTGCTGCTGAGATGAAGAGGTCTAGAAGGAATTGCTCTGTCCACTCTGACTTGAAGAACTCTTTGGCACCAAAGTCTCCAGAGATGAACCCAACCCCCTTCAGCAAATGGCCTCACCACAAAATCCAATCTGACTCCGAGGGCCTCCTCCCTGCTCCAACAGAGAACAGCTGCATTCATCACTGGAAATTCTCCCCAACCTAAAAGATCGTGTCTCCTCCTTCTAACTTGCCTTCCACAAATCCGCGATCTGCTGGGAATCACGAGATCCAGGACGTATCCAGCTCATTCTTGTCCCCAGGCCGAAAACATTTTCTAAAGTGAAGGAATTCTTTGCCCAAAGGAAACCTTGAGTAGAATGTATCTGACCTGGAGATATAAGACAGATACAAATGGAGATGCTCTGGATAAATTGGTGGGTGTGGGGTTTCACCCCTGCCCCGCAAGTCTATGTTCCTCCCACTTCACTCCAGGGTCTATTGAGCACACACCACCCCCGCCCCGCCCCTCCCCAGGGATCCAGAAAGCACAATTTGAAAACTACAGTCAAACCTAATCCTTTCATTTTACAGGTGGGAAAACTGAGACCCAGGGAAGGACAATGTCTTGCTCAAAGGCCATGGCAATATCTGGTCCAGGTCCTAGTTCCATTCGTTGAGGAGTTGGCATATATTTTCTGTAAAGGGACAGATGGTGAATATTTTCAGCTTTGAGGGCACATGGTCTCCACCACCACTGTAGAGCAAAAGAAGTCATCAACAATGTATAAACTAGTGGGCATGATTGGGTTCCAATCAAACTCTACAGAAACAAGTGATAATTCCTACACCCATGTTTATAGCGACATTATTCACAGTAGCCAAAGGTGGAAGCAACCCAAGTGTCCCTGGAAGGATGAATGGATAAACAGTATGTGGCCTATCCATAAAACTGAATATTATTCAGCCTTAAAAAGAAAGGAAATTCTGATGATAATGGATGAACTTTGAGGACATTATGCTAAGTGAAATAAACCAGACACAAAAGGACAAATACTATAGGATTCCACTTATAAAAGGTACCTAGAGCAGCAAATTCATAGAGACTGAAAGTAGAATGGTGGTTGCCAGGGGCTGGGGGAGGGGGAATGAGGATTTAGAGTTTAATAGGTACAGAGTTTCAGTTTGGAAAGATGAAAAGTTCTGGAGGTAGATGTGGGGATGGTAGCACAATATAATGTAACTACACCACTGAACAGTACACTTGCAAATGGTTAAGATGGTAAATCTTATGTGTATTTTATCACAATAAAAAAATAACAATTAGAAAAAGTGATGGGCCAGATTTGGCCCATGGACTGTAGTGTACCAATCCCTGTGACAGTTCAGGCTACTTGTCTCTGGACAGAAAGGTGATCAGACAGCAGATAACACAGAGGATCATGGCTGTGCCAGGGGAGTGGGATGGGTAGCCATTGACCTTTAAAGTAGCTGCCATCCATTGAATCAAGAGGTCAATTGTGGGTCGAATAAAGTTAGACAGTGTCTAGAACCATCCACTTTCACCCACTCTGGCCACAGTCAGACTAAAGCCAGCAGTTTTCATGGCCTGGCAGAGTAATCAGAAATCAAGCTTCTCATCAGGCTAAGTGAGATTTGCATTTTCCATCCAAAAACCACCACTCAATGGCAGTATGCATTGGGGCAAGGATCTAGCACTCTGAGCTTCAGTTTCTCCATCTATAAAATGAATTTCTTGTACCATATGACCTCTTAGGTTAGATAATAAACCTACTGTGCTAAGTTATGCTAATATTTATGTTATAAAAAAATACATGCAGGGACATCCCTGGTAGTCCTGTGGTAAAGAATCCTCCTTCCAATGCAGGGGACACAGGTTCAATCCCTGGTCAAGGAACTAGGATCCCACATGCCATGGAGCCCACAACTACAGAGCCCACACGTCTTGGAGACTGTGCACCACAACTAAAGAGAGAAAACCCGCATGCCACAACTAAAGAGAAGCCCGCGCGATGCAGCGAAGAGCCCACGCGACACAACAAAAGATCCCACATGCTGCAACTAAGACCAGATGCAGCCAAAAAAAAAGAAAATAAATAAATAAAATAAATTAATATTTTTTTAAAAAAATATATGCAAAGAAACTACTATATGATAAAAGCTCGATAAGGGTTATCTAATTTCTTTCTGTTTGGGGGCCTTAAATTATCAATAACTAAAGAGTAGAGGACTCCCTGAAGGGAAAAGAAAAATGATAAAAAAAAAAAAAAAAAGGGCAGGAGAATCTCCAAAGAACTGCCATGGCTGCTGAGATGGAGCCATTTCTAGGAGTATAGAGAAAGATGGTGAATCTTGAATGCCGTGCAAAGATACTGGTTGTTATTATCAGCAAAGCACATGAAAATTTCTCCCTGAGAACAAAAAAAAATTTTTTCAGCTCAGAAAATGTGGTCAGTCAAAAGAGAAAGAAGTTTAAGTATCTGCCTGCTTCCTTTTTATTATGGACTAAATATTTGTGTTTCCCTAAATTCATATGTTGAAGCCCTAATCCCCAATGTGCTGGTATTTGGAGGTGGGGCTTTGGGGAGGTAATTAGGATTAGATGCGGTCATGAGGGTAGGGCCTTCATGATAGGATTAGTGGCTTTATAGGAAGAAGAAGAAAGAGATAACTCTCTGTCTTCCATGTGAGGACACAGTAAGAAGGCAACTGTCTATAATACAGGAAGAGTGCCCTCACCAGCACCCAACCATGCTGGCACCCTGATCTAGAAAGCTCTGCCTCCAGAAATGGAAGAAAATAAATTTCTGTTGTTTAAGCTACCTGGTCTATGATATTTTATGTCAGCCTGAGCAGACTAAGGTGCTCTCCCTGCCCAGAGTTTTAAAAAATATATATTTCAATAGCCAATTCCAGGGCCCCTGAAGTTTATTTCAATTTCCCTTCAGCTATAGAGACTTAGAGATAATGGTCAAGCAAACATGGAATTAGGGAGGTTTTAGCATCTCTTCCATGAGCCAGGCTGTCAGAGAGAGGGCAGCTCCTAGGACAGGAGTATCTCAGATTGGGTTGCCCCGGGAGCAGACCCAATAGGAGAGAGAGGTAAGTGAGGCAGGGAAGAAAAGACATTCATGAAAAGGTTGTTATTAAGTCAGTTACCACTGTGGGCAACTAGCACTTAATCCTACTGGGAAACTGTGGGATCCAATGTAGAACATGTGCCTCAGAGCTACTACCCCAGATGCAGTGAGAGAGCTGGGGTATTTATACCCCCATGATGTCAGTCATTGTGGAAGTGGGTAGATACCAAGAGCAACACTACAATGAAACAGTGGTGTTGCCTCCTGTTCGTTTTATTTTTATACTTATTTCTTTTGAACACATTGCAATAGGGGAAGATCCTCTCTTCAAACTTACAAAGCCAAAGACTCCAAAGGATAAGACCAAAAAGCAGAGAAATGATAAATAATCAATTAACTAATTATTAATTCATTTCAATGATTACTTTCAGAACCCAACCATTAATCTAAGACTGAGGACTCACCCTGGACTTGTGCTCATCTCCCTGACCCTCCATGTCCAACCCGCTCCAGAACTTGGGCATTCAATCTTCTTCTTTTCTTTCCCATTCACTGCCACCTCTCCACACTCATGGCCCTTAGTCATGTCCTAACCAGTCTCCCTGCCTCTCTTCTTCCCTATCCCTACCCTGCAACCACCAGAGAGACCTTTAAAAAACATGCATGTTATCAATTGTTCCCTGGCTTCACACTCTGATGGGGATGCAGGGTGATATACTATAGCCCTCCCGACTGACCCCAGCCCAGCACTCAGCTCCTCCACCACCGGCCTGCAGGTAGCCCCCATTCCCAACTCTCACCCCTCCACACCACTGGCTCACTGTATCCCTCTGTCTGTATTTTCTTCCCTCTTCTTCCCTCCTCTCTTCACCCTGGAGGGTACAGCTCAGACCCAGAGGAAGCCCCTCTGGGTTCCTACAATATCCATGCCATGTCCAGCACTGCACTTAGGAAATCATATTTTGACAGTTCTGGAGGATTCTGTGCTCCTCTGGATGATCACAGGAATCCAGCCTTCTCAAGCCTGAATCCCAGCCTCTGGTCCAAGTCTTAACCTCCAGCAGTGGTCCTGTCTCTGTGTCTGCAAAATACTCTCTGTCCCTGTATTCTAGCTTTGTTTTTCCCCTTTCCTTGCTGAGGGTGGGGGAAGACCCGTCTCTGACTGCCAGGACAAAAAGTAGAGACGCGTATTTGCTGGTCAGCTCTTTGAGTGCTCTTGTGGTACTTGGAAAGGAAATGATTCTGTCCCTAGCTAAATGTGACACTCAGTTAGCTAAACTTTGCTGCCTCCCAGGGACTTCCAGAGCTGGCCTGAGCAAACCAGACCCAGCTCTGAGCACTTCCAGCCAAGGGCCAGTCTTGCAGGCATGGGGGCTGGCTGTGGGGAGGCTCAGGCAGGCCGGTCCACCATACCTGCACACCACAGAGGTGACCACAGGCTGCAGGGCCAATTGTAAACACGCAGGTGGCAGGACAATGGCCACAGCAGAAGCCGTGGGGCCTGCTCTGGGGCTCTGCCTCCCAAACCAGTAGAGCTACATGCACATCCCTGTATAGACTCAGCCAGAGGGCAGGCCCCCTCTCCCGGCACCTTGGGGGCAGGGGGTTATGGAGGTACCAAGAACAGGGCCCCATCCTTTCTGCTTTCCTTCCTCCTTCCCTCCCTTTTCCTTCCTTTCTTCCTTCAATAAATATAAATGTTTAGTCAGCCCAGCCCTGGCAGGCCCTGGGGCACACACAGAAAAATATTTTGATCCCATAAATAATTTCTTTTCACTCTACCTTGATAACATGAATACAGCCACACCCTGTTTTTGGCTCAAGGGGTGTACTGGTGAGAAGGACAGATACACTCTTTGCTCTCATGCAGCTTAGAATGTGAGTGACAGGCAGGGTCAGACAGTACTCAAATAATCCCACAAATAGACATGGAGCTACAACCGTGGTATGTGCTGAGAAGGGGAAGGGAATGGGGTTAAGGGACAGAAGGAAAACAATAATAATAATAACAGTCATAGGTATACATCCCTTACCCTGTGCTGGGTGCTGCGCCTAGAGCTTGATCAGAATTTCTTCACAACAACCCTAAGAACTAGGCACTCCTACCACCCCCTTTTAAAACAGAAGCACGGAAAGGATAAGAAAATTTCCTAAGTTCACCCAGTCATGAAGGGGTGGGGCAGGGGTTCATCAAACACAGAAAGTCTCACTGTGGATGGACGTTAGGTTAGAGCATGGAAGGATGAGTGGCAGTTCACTGGTGGAAATCTGGGCCATTCCAGGCAGAGGAGATCCAGGGCAAAGGTCCTGGGGCAGGCACCAATGCAGGAGGGAAGTACTCTGAGGATCTAAAAATTGAGTAATGAGCCAATTAAACCAAGTGATTGGGCTCTTTCTCTTGATTCTACACCCCTAGTAACTGTAGGTCTCCACTGGCCCTTCCATCATTGCACTGAGATACCATGGGTCTGTCCCTCTGCCTCTCCTCCAATGGCCAAGCTCCCTACGTGTTTGTGGGGGAGGGAACAGAAAAGATCCTCTTGTTTCACTTTGGATTTCCAGAGCCTAGCACATGCCTGACAAATAGTAAGTGCACAAGAAAGGTTTGTTGGAGTTGTGCATAGCTGCATGGCTGTCCTCCACGATATGGCAAGCTCTGGTGGATGGAGCAGGTGCAAAGACAGGGTGCATGATATGGCTCCTTCAGCTCCCTGACATTCCCCTCAAGGAGCTCACAGTTGAGGAAGGAGAGAGATTTATGAGACTAAATGCTATGTGGTGCCATGGACTGGGTCCTAGAACACAAAATGTCCTGGAAAAACTAGAACATCCAAATAAAGTCTGTAGTTTAGTTCATGGGAATGCAGTTTTCTTAGTTATGACAAATGCACCACAGAGATGTGAGGTGATAACATTATAGGGATCTGAAACTGGATGAGGCGTTTATAGGATTTTCTGTAAATTCAAAACTATTCCAAAATAAAAAGTGTATTTCACAAAATTGGGAGACAGCTAGGAAAATTTGAACGTTGCGTAGTTGCTACTATTAAGGAATCACTGTTTCTTTTTAGGCCTGATATTTGTATTAAGGCTCTGCTTCTCATTAAGCTCTTATCTGTTAAAAAGATACACTGAAGAATTTACTGATGCAATTATTTTGCTTCAGAAATCCTGAGTGGGTTAGGGTGGGGTGTAGCAGGAGAGGGCTTATACAAATAACTTAAGATGGGCCATAAGCTAATAATAATTGAAGCAAAAATAGGTACAGGGAGATTTATCTGTATGGGTTTGAAATTGTCTACAATAAAAAAATATTTTTTATGTTAACTCTGTTAGATAAGTACCCACCTGGCAATGGGATTGCTGGATCATATGGTAGTAATTCATGAAATCAGAATCTCAAAGAGATATGCACACTCCTATGTTCATGGCAGCATTATTCACAGTAACCAAGATGTGGAAACAACTTTAATGTTCATCGACAGATGTTAATAAAGAAAATGGATAAAGAAGATATGATATATACTCAGGCTTAAAAAAGAAGGAAATCCTGCCACATGTAACAACATGGATGAACCTTGAGGAAATGATGCTAAATGAAATAAGCCAGACACAGGGGGCAAATACTGCAAGATCACACTTATATGAGGTTTCTAAAATAGTCACACTCGTAGAAGCAAAGAATAGAATGGTGGAAGACGGGGTTGGCGGGGAGAGGGAGGGGAGGGGGAGGAGCTATCAATGGGTATAAAACTGCAGTTATACAAGATGGCTCACTTCTAGAAATCTGCTGTACGACATTGTGCCTGTAGATAATAATATTGTACTACAGTATTATTACTACACTTAAACATCTGTGAAGAGGGTAGAGGTAATATTAAATATTCTTAATATAATATAATATAATATAATACAATATTAGTATAAAGTAGGCACTAGACCCAGGTTGTATGGGTTCAAAGTCTAACACATGGCTATGATGTTTAACCTTTCTGAGGCTCAGTTGTTTCATCTGCAGAATGGACTCATTAAAACACTACCCCTTAGAAGAGGGAGGAACACTCCCAAACTCATTCTGCTAGGCCACAATCACCCTGATACCAAAACCAGAAAAAGATGTCACAAAGAAAGAAAACTACAGACCAATATCACTGATGAACATAGCTGTAAAAATCCTCAACAAACCACTAGCAAATAGAATCCAACAGCACATTAAAGGATCATACACCATGATCAAGTGGGGTTTATCCCAGGAATGCAAGGATTCTTCAATATACGGAAATCAATCAATGAGATACACCATATTAACAAATTGAAGGATAAAAACCATATGATCATCTCAGTAGATGCAGAAAAATCTTCTGACAAAATTCAACACCATTTATGAAAAAAACCCTGCAGAAAGCAGGCATAGAGGGAACTTACCTCAACATAATAAAGACGATATATAATAAGCCCACAGCCAACATTGTTCTCAATGGTGAAAAACTGAAACCATTTCCACTAAGATCAGGAACAAGACAAGATTACCCCACTCTCGCCACTATAATTCGACATAGTTTTGGAAGTTTTAGCCACAGCAATCAGAGAAGAAAAAGAAATAAAAGGAATCCAAATCAGAAAAGAAGTAAAACTGTCACTGTTTGCAGATGACATGATACTATACATAGAGAATCCTAAAGATGCTACCAGAAAACTACTAGAGCTAATCAATGAATTTGGTAAAGTAGCAGGATACAAAATTAATGCACAGAAATCTTTTGCATTCCTATACACTAATGATAAAAACCTGAAAGAAAAGTTAAGGAAACACTCCCATTTACCACTGCACCACAATGAATAAAATACCTAGGAATAAACCTGCCTAAGGAGACAAAAGAACTGTATGCAGAAAACTATAAGACACTGATGAAAGAAATTAAAGATGATACAAATGGATGGAGAGACATATCATGTTCTTGGATTGGAAGAATCAACATTGTGAAAATGACTATACTGCCCAAAGCAATCTACAGATTCAATGCAACCCTTATCAAACTACCAATGTCATTTTTCACAAAACTAGAACAAAAAATTTCACAATTTGTATGGAAACACAAAAGACCCCGAATAGCCAAAGCAATCTTGAGAAAGAAAAACAGAGCTGGAGGAATCAGGCTCCCTGACTCCAGACTATACTACAAAGCTACAGTAATCAAGACAGTACGGTACTGGCACAAAAACAGAAATACAGAACAGTGGAACAGGATAGAAAGCCCAGAGATAAACCCACACACATATGGTCACCTTATCTTTGAAAAAGGAAACAAGAATACACAATGGAGAAAAGACAGCCTCTTCAATAAGTGGTGCTGGGAAAACTGGTCAGCTATATGTAAAAGAATGAAATTAGAACACTCCCTAACACCATACACAAAAATAAACTCAAAATGGATTAAAGACCTAAATGTAAGGCCGGACACTATAAAACTCTTAGAGGAAAACATAGGCAGAACGCTCTATGACATAAATCACAGCAAGATCCTTTTTGACCCACCTCCTAGAGAAATGGAAATAAAAGCAAAAATAAACAAATGGGACCTAATGAAACTTAAAAGATTTTTTTTTTCTCACTGCCGTGGCCTCTCCCGTTGTGGAGCACAGGCTCCAGATGCGCAGGCTCTGAGGCCATGGCTCACAGGCCTAGCTTCTCCATGGCATGTGGGATCCTCCCCGACCAGGGCACGAACCCGCATCCCCTGCATTGGCAGGCGGACTCTCAACCACTGTGCCACCAGGGAAGCCCAACTTAAAAGATTTTGCACAGCAAAGGAAACCATAAGCAAGATGAAAAGACAACCCTCAGCATGGTAGAAAATGTTTGCAAATGAAGCAACTGACAAAGGATTAATCTCCAAAATTTACAAGCCGCACATGCAGCTCAATATCACAAAAACAAACAACCCAGTCCAAAAATGGGCAGAAGACCTAAATAGACATTTCTTCAAAGAAGACATACAGATTGCCAACAAACACATGAAAGAATGCTCAACATCACTAATCATTAGAAAAATGCAAATCAAAACTACAATGAGGTATCACCTCACACCAGTCAGAATGGCCATCATCAAAAAATCTACAAACAATAAATGCTGGAGAGGGTATGGAGGAAAGGGAACCCTCTTGCACTGTTGGTGAGAATGTAACTTGATACAGCCACTATGGAGAACAGTATGGAGGTTCCTTAAAAAACTAAAAATAGAACTACCATATGACCCAGCAATCCCACTACTGGGCATATACCCTGAGAAAACCATAATTCAAAAAGAGTCATGTACCACAATGTTCATTGCAGATCTATTTACAATAGCCAGGACATGGAAGCAACCTAAGTGTCTATCGACAGATGAACAGATAAAGAAGATGTGGCACATATATACAATGGAATATTACTCAGCCATAAAAAGAAACGAAATTGAGTTATTTGCAGTGAGGTGGATGGACCTAGAGACTGTCACACAGAGTGAAGTAAGTCAGAAAGAGAAAAATACTGTATGCTAACACATATATATGGAATCTAAGAAAAAAAAAAGTTTCTGAAGAACCTAGGGGCAGGAGAGGAATAAAGATGCAGATGCAGAGAATGGACTTGAGGACACGGGGAGGGGGAAGGGTAAGCTGTGACAAAGTGAGAGTGGCGTGGACATATATACACTACCAAATGTAAAACAGATAGCTAGTGGGAAGCAGCCGCATAGCACAGGGAGATCAGCTCGGTGCTTTGTGACCACCTAGAGGGGTGGGGTAGGGAAGGTGGGAGGGATACGCAAGAGGGAGGAGATATGGGAACATATGTATATGTATAGCTGATTCATTTTGTTATAAAGCCGAAACTAACACACGATTGTAAAGCAAATATACTCCAATAAAGATGTTACCAAAAAAAAAAAAAAAAAAAAAAAAAAAAAAGATGTTACCAAAAAAATAGCACTTTTAAAAATAAAACACTACCCCATCGGGGCACCATGGGAATTAAGTCAGTGACTACAAGCCGAGCCCTGAGAACATGGCCTGGCATGTGCCCAGAGCTCCACAAACATTAGCTTTTGTTCCTAAAGTGAGTGTAGGGGTCGTGTTACTGTTATGCCATCGTACTTGTTCAAGAAGCTACCTATTCCAAGGCAGTGGAGCGGCCTGGGGAAGGGCTGGCTGAGGGCAGGGAAGAAGCTCTCTAAACCCAGGTCAATTTCCGAGCTGTGAAGACAGGCCTGTGGTGGGAAGTTCTGAGGGAGCTGGCAGGCGAGCAAGTGGGGACTAGACTCCGGGGCCCTCCCAGAACAGAAGAGGAAAGAACAGGATGGAGCAGGTCTGTGTAGGAAAGAAGGGGGCAGAGGACAAACACGGGTGGGCCTTTGTCCCCTGAGAGGACTGAGGGACGGTGAGAGGAATGCAGGACGGAGGATGCTCTGAGAGGACAAGTCAGCCAGCGGTGGACACAGGGAGGGACAGGGAGATCCATGCAGAGGAATGCTCCAGAAGGGCAGAGAGGCCAGCAGGAGGGAGCAGCAGGCTGACCTCTGAAAGGGCCCTTTCAGGGAGAGACACAGGCAGGCAGCTGGCCTCCTTGTCCAGGTGTGCTGAGCAGGGGAGACAGGTGGCAGGGGTGAGACAGGAGCTGGAGGGTGGGCAGGTCCACGGCTGCGGGAGCCTTGGGCAGCCATGTTCACTGCTGCACGAGGTTCATTGCCTGGAGAGCCCACCAGCTCGCAGGAGAGCATTAGGAGAAAGGAAGGAGAGGGCAGGTTCCAGGTCACTTCCTGCATGTACAGCAACTCCCCAGCACCACCTTTCATCCTTCCTGGGCTGGGCCCACCCACTTCCCCCTCCCCCTCTCCTGACTCCATCCCAGGCTCCCTCTAAATCTACTCCCACCACACTTGGACCAGACCCCACAGCTTTAATTACCATCCACAAGCTGATGACCTTGCCATCCCTATTTCCAGCCGCTCGGCCCAGAAACCCAGGCTCATCCATGCAACTGCCTTCTCCGCTGGTCCCCGGTTGGCACAGCCAGACACCTTGGTCCCAGCAACTTTCAGCTGCTTCTGTGCAGGCGGGAGTGGGTGTGGCTCTGGGTTCTCCAAAGTTGCAGCTTCATCAGGCAGGTGATGGCCCCAGGGAGGGGACACCAGAGAGAGTGAACTGGGAAGAGGGGAGGTGGGGCCAGAGAGGATTTTTGAAGCTAGATTTTGCCAGTGATGAAGGTGTGGGAAGGCAGTGAACCCCTCTAGAGGAGGTGTGCTGAAGTAGGGAAAGCAAAGAAACTTTGGAGGCAGAGCCATCAACCCTGTGTCCAAAGTATGTCCTGAATCAAGGCGTCATCCTCCCATCTTAACTACCGTGGTCCATGCTGCCACAACATCCGACCTCCTACCTTGTCCCCTACTTTCTCTCCTGCCCCACCTCCCATCATATTCTTTGCACATCAGACAGAGTTACCTTTTCAACTATAAACGAGATCCTATCACTGCCCTGTTAAAAACCCTCCCGGGGCTTCATCATGCATAAAACAAGATCTTAACCTCTTACCCTGGTGACCACACTCTGTATTCTCAAGCCTGCCTATCTCTTCCCACTCTTATCTCTGGAATGTTGCCTAAACACGCCAAATTCCTCCCACCCCAGAAAGCCCATCCCTATGCATGTGATCTTGCTGCTCTCCCACACAGCAGTGGAGACTGAAATCTGACAGAATTCTGTGACATTTAAGCTAAACAGGAGTGACAGGGGACCTGGGAAAAAGCATGCCAAGGGCAGGGGCTGCAGAGCTATTGGACCTAAGGTGGAGTGGGAAGGCCCGTGTGAGTACAGGGAGCAAGAGGAGAGGATGCTCTGGGTTGATGCTTCAGTCAGCTTTGCCGCGTAACAAATCGGCCTCAAGCTTTGTGGCTTAAAACCACAAAGATCTAGTTTTTCTCCTGCTCCCGTGGGTTAGTTGGGCCATTCCTCTGCTGGTATCACCTGCTAATGCACCCACAGTCACCTTCTGCTGGAGAATTGGCTTGGCTGGGACTCCACATTGGATCACTCCCATGTCTGGCAGTGGGTTCTGTGTCAGCTGGGGCCTTGTTTCCTTTCATGGGGCTCAACATCAGCACCAACAAACCTCACCTTCTTTTCACTTTCTTCTGGACCTGAAGTTGGTTCCAGTGGAGGCCTGAAGGAAACATATCGTCATGGGGGAATTTCAGGAACATGGGGACAGCTCTCCAAATGCAACCCCTCTGACTATTTGGTCCCTTTTGCTCACATCTATGCCCCCTAGAATACAGAGTTCCACAGATGTGACACCATAGCTAAGCCATGACTGAGTTTTGGCCCCAGAAGTCAGGAGAGCTGAGACCTTCTTCTCCAGGAGCAGGACTGGTGATAGGAGGAGAAGGATCCTGAGGGTACCATAGCTGGCAACCCTCAGGCATCCTGGCCCTGAGTTTCGTCCTACTCATGGCAGTTTAGGTGTCCATGAGACTGGCCTGCAGTAAGCTATGTAGAGTAGGATGGAAGCAGAGAAGGGGTATGGAGTGAAATGCAGAACAGTGCAAAACACTTGGATTTGGCCCGAGTCATGGGACCTGTCTGACCCTCAGGCTTCTCTTCTATAAAATGAGAGAACAAAGCGGGTGGACATGTTTGTACACCTTAAGGTAAGCGTTAAGCAACCTTCATGCTGAGCCTGGGAAGAGAGGATTATCCACGATACTTTGCTAATTGGGAAATCTTAGGTCTACTGATACAGACACTACAGTCAGACCCGTGTAACTCTGCGACATGAAAACTTAAGTCTGAGCCACACAAGTAAGAAAAATCACAATTCTGAGAAACAAGAGTCTGTAGCATCCCATCCTGGGCACTCTGGTGTTTGTGTTTTCAAAGAAAGGAGTGGAAATCTCTCCTTCTGCACCTACTTAGAAAAGCCAGCACGGAAATCTCCTAACAACACCACCCTCTGGAATTTCATTGAGGCATTCAATGGAACACTTCAGTTGCAAGGTAACAATTTCTAGTGCTCTGAGTTGCCACGATTCCTCTTTTATTGATGTCATAAAGTAGGTATTTATGAGATGAGGCTATTAAGATCAATAGAATAAATGGAACACCTAATTCTATCTTTTTCAGAACTGCACAAAGCATTCTCTTGGCACCATCCCAATGAATAAAGCGACCAGGGAGCTGTCACTCAGGCCTAATCCCAAAGCAAAGAGCTCAACCCTATTCATGGTGACTCACTTTTTACATGCTTCTTCGAGTCAAAAATTCTCTTGGCCCTCAGTAGACTTTATTGAAAAAGAAAAAACAAAAAAAAAATTGAAGAGTACAGATTGGAATCATTGTGTAGCTGGATTTACCACATTTATGGCCAGGTCAGCCACACTGGTTTTCATTTCAACAGGAGCAGAAAAAAATAACAGAGAGAGGAAAGAGCCCTCTGCTTTTAAAGTTGTTTAGAGGCATGTAACTGGCTTACCTAATACCCGCTTCAAGGGAAAAAAGGTCCAAAGCAGGGGGAAGAGTTTGATCCTGTAATCACAGTAGGGGCTAAAAGAAGCCGTAATCTCTGCTGAGACCCTAGGCTCCTAGAAGCTAAGGCCAAGACATACCTGGCTAAGGCCCTCTCCTTTTCCCCAGGGAAGGAACAGACGAGTGTATTGCTGATCTGTTTTTGTACCAGAATGAATGCTTCCAGGGGTAATCATCAAATGTCTATATATGGACAAACTCAGCCCATTCTGAGATAATAGCACAGATTCATATTTACCAAGCATGTTTTCCAGGGAAGAAAGAAATGCAGCAACCTGTGCTTGGCATATTTGTTCAAATTAAAGCCATCAGGTAAATAGGAAACAGAGTGACCGGGCTTCTCGTAGAGGCTTCTGGAACCCAATCTGGTTCTGGTCCATGATCCCACAGAGTGGTGGCACCGGTCAGATGGATCTGGGATGATCCAGGAACACGGTCCCCAGCCACCACCAGCATATGCGTTCCACAGCTTTGTCGGGGGCCCCCGTGGGGGACTGGTCCTTGTCTCGGTAGCTCTCATGGCCTTTGAGACCATCCTTGGTCAGGCTTACCTTTCCAGCCTGCTCTCCTGCTCTTGTTCTCCACACATCCTACGAGTGGGTCAAACTAATCAGCCCGGGATTTCCTTTCCATCCCTGATATTTCCAGCCTTTGGCCTTGACCATGGGGTCCCCTTCCCCCTTTATGCACGCACTGGTATCTTGTCCCTGGATTCACCGCACCAATGAAGGGATCAGCACAGAATACAACACCAAGCTCCTGCATGGGTGCTTCCCAGAGCATTGGGGTCATAGTAGGGAGAGGAAATCTCCCCGTGAGCCTCAGGGGTGGGAAAGACCACTCGGATCCCAGTCCCTCCCTGCAAACAAGATGAGGACAGACGCAGATGTAGACAGTGGGAACAGACATCAGGAAATCATGGGGCACACAGGGATTCAGGACAAGAAGAGGACATATCCAGCTACCCAACCCTGCTGGTTAAGAGGTATTTCCACATCCATAATTTCAGCAGCTTTCTCTACCAGCCAGGGAGGCAGAGGGTGCCTATTCCCATCCTGCCTTGGAATGTGGAAACCAAGGCTCAATGACCTGTCAACAACCGAGAAGGTGGAAGAGGAAGAATTTTACCCAATTCTTTTGATCCTTGGTCCAGCGCTCTTTTTACCACACTCCAGGGAACACTTAGCTGGACCAGTTCAGGAATCCATCTGCCAGGGTTCAAATCTCAGCTCCACCGTATATGAGTCATGAAACCTGGAGCAAGTATCTCATTAGCTCTCTGTGCCTTGGTTTGCTCACCTGGGAGACAGAAATGGCAATGGCAAAATGCAGATGATAATAATGATCAAAAGGATTGTCTGAAGGCTCATATGAGATAATGCGTATATTGAACACCCAGTAAGTGATAACTTACATTGTTATACTTCATTCTTCAGGTTAAAACCTTTATTGGTAAGAAAATGAGGCTCGGTAGGGTTTGCTGACTTGTCAAGATCACACAGCAAAAGGCAGAGCCAGGGCAGTGGCCACAGACCTTTGAGAGCGACTGCTCCTATCACATTAGTGATGTAGAAAATGATGTCCTCGGCCTTGCACAGGCAGCCCATGGATGTTGGTCCAGGGTGAGTCCCTGGTCTCTCAATTGCTAACACTTTGCTCTTTCTCCCCTCGTCAATGAGCCCTAATTGGGTGGAGAGGGGAGGTCCTCCTGAGTCACCAAGTGCCATGGACCAGGCAGAGGACCCCAAGGTGGTAAAGTGCAAGCATCAGCCTCCCTGACAGCCCCTCTGGTTGGCCCAGGTATGGTGCCTGCTCGTTTCCATCAAAGGGGCTTCTTAGCAGCACACCCAGGCCTTCACAATCCTTCTTTCTGCAGAGGTATTAATTTATGATGGCAGAGACCCCTTGTGTCCTAACAGTAGCAGATCTGTCCTGTGCACAAGGCAGAAATGCCATCAGGTCAGATGTCCCGGAAGTGAGGCCTCCTCAGGTGTCAGTAACACATGCTTTATAGAGACGTCAGTGATGTAAGCCCGGCAAGGGCATTTCAAGTGTAAGGAGTCTAAGTGCCTGGAGTCATGGGTCAGTTCTTAATGACACAGAGGGCTCCCATGGTGGGTGCGCTGAGCTCCTGTAGAAGCAGAGGCTACATCAGAGGACATGGACATCCAGAGCTGGGAGAGACATGGATGATCACACCTTTGTGCCTGTTTATTTTACAGATGGAGACACAGAGTCCAGAAGTGAAGCAACTCACCCCAATCTCAGGGCAAACTAGCACAGAGTTCAGTTGTTCACCCAACTTTTATGGAGCACAACCTCTGCCAGGTCCCCTTCCTAGACACTGAGGGTGCACAAGTGAATAATAAGACTCAAGCCCTGCCCCAAGGAACTCACCATCCAGTGGAGCAAGGAATGGTCCCCAGGGGATGGGAATCACTGACCATCAAATACAGAAGGAGATGGAGGAAGTGAGGGAAACAGACAATTTGCACCCTCTCAACACTGTATCAGTCAGGACAAGATAGGTTGTGCCACATAACAAACAGCCCCATGGTCCTGCACTCTCGCTGTGTGCCTCATATATTAGCAGGGGAGGCTCAGCTTTACACAGTTTCCCAGGCTGACCCAGGTGCCCCCACCTGGTGGCTGCACCTGCTGGAACAAACAACATTTTCACTGTGCAGGGGAAGTGTGCTGGGGGATCCAGAGGAGCATGTAGAACATACTTCACCTGCACTAATTATCCTCACCAATTCACTAACTGCCCAGCAATCAGCTCCTTTTGTGACTTTGACCCCACCTAACTACAGAGGGAGCAGGATACTGTAATCCTCCAGTGAGCCCAAAGGAAAGGCAGAAGGATGTGGGTGAGCCCTAGTGTCCCACAGACACGGGTCTATTTCACCCAGTAAATAACTCAGGGATACATTCCCTCAGAAAAACTTGCTCCTTCGTCTTTTTTAAAGCATGGCTCTGTTAACCTTTCATTTTCCCACTTCTGATGGAGATACGAGCACCAGAAATCTTTTTCCCCCTCAACTCTTCCGTAAGTGACAGCCAGCATTCAGCCTCAGAGTGGGAATAGAATAGGGATGAGTGAAGATTGGGGTCTAAAGGGCACAACTGCTTCTTCTCAGCCTTATCAAAGCCATGATGGAATGAATGCAGCCCCAGTGGTGCCAAACATTTGGTTTTTTTTTTTCAAAGTAGACCCCAAAATCTGTTTTTCAGTAAAACCTTTTAATGTTTAAATAGCAATCATTCAACTTTCCTTTATAAGCAGTGCTGGCTACACAGGCATACCTTGGAGATATTACAGGTTCCATTCCAAACCTCCACAATAAAGGAAATACTGCAATAAAGTGAGTCACACAAATTTTTGCGTTCCCCAGTGCATATAAAAATTATGCTTATACTGTACTGTAGTCTATTAAGTGTGCAATAGCATTAAGTCTAAAAAAATGTACATACTTTAGAAATACTTTATCACTAAAAAATGCTGACCATCATCTCAGCCTTCAGTGAGTCATAATCTTATGGCTGGTGGAGGGTTTGAAATATTGGGAGAATTACCAAAATATGACACAGAGATACAAAATGAGCAAACGCTTGTGGGGAAATGGTGGCAATGATTTGCTCAATGCAGGGTTGCCACAAAACTTCCTTTTGTAAAAACGCAATCTCTGCGAAGCACAATAAAGCATGATAAAAGGAGGTTTGCTATACTGTGGACAAAAGAAAAAAAGCTAGGCCACAAGTACAAGACCTCTGATCCCATCGACGCCTTCCCCTCTTCTCAGAAAAAAAGAGCCAAGCTCCAGGAGAAGCAGGAATGTGCCTGAGGCCAGCAGTAGCTCAGGGGACAGGGATGCATGTGATGGAGGGGCACTGCCTCCATCCTAAGTCCCTGTGCATGTGGCCTTCTTCAAGATCCTCCCATGGAAACCAGCCAAAGCAGCTCGGCCTGTGCCAGACCTCTTTCTGCACTCAGTCTCTGGTCAGCTTTGGGGATTCAGGGCTCAGCCAACCTTGGGACAACACCAAGCTGTCAGACTCACAAGTTGACAGAGCTTCCAACAGGGCACAGCTTTTTCACAGCACTGCATCCTGGAGGAAGCTAGCCAGGGTTGCCTTCCCAAGGAGCCTCGCCTTCCCATCCACGGCAGACCCACGGCAGAGACCAGCCCGCAGGTCCCTTGGCTAGCACGTGGTCCCAGCTCTGGGAGCCCCTAGGTGTGCAGTGAGTGTCCCACACCCCTTCGTGGGACCCCAATCCCTTTCATGGAAGCATCTCGTGCTGCCTTGGGATTGAGAATAGTGACCCCTTAACAATACAGGTGCTTCGGAGTTAGTCTCCCATTGGGCCCTTGCAGAGTCCCAACAGGTGGGATTATTACCCAAGAGCCCTCGTTTGTCAGAAAGACCCAGATGGAGAAGATCACACAACAGGTTAGCAGCAGAGCTGAGGGTTCAGTTCCGATCTCTGACCTTTAACTCCAATATTCATTCTGTTGTCCGATCTTCCAAAACAAAGTCGTGAACAGAAAACAGAGGTTTGTGTCAGTTGGAAAAGTAAAAGTGTACGGTACCATGACCCCTGTATTCATCCATTCCCTTGAGAAAGAAAACTCCCATGCTAAACACCTGCTTGGCACTTTATATATTTTACATGTAAACCAGTCTACAGAAGAGGAAACAGGCTAAAGGTAAAAGCAGCACTGGCTGGGTGTGGAAGCTGAGATCTGCCTGGACGTCATGCACTTGAAACTTCCAGACCCAGATCGACACTTCAAGTTTGCCGACATCTCAAGTCCAGCCAGGGGAAAGAAGGAATCACCACCAATGACAGCCACTGTGCCTTATTCTGCACCACGTACAAGACCAAGCATTGATTTTTTTTTAACAATTTCATTTACATACCATAAAATCCACTCAGTTAACATGTACAATCCAACAATATTTAGTAAATTTTCAGAGTTGTGCAACTGTCACCACCATCCAATTTTAGAACATTTGCATCACCCCGAAAAGATCCCTCAAGCCCATTTGCAATTACTGCTCCCTCCCCCCAGTGCCTGGCAACCACTAATCTACTTTCTCTCTGGATTTGTCGCTTCTGGATGCTTCATGAAAATAGAACCTACCATATGTGGTCTTTTGTGGTTGGCTTTTTTCATTTAGCTTCATGTTTTTGAAGTCAATGCTTTGTGTAGCATGTATCAGTACTTCGTTCCTTTTTACTGCCAAATAGTATTCCATTGGTGGACATAACATGTCTTGCTTATTAGTTTAATCAGTTGTTTAATCAGCTGATGGACATTTAGGCTGTTCTCACTTTGGAGATATTATAAATAAGGTTGCTATGAATATTCGTGTTCGAGTCTTTGTGTAGACATATGTTTTATTTCTCCTGGATAGATATCTAGCAGTGCAACTGCTGGATCGTATAATAAATTTATGTTTTCTAAAAAACCACTAAAGGATTTTCCAAAACAGCTGTATCATTTTATACCTCTACCAGCAATGGACGACGGTCCAAATTTCTCCACACCTTTATGGATACTTACTGTTGTCCATCTTTTTTACTCTAGCCATGTGATTTGCTTTTATGAATTAACTTGGGAAATCTTGATAGATACCCCAGAGACAGGGGCTGGCATTATTATTCCTTGACAGATGGGAAGAAAAAGTGAAGCAACTTGCCCCGGGTCCCAAGGCTGGGCATGAGGGAGCAGTGTTAGGGTTTGACAGAGGTCTGCCTCTCACCAGGGCTGATCTGCCCCCACCACTCTCCTATCCTGCCTCCTATGGCACAAGGTGTTACACTGGCTTTTCCATACCATCCATCCATTAACGAGCACCTACTGTAAACCAGCACAGACGGGGCATCCACGAGCTCACATCACTTCCATAACCTCATGCTTTCATTCACATAAGCTCCACGACTCATTTTTTTACTGAGAGAGCTGAGATTCAGGAGAAGCGACCATCTGTCTATCCAGGGGTCAGCAAACATTTTCTGGAAAGGGTCAGAGAGTAAATATTTTAGGCTTTGCAGGCCAGAGAGCCCCTGTCCCAAATCCTCAACTCTGCCACCGTAGTGCGGTAGTTTCCACACTACAGAACAATCCAGGTGATAATCCCACCTGTCGGGGTTTGGGGAGGGTCCAGTGGGAGGCTAGATCCGAAGCACCCGTGTGTCAGGTAAATTTTATGCACTTACACCAGCAGCTGGCCAGGCATGGCCCACAGGCCGTTGATGGCCAACCCCTGGTCTCATCCACTGTCACGCAGCTAGTAAGGGACCGAGTACAGATCGGAGGCCGGCCAGCCTGTCATTTTGGAGTGTGTGCTCTCTCCCACCTCCTCGCTGCCTGATGCGCGCTTACCCCCATACTGACTTCAGGATACGCTTTCCACTGGGGCGTGTGACTCCCTGACTCCTTCCTCTCCTTCACTGCTCCGAATTGACTGGGACCATTAAGGCCTATATTTAGCACATTCCACCACTAGCTAATTCCTCGTGTCCCAGGCTCACACATTACAACAGGGACACAAGCCCTGAGAGTAAATACGAGGCTCCAGTCCCAGCTCCACCTTACCTAGTGGTGGAACTTCTCACCTCACTGTTGTCATCGGCAGAGTGGGGCGGTAGCGGTCCTGCATCCTAGGTGGGTTGTGAGAACTAAATGAGTTGATACAAGAGCATGACTTTCAAATAGGGCTTAGCACAAAGTAGGCGCTCAATAAATGATAGCTATTGCTAGGTAGCCCCCACCAGCAAGGAAGTGGAATCAGTTTCATATCTGCCCATGATTTAGTGTCTCACTGGAAAGAGCAAAGAATGCACAGCAGTTAAAATTCCTCTATAATTACTGCTGGCTGCATGGGGTGGTGCCACCTAGTTTTGCAGAAAGTAGAACTGCCCTGAGGACAAAATTGTAATGTGGTAGTAGTACTAATAGTGATAGTAATAATAAGAGTTCACATTTATTAGGCCCTTAGTAAAGCGACATGCTAAGTGCTTTGCAAACATACTGCCATACCAGCTAGCATCTGGACGGCGCTTTTGAGCTGGTGTAGCATTTTACCGAGCTGTATCTTGCATGTGTCTGCCATCGACCTGTGAGGGCGACCTCCACGTCTTCTCTAGTTTACAGATGTGGAAACCGAGTGGTCTTCCCCATGTTCCCTCTAGAAAGTGGCCAAGTTGGACTCACTGGGGACGTCGAGTTCCAGAGCCAGCTCCCTTCCCCCACCATCACCTCTCTCTCCACCCTGCCCAGGCCAGGGCTCCATCCCAGTGTTTTCTTTAAGCTTCTGTCCGAGGCTGCAGAGGCAACATCTACTAGCATCATTCCCATTAACCCTCGAAGCATTTACCTCTCCCAGGAATAGGTCTGCTCTAAAAAACCACGGAGAGCATCAAGGCTTAACACCAAAGCGTGCTCCCTGACATAGTCCCTCCTGTGTCTGGACCACAGGCAGGATGCCCCCCTGGGTGCTAGAGGACCTTCCCCGAGGCTCCAGCGTCCATCCAGCCTGTGGCTATCAGCTCTGTAGACCTCCACGCAGGGGAAGTGGAAACCAAGTGTGGAACTTTAAAAGGGGGCAAGCTGATCAGCCCCTCCAGGCAACCTCCCCACAGTGCTAGAATGTTCTCACCTGGGTGCACTCTGGGGAAATCCCATTAAGGACAGGAGACAATTCCTGCCTCTCCAAGGAGCTCCTGCTTCAGTCCGGGAAGCCTGTCCTTGTAATGTCCCCTCAACTTGCCGGAACAAGCCTGCTTTCCTCTGTCCCAGGACAGCCTCAGAGCAGTAGTGGCCATCTCCACTGTTTCCACTCTCCAGGCATCTCTGCAGCCTCAGGTCCCCCAGCTGTCTGTACCTGGTGTGTTTCCAGCACCCTTCCGGAGCTGCCTCAGTCTTCACCACACACGACTGTTGCTCTCTGGTTTTGAAGGACACAGACCATCCTTGGCCACTTGCCGTCTCTGAGGGCTGACTTCCTCGCTTGTAAAATGGGATTATGATACTTACACAGTGGTTGTGACACTCAGAGGCCATACATGCAAAGTGGTGTCTAGACCTTGATGTACAGCTTTTCTAGGAGTGGTAGGTAAGGTTGGTTCGACCGCAGAGCCAGGAGCCCTTAGACCGGGCACTGTGGCCAGTGCACTTCTTCCTCATCCTGCATCTCGGAGGCACATCTCACACACTGGATGATACGGATGTTGATTCAATGAAATTATTACAATTTTTGATTTAAAGGTGCAGAAGCAATCTTCATGGCGAATACCATGACCCTCAGAACTGTGTTCAATCCCCAGCTCCACCCTGGTCCCAGCTGTCAGGACTGGGCGGAATTGGGTCCGTTCCCATGGGGCAGATGTTGCAAGAGATGGGCAAGGAGGGTGGTGCCTGATGCTCGCAGAGCCTCCTGGGCCTCCACCCAAGCCAAGCATCACCAGGCACAACCCTCCTTTAGCCCCTGCCACTCGCTCTATCTGGAGGACTATCTCTATCTCTCCCAGCTTCGTGTCCCAGAGCAGCAATTATCACTTTTCTCTGAAGCTCTCCCGGGCTCTCCCAGGCAGCAGGAATGTTGCCGTATTCTGAGATCCCTCCTTAGGGTTTTCCTACCCCTCCCATAGTGTTTGCTGTACTGCATGTGTGTTGGTTCACACGCCTTGCTCTCCACTGGATTATTATAATAATGATTAACAGCCACCATTAGGTGAGCATTTAAATGTACACCAGGCACTGTGCTGGGTGATTTATACACACCCTAGCTTGTCCTCCCTAAATCCTTGGAAGCTGGCCCTTTGGTCTGGTCTGCAAAGAAGGAAACACTGGTTGGGAAGTAGGCATACAGGGGAGAAAATCTGGGTCCCCCAGGGACAGAAGGACTCCCGGAAGGCTTCTCAGAGGAGGTGTCCCTGCTCTTTGTCTTACTGGCCTGTAACTTTCTCAAAGTTACACACTTAAGTGAGGGCAGAGCTGGGCTTACCTCTGAAGTCTTCAGCTCTACCCATGATCTCAGTCCCCACTCTATCCCCAGCTCCTGGTGTGTCACCTGATACCCAGCACAAGCTCAGCTGCCTTTGTGAGTGAATGAGGAAGGAAGCAAATAAATGAATGAATGAAGCTCTCCGAACCTGAATTTATCCCAGCCTGGTGGAGCACAGCCGTGTGCTTCTAACCCGGAGAGCTGCAGCCCTCTCAGGAGAACCAAGATTATCAGCTCTTGTTTTACGATAATAGGGCCTCCCAGATCCTCATTTATTAGCAGGCCAGATGGCAGCCAGAGCCAGCCATCCCTGGTCCACGGCACCAGAGAAAGTGCCTTGCACCGCCCCCCGTGCAAATGGTCTTACCTCTAATTGCATCATCTCCCTGTCCATAGGGGGCGTCCTTGATCTCATGACCTTGGCGAACAGAGACTTGGGCCAACACCAGCCTTTGGACCTTCTCTCCCTCCTTCCCAACGTCCTTCCCTGCATCCATCCCTCCATCCTTTCCTTCTGTCTTTCCGTCCTTTGTTTCTTTCTTCCCCTTTCCTTCTTGCCTCCCCTCTCCCTTCCTTGGACCCTATCTTCCTCCTTCATTCATTCACTCTCACTTACCCACCAGGCAGTAGCTGTCCTGCTGTGGGCTAGGTCCGGGGGTCCACAGTCAGAACTGGGAACCCACCCCCACCCTCAGGGTACCCAGAACCGGGCGAGCAGGTGACAGCTACCGTGTCACATGGGCCAAGACGGGCTGCAGGAGCTGAAAGCAGGTGTGTGCATTGGGCATAGAATAGGTTTGAAGGGGAGAAAAGCTGGGTGACCAGGAGACAGAGGGACTTCGGGAAGGCTTCTCAGAGGATGTGTCCCTGCACTTTGTCCTAACGGCCTGCATTATGAAGGGTTAACCAGGCGAACAAGGCAGAAGCTTGTTTTCACAACTCCCTGCTCAGAGGTCGTCAGGCTCCTCCCCACGCCCGAATCCCTGTTGGTGCCACCAGAGTTCAGCCTGGCCTCTTTGACTCAGATAGTCAAGGTCAGTAAGGACCCACCCCCTGCTATGCCCTCAGTGACCTGTCAGACAGCGTGTCCTGTTGCATCTCGCTTGCTGAAGTCTATCACTAGGGCCCTTGCTCGTCTTCTTAAGGCCAGACCCCCATGGTGCCCTGCCCAGCACTGTCAAAGTCTCCCACTCCCACCTCCCTGCTTCCCATCCCCTCACCATCACACTCTACTCCATGACATACTGAGGCTGCCTGAATCATCCCCCCAGTACACCAGGGGACTCCCAGCATCCCCCCCACCCCCCCATGATTTAATGTCTCACTGGAAAGAGCAAAGAATGCCCAACAGTTAAAATTCCTATATAATTATTGCTGGCTGTACAGGGTGGACTCCCTCCCTTGGCCGATCCCTCCCTTGGCCGATCAGAGCCGCGTCCCCCCGGAGCCTGATGTGAGTTCTTCCCACACATGCCATTTCTGCACCGAGCCTCCAGCCCCCTGCCTCTCCTGAGTGGTCCTGTGGGGCACTACCTCTGCATCTTTCCTGACACCGTCCTCGCTCCCCGAAGGGCACAGTAGCCATGGCAGTAATAGCAGCAGCAGAGAAGCAGCCAGGTGCCAGACACTTCACATGGGTCTACCCATTCCACCCCTAAAACCACCCATCTGGGAAGCCATCATTCGACCTTTGCTACAGGGAAGGAAACTGAGGCTCAGAGAGGTGAAATGGCTCACTCAGAGTCTCTGGTTAGTAAAAGGATGATTCAGGGCACAAGTCCAAGGCACAGTCTCCAAAGCCCAAGCTCACCACCATCCGAATACCCCTTCTCAGCCCCTTGGCCATCTGCCTGAATCTTTCCAAGTTTTGAAGAATTAGTCACCTCCTCCTAGAAACCTTCCCTGACCTCCTAGGCTGGAAGAGATGCTTCTGCTCTGCACAGACAGAAGAATTGACATTCCCAGTAGTCAACTCTCATGAAGACATTTCCTCATCCCTCCGCTGCCCCCCAAAACTGTGCAACCCCTGCACACACCACGTGCAGCATGTCGTACCTGCAGGAAATCCCAAGGACTGAGTACAAAGATAGAAGTGCTGAGGGGCTACTTGTGATGAGCAGAAGGCGAGGTGTGATGCAAGGGACTCATGAGAGTTTCATGGAAGAGCCCTTTGGGCAGGGCTTCCAAAATCTAGAAGGACTTAAACAGGATTCAAAATAAGGGCACTCAGCAGGCAGAGCTGCCTGAACAGTGGGAAGACAGGCAGCATGTCCCCAGGGCATTTGGGGGTACCGAACGACAGGAGACTGAGTCAGGCAGAGGGGGTTGCGAAGGACCTTGACCATCAAACAACGTCCCTTCTTCTCAGCCTGTCTTGGTTCCCTCAATCCTAAACCCAGAGGTCAGAGAACAAAAGCCCAGTTTTATCGGGCTGGCCAAAAAGTTCCCTCGGATTTTCCATAAGCTGTTACAGAAAAACCCGAACAAATTTTTGGGGCAATGAAACATTTGACTGGCACAGGGCTTTAAAAAAAATTTTTTTAATCATTGCCAACATTTAGTCATAGAGAAGTTTTTCTCAAAAAATTAAAATATTTGGCCACATTGGATTCCCTGCCTGGTCATAGTCAGCTGGCACTCTGACTGCTCAGCCCCTGTCCCCCTGGGGCCTGGTTTCTTCACTTTGCCACAGTCCCCAGCACTCACAATGGTCACCCCCACCAAGGGGACCCTCCATCACCAGGCATCATTGCATTGGCAATGCCATCGTTGCATTGGCCAGCGTCATTGATGGCACCCACCTGGCCCTGAAGGCATTTGGATTAACCCAGTCCCAAACTCCATCTGTGATAGGAAGCCTCTATCGGCCTTGACTGGGCTTCCTGCAGGTCTTGGAGGGTTTGACCTTGAGTATGGTACATCTCTGTACGTTCTTACCTCCTTTCCCTCCAAACATGGCCACACTCACCTTCCCTTGGAGCCAGACAGATCCACACTTGAATCCTAACAGGTGTGGGATCCTAGTAACACCCCAACTCTGACATGAGTTTGCTGTGGGCCGAGCTTATAATTCTCTTATCAGATCCACCTAACAGGGCCACAGTCCTCAAAGATGCTTTGCATTTCAACCCTCAGCCTCTTCTCCTTTTCCCCACCCTACTTTATTTCTTCGTCTCTCCCTCTCTCTCTCCTACCCTCTCTCTCTCTCTCTCTCATATGACTCCCAAACTCAGAAAGGTTCGATTGCATTGAAATTTGGCTCTAGAGCCCTAAGCCTTAAGGCAAACATTTGTCCTAGAATTTGCTGGAAATCACTTGGCTTCTCTTAGCTGGATGATGGCAAAAAGCAAACAGCAGCTCCCTTCCCTGCACCACGCCACCCTCACTCCCACATTGCAGTCTGGCTAACTGGAGGTTCCTGGAATTTCCCGGGGCTACACACCAGAGCCTCTCCACGCAGGAAACTCAGCAAACTCCTGGAAAGCTCCAGAGTCATCGGCCGGGGCTATAGCCAGGTCAGCCTGCTGACAAGGGTGACCATCTTGTTATTCATCGCCTTGGCTGGGCCAGTGCTTGTCTGCAAAGCTTCCTTGAGTTTTGGGTGGATTCTGCCTGCTTTCCCATGACCAGTATGCACTGGCCAAGCTTGGTTCTAGAGGACCCTGACAAGCTAATTAAAGAGAAAAGTTATCTATTCAGTCACTCGCTCATCAATCCATTCGTTTACTTCTTCATTTATTGCAGCTTAAATTACCTCACTCGTTTTCTCCTTTACTCATTCAGTCACTTAGACATACACTAGCTTACGGAGAGATCGACATACAGATGTGGATCTAGATTCCCTTGTTTACATTTTTATTAATTCATCTGCCACCCACTCATCTGCTCATCTATTTTTCCACCCATTTATCCCTCAATTTCCCCATTTGGTTATATGTTGACTCACGTTATTAATGTATTTATTAACACATTATTCCATCCCCTCATCCATTTATACATTCACTCAATCACTCCATTTATTCATTAACTCACACGTATACTCACTCATAAACAGCTCCCTTCCTATTGTACAAGGCTTTATAGGGTAGGTTAAAACTTGGAGTCTGAATAAAATAAGGCAATAAAAATAGTCTCAGGAAGACATGGGCCCACACTCTCACTCTCACATCCCTGTCTCAAACAGTCAATGATCCATGAACCCCAGTAAGGAAAGCACAAGGGAGAAGGGGACCTCAGCACAAGAGAGAAAGGAGGGGTAAGGTTCTCTGGGGTACCGGGGCCAGAAGTCCATTCATGCAGGGCAACCAGATTGCTCCCCCTTGATGGCAGTGTCGGGGAAGGGGCGGATGATGACCTCCCAAGGCAGAGACGGCTGGGGGAGACAGTCACTCAGAGAGTGAGTGGGCACCGGGACCAGCAAGGAGAGTGCCCACCTGAGTCGGCAGCAGCTCAGTTCACAAATAAAGAGGCAGGAAGCTGGGTGTCCTGACTTAGGTCGTGGGCTCTGGAGCCACAAGATGCCAGACTCAGTTCTAGAACTGCCTCTCAGGAGCAGTGGGACCGTGGGTGGTTTACCTGACCTGGGTGAGCCTCCCATACACGTGGGGACAGGACTCCTGCAGGGTTATTCCGAGGACTCTGCAGGGTCTGTGAAGGACGGCGTGCAGAGCTGGTGTGTGGAGCCGTTGTACACGTTCCGGCCCCATGGGTCAGGAAAGCCCCTCGAGGGACAGGATGCAGGATGGGGCTGGCCTGCTTCCAGAGCTGAGAACAGGGCTGGTGCATCATGGATGCTCAGTGAGAACTGATTGAATGAATGAACGAGCTGGAAAGGGCTCTTAGAAGTTAGCCAGTCCAGCCACTTTCAAACTCTGCTACTTTGAAGGTGATACTGGGGCCACCAGAGAAGGTTTGGGGCCACATCTCACTTGACCCAAGCACCTCTATTTTTAACTCTTTACATATTGGGCTTTTCTTTTAAAATTTCATTTGACAAGCGGGTTTCCCTCCCTACTACCAAAAAAAAAAAAATCTTGAAAAAGGATGCTTGAACTCTCTTAAAAATTAAAAAACTAAAGCCCAGAGAGAAGAAGCAAGTGCCCAAGATAGTCCAGCAAGTTGATGATGGGGCCAGAGGAGACCCCAGAACTCCGGACTCCCCATCCGGGGAACCTGCCCAACGTCACACCACCATGTTTTATCACAGTACTGACCCTCCAGGCTTTCAGGGCCCACCTGCCACCATCCCCACCTCTTCCAGGACTCTAAGATTCCAGATGGAAGTGGCGAGAATGGTGAAAAAAAGGGTAACTGGGTCAAGCCACGGACAGTGAGGAGGGCTCCCCAGGTATGCTGTGTCTCCTCAGGTGGAGAATCCAGCTGGAAATTCCGCAGGAGAACAGCCAACACCGTATGGCCAGGGTGTTGGGTTTTGAAACCCTATCCACTTTTTTTAACCTATAATTATGTGGCACACACCTAATTAAAATAGACTATAATTGTTGAAATATTTTATTGAAGTCATTTTTTTTTTTTCCAAACAACAGGTTTAACAGATGATAAAACTTGTCTTGTGGTTAACTTGGGCTGCCAAGAGCCCCGGGCAGAGTACGGGCTGGGGCTGGCGGACTATGGACAGTCAACCCCAACGGGATGCCAGCATTCTTCGCTAAGCACTCCTTCTGGAGACTTCTCTCGGGCCCCATGCCAAGCACTCAGAACAGAGACAAATAGCCTGGGTGGGAGTTTTGTGCACAAAGATGACTAGGTTTGCTTAGCTCAGTGGAGAAATCCTTTGAAATTGGGCTCCCAGGGGAGTGAGGGCAGCTACGAGCAGAGCAAACTGTTGATTCCAGAGCACAAGGAAAGGAGTGTGATCCTCACCCCACTCACAAGCAGCAAAACCCTCCTCTAAAACCCCAAATGACCACAGCAAAACAGACCTGGGCAGCGCAGGGGCTGCCGGGTCTTCACATTTTTTAGGGAATATGGTGGATGCATCTCTAACAATGCCTGTGACAGCGGCCACAGTTTACTGTCTTCTAGGCGCTCGGTGTTTTCTATGCTTTATTTCTAATCTTTACTGAGGAAACTGAGTCATAAGCTGGCCAAGATCTTTACCCCAGCTCTAACTCAGAAGCCAATGTTTCTCCACTATTGTTCTGACTCAGACCCTGACTCAAAGTGAGCATCTTCATCATTAAAAAGTCTGAATCAGTCTGGGAGAGGGAAGGGCAAGAAAATACGTTGCAGGATTTGAGGGTTCCTTTCCTTTTGGTGTGTCTGTCTGCCCAGCCCGCCTCGCCCTGCTGGCGGCCTGTGGGCCGGATATGCTCTGAGGTGGACCAGAATAAGGGCCGGACTGGGAAACAGAGAGAAATTTATTTTATCTCCTGGCCAACAACCGGGATGGTCATCGGACCCCAGTTCTGATCTTAGTGAACCAGTGAGCAGAGGTGCTGCTCTTGTCTGGAGATGATCTGTTTTATCTTGTGTTATTGTCCCAAGCCAGCAGTGAGGTGGCTGTTGTCACCCCCAGGTTACACGTGACAAGAGCCAAGAGACAAGCCAGGTCTGATGTGACGCAGTTCAAACAAAGCTCCGAAGTCACGGGAGAAAAGTATATCCTTGGGGTCTCTCCATTGTGTGCGTGTGTGTGAGTGCGGTTTTTAAGGTATTCCTTCTTATTACTCTTGTTACCGTTGTCTACTTCCCCTCAATGTCATGCTTCATCTTCATGCAACTCGTTTTTATTGAGCATCTACTATGTAGGAGGCCCTAAGCCAGGTGTGTGGCCTTTCATCCAAGAACCGAGGCCGTGGAAGGAATAGGCGTCACAGATTCAAAGGCCAGCTCAGCCCCAGGCAGCTGCGGGATTTGAGACCATCTCTGCTCCCTGCGTTCAGTTTCCGCCTCTGCAGGTGGGGTTGAAAGCCCAGACCTCAGGGTTGCAGCCTGGAAGCAGGGCCCCTCTGTGTGGGGCCTGGCTCGGGGCCTGGGAGCCCTCCCCCACAAGCCACCCACCCGCCCCTTCCCTCTCTGGGCGGTTCGTGCAGGACTCACGCTGACAGCTGTCCGGGAAGGGGGGTTATTTGTACAAAGCAGCCTGACTGTGTCTAAATCCCTCCCTGGGGCACTGGTTCCAAATTAAAATGTGGAGATTTGATCCCTGCCAGCCCCCCCCCCCACCCCCCATCCCCAGAGGACTCCCTCCTCTGCCTTCCGCCTGGTCCTGCCCCGGTGTCCTCACCACCCAGAGAAGCACTGCCACCTTACCCTCCCCCATCTCCAGCCCCGCCCCCTCCCACACCTCCTCCTTCTCCCCGCTAGCTCCCACCCCACCTGTTGGATCCATCCTTTTGGCATAGGGAGGAGTGGGCGGTGCCCTCCAGCCCTCCAGCCCAGGAGGGCAGCAAGGGGACAATCACATAGGGAACTAATTAATTCACCGAGCAAGCCGTCCGCCATCTTGTCTCGTCAACCCTTAGAGATAGATGTATCACGATGCTCATTTAAAATAAGATGAGGAAATTGCAGGTCGAGGAGGTCACTGCTCAAGGTGACACATGGCCCAGCTAGGGATGGGGTGGAATTCACACATGGAGCCGCTTACCTTATTCGCGCTGAGAACGGCTGCCTTTTGAAATGTGTTTCCTTGTCTCTGGACACGCTGCGTACAGGAGCATCGTACCCAAAGGAGCTGCATGGTAGGCACCATTGACCACATTACATGTGGGGGGCCTGATGTCGGGGGGTGGGATAACGGGCCTGAGCCCGTGGCGAGTCACTGGGCTGTGAGATAAGGCTGGACAGCTTTGCAACCGCCCCTCTGTCCTTCCCCGTCCCATGTTTGGAGATCAGCTGAGGAGGAAAACCACGTGGCTTTTTCTTTGGCATGATGGGCTGTCCCGTGCACTGTAGGGTGTTTAGCAGCATCCGTGGCCTGCACTCACTAGATGCTGATAGCGAACCCCCATCTCCTGACCGAAACTGTCTGTAAACATGCCCTGTGGGGGACAAAATCACCACCCCCAGTTGAGAATCACTGCCTTACAGTTTTCTGTTTTCCTTAAAGAAAGGCTGTGCTATTTGTCTCAAGGGCATTTAGAAAATCAGAATAGTTGTTGCCCCCAAAGTAAGTAACACAGAGCATGGACAAGAAACACAGGCCAGATGTGATAGCATTATTATTGTCACTGTTGTTGTTGTAGCTGTCAGTGCCTCGCCTACTGTAGGTGGGGATAAATCACCATGAGCTGGTGATGGAGCCCTGGAGGGTGGACAATGAAAGCTCATAGATGAGTCCTGTGGCTGACTCACAGGACACTTTGAACACGTCTGTTTGCCTTTGGGAACTCAGTGTTCCCATCTCTGTAATGGGAAATCTGAAAGATGTAACCCTCAAGGACCATTTTAAGTCTAGTATTTCCAGATTTCCCAGATTCTCTCTCTGATTCTGGGACCAGTGTTATCACACAGAACCAAAGTGCATGGGCTCTGGGCTCTGCCCATCTGGATTCAGACCACAGCCCGAGCACTTACCAGCTGGGTGACCTTAAGCAGGTCCCTGAATCTTACCATGTGTCTGTCCCTTCATCTGTAGAACTCTGAGACCAGATCTGCCTCTTATGGTTGTCACAAGCATGAAATTAGATGATCTATATACTAGAACAGTGCAGGCACTGATAACAGACCCGTAAGAATTCATTATTATCATCAGAAATACTACAGTTGTATTTAAAAACATATGATTCTCATTTGTGATCTCAAGCCCACTGTATCAGATCTTCCAAGGTGAAACTATGTGATGGTATTTTTTCAAATCTTTCCCAAATGATTCTGAAGTAGTGGGTCCTTGGTCTGGCATAAGTTGTGTAGAATTCTCTGATGTTAGAAAGATTTCGTTAACGTTTCAAGTGTTGCTGTATGAGGGGGCCCTGAGTGGTATGAAGTTAAGAAATGTACTCTGGCCTCAGGGAACCACCATCTAACCAGGCAAGGCCAACTTATAAGTGAAATACATAGCCCAAGTGGGCCTCTGTGGCCAGGACCACAAAGAAATGTGGAACATGTGCTCAGACATAACAGAGGAGAGAAGGTGATCTTCAGGGTTGCCAAGTAAGGTTGTGCAGGTTGTTGACTGCACTTAAGTGCCCAAGAAAGGTGACTTTTTCTATTCACACAAAAGCACCATGGGGCAAGTGGAAGGCCTGGAGGTCGTTGATCACCCAGGATGCCCTGGAAGCTCTGACTCATCCATCACTGCCAGCCCAGCTGCCCCCTTCTCTGGGTAGCTTTCTCTAAAACCCCACATAAGGAATGGACCACTGTGCCAGGCTCTATTATAGTCTTGTCTTTCCCAGATTTGAATTGCACATTTGGGTCTATACCTCCCCCAAGAGATTATGAGCCCTTTGAGGGCAGGAACTGTGTATTTATTGTATTTTTTTTTAATTTGGTGTCTCTAACATCGAATATGTGGTCTGGTGTAGAGTAGGTGTTGAGCAGGTGCTTGTTGGATGAATGAATGATCAGATAAATAAACAAATGAATTCCAACTAAGTAAAACGGTCTTAGGGACCATCAGTGGAAAGGAACTACGTCACCCATCAAGAGAACGGGGTGCCAGCTGAAGGGAGTTCTTGGAGGAGGTGGAGGAGGAAATGAGCCTTGAAGGATGGACGTGATTTTGCTGGGCAGAGACGCGGTGCAGAGAAAGTGAAGGGAGTGCGCTCCAGCAATCTCACGCACAGAAAATGAGATTAAAAAAAGTGGAAAACACAAGGCATCGTTAATTAAAGGGTTCAAAGAAAGCATGGTTTGATGGTTCCCGTGGCAACGCGTTCTTCATTTGGTTTGGAATCACAAAATAAATATTTTCATAGAATCAACAGGAAAATAAGAAGACACATGGTGCTGCACCTGGGGGAAGTCTTTGCACTCTGGGGGACCCTCGTCATTTTGTCCTTGGACCCTCATCATTTTGTCCACAGCTTCTCAGAGTTGAGCAAATGCCAGATTCTTAGGTTCCATGTGCCCGAGAGACAGGGAAGCCCTGGGTGCCAAAGGGACCCCAAAATGCACTGTCAGGTGTGTGACACTGATGATGTTCCTCCCCAACCTGACAGCCCTGGGCTCTGACCACACCTGGCTGTACGACTCTGGACAAGTTGGATTTGTCTCTGGGCCTCAGTTTTCTCATCCATGTATAGGGAAATACACATGCCCACTTCTCAGGACTGACAGTCAAATTAAATGAAACACAATGCTGGCTTTGTGGGCACTTAATCCATGTTGGTTCTCTTTTCTCAGAAAGTTCCATTAATGTCCACTTGGCTGAATTAGGGAATCTGTCTCTAAACTTAAGAGATAACCCTGTATCTTTAAACCTGATGGAATTTCCTTTCAACCAGTAATGCCATCAAGGGGCTCTGTCTTTTGATGATTCCAAAGGCAAAGATTTATGCCCTACAATTTCCATTGCAGTGCTGTTCTATTAGAAAAATATAAACTGTGTCAGCCATGGTGGGATACTGAAGTCCACAGAGAAACCCCCATAATGTAGAATATTCTGCATAATGGAAATGTATGAGGAGAGGCAAAGGGTTTTTACTAATACAGGGAAGTCATGTTGTAGATTTAACTGGGAAGCTTCAAACACAATTCATAATCAATTTCACCTTTGGGTTATTTTCTTTACTGCAAAGATTTTTGCTTTGTTTTGTTTTGTTTTGTTTTATTTTGTTGAGAGTATCAAAATAGAACACCTTGGGACAAATTCCTCCATCAAGCCCAAAGTAGACTTAGCTTCCAAGTGCCCTGTGACCACATTGCCAAGATCACGCTCCTGGTAGGAGCCCCAAGGATGACACGTGTTGCCCCTCACTTCATCAGGCTGTGATAGTACACAAGACCCAGGGCTAGTTCCGTGCATCTGGCACCCTGAACAACTTCACACCTAGCCTCGTGCTAGGAGCTACAGAGAAGGGCGGCTGACAGGTTTGCAGGAACTCCCACTGCAGTGAGAGAAGAGGGCGTAAAATGGAGAAGCTGCCGTTTCTCACGTGGACCCCATCTCTGTGTCCTGCACCTCCTGTGCCTGTTTCTTAGTCTCGTCCCGTGTGCTCACGCTAAAGGCAGCTAAAGGGTTAAAAGCACAGCTGCTGCTGCCGGGTCGCTTACAGTGAAGCCTCCCTCTGCGGGGGTGGCTGTGTGAGGCTGGGCAAGTGACACAACCTCTCTGTGCCTTGGTTTCCTCATCGGGAAAACTCATATGATGACAGTACGCTCCTCATAGGCAGTGTGAGGCTCCTGGGTCGGCAACGCTCTTAGATCAGGGCATGACCCTCTGTACGTGCTCAGTGAGGGCTTTCTATTAATGTTAGTTCAGACGCTACTGAGATAAAGACTGTCGGACTTCAAATCACACAATCTTCCCACTCGCCCCACTGCCAGATATCCACAAATAACTCAGAAACGAGACCCTTGGAGGGGCTGGAACAGAGGGTCAAAGGGGACAGGAGTTGCCTGGTCCCTGGTTACAGAGGGGACGGGGAGGAACAGGGGTGCTGGAATTTGGCTGCTGTGGGTTTGAATTCTACTTCTACCGCCCACTGATGGTCTACCCCGCCCCCCCCCCCCGCCCAGTTCCTCTGCAGCTCTGCACCTCAGTCGCTCTGCCTGAAAGATGGGGCTAGCTGCCACCCACTCCTGGAGAAGTTCCCATCAGCAACAAGCATACATCCAATAAAGCTCGAACTGGGTTATTAACCTAGCACCGAGCTGCCAGGAAGGGTGATGGGGAAGATTATGTAAGACAATATATGTGTGACAGATGCATTGTCCGGTGGGTGCAGGCTGAGTCTCTCACCCTTGAAGGACTCCAGGAGAAACAAGTTAAGACAGGTCCCCTGGGGGGCAGGGGGTTTAGAAGGCATTGAGAGAAGACAGGGCTTTGGACAGCCAGAGATGGGGGGCAGGGTCCTTCCAAACAGAAGAAGCAGCTTGGGCAATGAGCCAGTGCCTCAGAGCATCCTCAGATGGGCACAGTACTATCAGAGCATCCTGGACAGGTCTGGGGTGTAGGAGGTGGTGGGAGAAAAGAAGAGAGAGGGACAGGGAGAGAAAGGAAAGAGGGAAGAAGGGAGGAGAGAGAGGAGGGAGGGAGGACGGGGTATGGGAAGCACTTGAGTCCAGCTCTTTCCCTGAAGCCCCATCTGTGGCCAGCCAGCACAGTGCTGACACCACACACGCCCCACACACCCGCAGCGCCTGACCCCACGCAGAAGGCCCTTGTTCCGCAGCCACCCTGCACGACCTCTGGGGAGCGTGATTACAAACTTCGACACTCCCATTTCACCCTTTCAAAGGGCACTCTTCCCACTTGGGCATCTGCTTCCCTCCACTTGGAGATGTAATGCACCTGCTTGCCACTGAGAGATTTAGTGTCCGCCCCCCCCCCACCCCTGAAAAGAAAAATGTAGCTTGAGATTTTAATTCTTATTCATGTCATTTTACAATAGCTTCATTCATTCCTACTGGCTGTATGACTTTTCTTCTTTTTTTAATTTATGGAGTACCTGTGTGACGTATGAATTAGAGAAAGGAAATGTTATTAGAAAGGTCCCAGGGAGCGAGCTGTTTCATGTCTGAGGACTGAAAAGTAAGGGAAAAGGAAAGAGTGATACGTGGGGCAAAGAGAGCTGTGTTCTAGCCAGAACTGGCCTCCGAAGTGCTGTGTGACTTTGGACAAGGAAGTTAACCTCTCTGGGCCATGTGACTCTTTGTCTAAGGGACGGCCACCCACTCTCATCAAATAGCATCTCTGTTACAGCAGCCCTCTTGGTTAGGTATGGTCATTGTCATGATTTGTATGGAGAAGTCCCCTTTAGGGGGCCTGAGCCCAGACCCCAGCCCATCTCATGGGGCTCCAGCTGCAAATAGAGTAAGGCTGAGCCCCCCTGCCGCCCCCACCATCCTGTTGTCCAGCTTCAGCTGCCAGGGTCTCTCACGGGCAGAAGCAGAAACGAAGAAATCCAGTAAGCCTGGGGAGACCAACGCCTTGGCCCCATAAAGCCCTTTTCCTAAACAGCTGGCCACAGCTGCCCAGAGCTAAGTCTTGCGGTAACTTGGCCCAGAGCCCTGAAAACTGAGGGGCTAGGGCATGGGGACCCGAGGAGGGGAGAAACAAAAGATGCCCCTGCTCATTCCACCGCCCACTGGCTGTGAGGCCTCGCCCCTCACGCCTCAGTGTCCCCAGCTGTGAAGCACACAAAGCCCCCTCCCCTGGCATTGTACAGTGACGGGACTGTGGTTTCCAGACAGCCAAGGTCAAGGTCTGGCTTGGGTGGGTCCCCCTCAAAAGTCCCGCGCAGAAAGCCCTTCCTAGCCTCTCCTACTGCATCACCCGCCCCTCCCCACCCACAGCTCACCCCCCACCCCTGGCCCCAGGAACATGCACACCTGTCTGCCTCCTCGTCTCTCCGTCCTCCCGGGACAAAGTACCAAGTGCCTGTGCCTTCACGGGGGCTGTGTCTGACCGAGAGCCAGGCTATTGGCAGCTCAGTCAATGTCCCCTGAGATGGCCGCTCAGGCAGGCGGACGCTTTTCCAGGTTTGCTGCAGGTAGGTTTTATTTTTACGTCATTTACCGAAATTCTCCCAACAGGTTACGGCAGAAGGGCAAGAACGATGTGGCAGGTCTCCGTGTGCTCGTAGGCCAAGCCCTGGATGCAGAGACAACTAACAGCTCTCAAGCATCTTTCCTGCTGATGGCAGAAAACCATCAGTCTCTGATGACTCAGGGTCACCTGAGTTAAACTGTCACCTTTGGAAAAGTCCCCAGTCCGATCAGAGACTTTCCCCTTTCCTTCTCTCCAGGAAAGGTGTGAGGAATCTAGAGGAAGAAGAGCAGATCATTCTGGCTTCAGGGAAGGGTGGGTCCAGCCCACAACCATCCTCAGCACCTACTGGCCTCGGTCAGCTTCTGGCTTTGTTTTTGTTGCCGGGTATCTGAGGGCAGTGGCTGCCTTGGTCCCGGGCTCCCCATTCACAAGGTCCTCCTGTCCTAGGTTCAGGAGGTTCTCCTGAGTCCTGAAGCCCTCTGTCAGCAGCCCCCCACCCCTCAGGATTGCAGGTCCTACCAGAAGCTTCCTAGACAGATGCCACTGTGCAGGCGTGTGGGACAGTGAAGCAGGGAGATTCCTCGCTCAGCCGCTCTTGGTGCAATCAGCGGGGCCCCGCTCTCACCCCTCACATTCCCCCAGGGCTGCTCTAGCTGCTCTCACCCAAAGCTGATCAGGGAGGGCTGGGGAGATCCTCTGGGTGGGCAACTGCCCAGCTAAAACCCAGGTTTTACAATAGTCAGTGAGAAGGAAGAAAAGTATGTCTGCCACAGTGGCGCCATAAGGGTGGCATTCTCTATTTGCTCCATTACCTAGAAGACAAATGAGACACTGCGTTCGGGGACAGTGTATCTAGGCTCACAGTCAGAAATTCTGGGGGAGCCAGGAATCCCCTCAAATCCTGTACTTCTTGCTATGTCACAGGCCATTGCACCCCCTCCCGGTGTCCCCAGCGTACCCCAAATCTTCCCTGTGCATCGCGTGGTCCCCCTCCTCTACTGACACAATACCCCTATTAACGTCAGTTAGGACAAAGTGACCCCAGATGGAACCACAAATACCCAATGGGCAGAAAATGAGATGGAAAATCCTATTGGCCCTTCTGACAGTTAAAGTAAAATTTTATGTGAGCAATAGACACTTGCTCTGATTACCATGCAGTATAATTTTATTCTGGTTTTTCTGGGCCCACTGAACCCCCTGCTCTTTTAAGTGTTCAAATGCTCTGCTTGCCAAGATAAGTGATTATAATTGACAGGGCATTGTCAATCTATAGCAAAGCTGATTTCATTAAGCATGCCAAGGGCCAGCTCTGGGGGCAGGTAGCTGAGTGGAGAGGGGTTTTGATCTCACTCTCTCCCTCTGGTACAGTCCACACTGGCACCAAAGGCTGGAGGGCAAGAGAACAAAGGGAATGTTGTGTCTCTGAATTCAAATCTTTCCCTTTGAAATGAGGCAGCCAGAATGGCCAATAAAACTGTGGAAATGGATTTCTGGCTGCATTTGATGTTAAGCCTTTAGTGTCAAGCGCCTGGTCTATCGGTTCTGTGTTCATGCCCCATCCTTTCTTTATTCCCTTTGCTCCCCTTGTATTCCCCCCTTCTCTGGATGGCCTTGTGGGGAATTTGTCCTTTCATAAATAATTTCTTAAAGTTGCCGGATAGGCAGTTGCATCCCATTGCTGCTTTGATGCGAAAAGAACAAATTAAGTCTTAAAAGAATGGTGATTTGCTCTGTGTCAGTAATAGAACTGGTCTCATATAGATTGACTAAGACCAGAATTCTCCTGCTTCAGTCTTAAATTCTCTGTTTATTACCGCATCTCTGTGTACAGAGTTGCCATCCTTTTACACTGAGACATCATAATCCCATACCATCACTTTCCACCTAGAGAAGACAGTTGGAGAGAGAGTCCAAGGTTTCGAGCCTCCTCCCTAGTCATCTGTAACAGGATATCTGTGACAGGGAGCTGAGCTTTCATCTTGAGTGGTTAGCCTAGTCCTTAATTCAGAGGGAAGGATGCGGCCCATCAGTGGCGCCGTCCCCGCCGTCACCCTGAGCTGTTTTCAGGCTGGGGGAGGTGATGAAAACAGAGCTTTGAGTACCCAGACAATAGTCAGTCTCTGGGATCCCAGTGAACCAGAGTGTAGCCTCACCCACCCTACTTACATCCTTCAGTGGGATCAAACTAATCGACCCCTTTTACACAGTGGTTTGTGGTTCCTGGTTAAGAGGAAGGACCCGGTAAAAGTGAAGAGAAGAGCAAATGGGATATGGAATTTGAAAAACTAGTTTCCAATCCTGATGCTGCCTCTTACTGGGTAATCTTGGGTTACTTACTTCTCCTCCTGCAGCTCAGACATCTGGCTGTAAAAATGAGAGCCGTAATTCTTCGGCTGTCCTGAGTTCTAAATGAGGCTGGATATAAAAGCATTGTTTAAACTCCAAACAGTCATACAGATGAGAGCTAGCACCATTGCAAGAATATATCCATTAGCATCATTTGATCTTCATGACAGGTTAGAAAGGACCAGAACACCTTGCAGCAGCCATAGAGCCAGCCAGAGTTCCATCCCAGTAATAGAACCAGTCAGGTATGCTGGAAATCATGAATAACTCTAGGTAAAATGTATACAACATCTTCTTAAATGCTCTAAACAGCTGGTAAGGTAATAGGAAGTTAGGTCAAAATCTAAGTGGGAGTTAGAGAAAGAAGACCTGTAAAGTCACTGTTGTCCTGAGGACATCTGGTATACCTGGATAACTGGATCTTAGTTTTTCAGAGCCTTGGAGGATACAAGGAACATAAAATAAAAACCAGAGCCTATTCAAGGTGGGGAATCCAAAAGAAGACCTTCCCTATGGAAAGTCAGAGTCTCAAAGGGTACAAGGGTGAACTAGACGGAAACACACATACACACGGGATATAGTCCTGCTGCTGAGGAGAGAAGCCTTTAGGTGGTCAACTGGGGACCTTTAACACAGCCACAGCCTCCCTCTCTAGCTTCACCTTCCTTTACTATCTGCTTAATCATCACCCCTGAGCTTCTGTGACACACTTCCCCATCTCTTCTGGCCATTTCCTACCCCTCCCCTGCTGTACCTTCCATTGGCTGAACATTCTGTGGCTAGAATTTTCACCAGATACCCTTCTCCACACGCATGTCCCTTCTTAGCCATACACCCCAGCTTCACTCCACATCAGTTAAATCCCTTCTAATAATACTCCTGAAAAAAGTCAACTTTTGCCTGCTTAGGTGTTGGAATTTCTTTCCAAAATAATAATAATAAAAGTTTGATGATAATTGTAAGCACATCTTCTAGAAATAGCTTCTCCTACACTTTTAAGGACCCTAACCAAGTCTGGGAGAAGGGAGTGGTCGTGGAGAGGGAGTATCATCTGGGGGCACCAACCCCTGGCCCAGCTTCTTTCTTTGCTCTCCTTGGTATGGTGATTATTTTGACCCATTTCACAGGTGTGACCAGCATCAGACCCTCTATGGCCCTTCTTCTTTCATAGAGACCCTCAGATACCAAAAAAAAAAAAAGAAAGAAAGAAAGATGACCTGGTCCAATCCTTGAGTGTTGCCTTGGCCTCACCCAGACCCAGAGGATCAGGACCAGGTCTGAGGTCACACAGCACACCAGCAGATGACCTGTGAGGTCCCAGTCTTCCAACTCACAGCCAGGGCCCCTGGCCACATCATACCATAGCCAGCGGGAAGGGCTCGCCCCAGCCTTTGTGCTTGTTCCCAGGCAGTAGCTTCTTTGCTGTCGTGGCAACCCTAGAAGGTGGGCAGGGCAGCCTTTATTCTGTCCTTTTACAGAGGAGAACAAAAGACTGGCAGCGAAGTTACCCAGCCAAGGCAGGAGAGGATTGATGAGAGAAGAAACGTGGATATGAGAAAGTGAGCTCAGAGTCTAACAATGTTCTCCCTCAAGTGAACTTAGAGAAATGCAAGTTACAGTAAATTGGACCTTAAATTCACTTTTGACAGTGGAGCTCTGCTTCCCAGACTCAAGTCCACTCAGTGTCTGGACAAGATGGGTCACAGATTCAATAAAGCAAATTGAGTTAGGTTTATAGGAAAGGACCTCCCCTCCCTCAATGGGGAAGCAAAAAGGATGGAGGGGAGGAGGATAGAAGTACTTTATGCTTCAGCCCAGACTAAAAATTGGTCCTGAGATTTTGAAAACATCATTTAGGATTAGAGGGGTCTGTAATTTCAAAGCTTTCAACTGATCTGATTTTTGTTTTTAAGATGTGAGGATTTAAATTCACCCTCAGAGAAAGAGATGTTTTTATTTTGTGAAAAACAACACCCAATGAATTCCTTCAGATCTGAAACAGAGGCCCACAGCTGATATAACAATATCTGTGAACCACACTATTCTATATTCAATTCAACATGTATTTATTGAGCACCTACTGTGTGCCAGACACCATTCTAGGCTTGGGACTGCAGTAATGAATAAAACAGACAAAAATTCTTGCCCTCATGGAGAAGACAGATGATAAATACTAGCGAATAGGTTTTATAATATATATTAGGTGTTAAATGCTGTGGAGAAAAACAATGAAGGAGGTCAGGGAGTCCTAGGAGGGGTGTCAATTCAAGTATAGTCATCAGAGAAGGTCTCCTGAGAAGCTATCATTTGAACAAAGACTTAAATAAGATGAGGCAGAAAACCTTCAGGTAAAGAGTATTTCAGGCATGGAGAACTGCAAGTGCAAAGCCTTGAGGCAAGTGAGGGAAAGAGGGAACTTGGAGATAAGGTTAAATGGTAGGATCTTGGGAGGATGAAGATGGAGAATAAATGTCACATGTGTCACACTTGATGTTAGTCAAGTCTGAATGACGAAGATACCCAAGACAAGTGGGGATTGACGGGATTGCCCTCAACAAGCAGAGAGTGAGGCCATTCCTGAGAAGGGTGGGGTCTTCCTGGAGAGAGTGAACATTTCCTCTCTCCTTCACTTTGGGAAAAGATCAGTCATAAGAAGAGGAAAGAAGGGCAAGAGATCCAGGCCTGCGCTGGAGGGGAGCTGGGCCTTGAGGAGGTAGACAGAGGGCATAGGCTGATTCCTCAGAGGGGCAGAGGAACACCCACCCAGTGGGGTATCTGAGCTGACCCCAGGACAGGGCAGCAAGAGGAAAAGGTCTTGTAGGGAACCTGAGGATGATGCCAGCCTGCAGATGCCCATTCAAGGGTGCCTGCACATTTTTCCCCATGTTATTCTTCCCTTCCATTATCTCTGAACTTCAGGAAATTCAGAAATTTCTGCCTCTGCTTGCCTAGGGGGAATCTGTTTCAGAACTGGGCCACAGGGAGGCTTGCACAGAGCCAGCAGAGAGATGCAGAGCATAGGTCTGGGCCACACTGGCTACAGTGCCCAAAGGCCACTGGCACAGACTTGGGGAGTACGGAAGCCCTTTCCACAAACTTTAGCGGGACTCAGATAAAAGACAGGAGTCCTTTTGCCAGACTGGAGAAGGCAGGTATATTCAAAAAAAAAAAGAAAAGAGCATAAACCTGCAAGGGTTAGGAAAAGAGCATCAGCGGAGAGTCAACGAACTTCTACAAGATGGAAGGAGAGAGAGGAGGAGTGAAAAAAAGAATCAAAGTAGAAGAAACCACACTCCAGAACACTCATGGAGGGGCCTTTGGCAGAGGAGAGAGAAGATGGACTTAGGAGCTTCAGACAGGCTCAGGATCAGAAACACCGTGTAAGAAAAAGCAGGAGTGAGAAGTGGGGTTGAAAACAGAAGCTAAATTGAACTCTTTATTTGCCCATCCACACAGAGAAACAAACAGCCAATATCTACTCCCATTTTTTTTAACGGATAAATTTTCTTTAAAGCAATTAAATGGGAAGAACTAAGAGTGCTTGTATAAGCACCAGTGCCTGAGAGCAAAGACCTCTAGATTTGGGGAATGGGCACCCCCCCATTAACATTCAGCCCTCTGACCTGTCACCCCAGACAGAAGCTTGACTGTCAATGAGTTTTGTCCAAATACACTGAGTCCCCGATTGGTTTTCTAGTATCTCATTTGTTTACTTATATGATTAACCAAGGATCATCAGACATTTTAGGAAAATTGAGCATAAAAGAGAGACCAAATTTTTTTTAAAAAATGAAAAACTGACTTTGGAGGAAACAAAGATAATTCAGAGAAAATAAACTTGTCTTCTCAGAGATATACAAGAACATATTGCATCCATAAGGAAAGAACAGAATGCTACATAAAAGGAACAATCATATAGCAAAAAAGAGTTTTGGGAAATTAAATATATGGTGTCAAAAAAGGAAGAAAATTCAATAAAAATGTTGGAAGGTAACATTGAGGAAATCTTCTAGAGTGCAGAACAAAAAAAATCTATGAAATGGAAATACAAGAGCAAAGTAAAGAGGAGAGGCATAGAAGAGCAATTTAAGAGATTTAGCATTGGACCAATAAAAGTTCTAGGAAGACAAGGTGGTTAAAACAAAGGTGAGAAGAAATTTTCCAAAAAATAATAATAATGCAAGAAATTTCCCAGAGGTAAAGGACAAAAAGCTTCAGAATAATCAAGTCCCTTGAGTGATCAGTACAATGAATACTCAAATAGTCATAACTATATCATTATGAAATTTTAGGAGCTCCACAGATAAGGAGAAAATCTCCAAAGTATCCAGGGGTCATCTTCAAAAGAAAGGGAATAAAACCAATATTTTTCATTAGCACAACTAAATCTAAGAACACAGTGGTGAAATTCCTCCAAAGTTCTAAGAGAAGATAAGTGTCAACTGAGACTTTCATATCTTGCTAAAGTATGACTAAAGGGTGAGAATAGAACAAAGTATAAGAGAAGAATAATGACATTATCAGACATATAAATATTTATAGGGAAGTTTGTCAAAGTTATGCTCATGAAATGGAAGGGAGTTAAAAAAAAAAAAAAAAGATGAATAGGACATAGTATTCAACCCAGGAAAGTGTCTTGTCAGCAGCTCTATGGAACCTAAAGTAACTGGCCTGGCTTAGAGCAGAAGAATAGAGGGGAGGAAGGAGGGGGTCATCTGTAAAATTGAGGTAGATTCCAGGAATTTGAGTAGATTCTTGAGAACTTGAAATACCTCAAGGAGGTAATAAATACAAACAAAGCAAGAAAATAAAGGAACCAAAGCTGATAAACACAGACCAAGCAAGAAAATAAAAGAACCTATTAGAAACTTTAAAAAAGAAAATGAACAGTAATCATAGTAATAATCCTAGTACTCTTGGCTATGAGGTGAATGATATTTATGGTCACAGTAAAGTAAACATGATTTGCTTCATGGATGTTCTACTTCTGGAATCAACCTATAGAGAAAGCTTGGTAGGCTGTAATTTACAAAACAAAAAATAAATTTTATCCATCTTAACATTATAAAAGTGAAAGTACATTTGTTAGAAATGAGAAGCAGAAGAAAGGGAAGTGGGAGAGGAGGTCCTAAGAGGGGTTGGAGCATCATACAGTCATCTCATAAATTGTGAGTCAAATGTTACTGTAGGCCACTGAAGGAATAAAAACTATGCACGTGCGATTTAAACTAATAAAGAAACTGAAAGATTGTGTGTGTGTGTTTGTGTGTGTGTGTATATAAAATGTGTAGGGGGACAGAGATGTGGGTGATGGTCCAAATGAACAAATTCTTTTTTTATGGGAGGGCCCTGATATACGATACCTAAACTTGACCAATCAAAAATAACATTACTTTCATGTATATTTTTAATATATATATTTTATATATTATATATATATATGTATGTATAGACACAAGGACAAACAAAAACAAACAAGCAGAAATAGTTAACAGAATTACAAGTGATTTACTCAGGAGAAAAAGGAACCCCCAGCAACCAGGTAGGACGTGGGGCTTGGGGGGAGTGAAGGGGGAGAAGAAGTGGAAGCGGGATGGGACTGGCATCCCTGAGTGGTGGCTGGGGGAGGGGAAGGGAAGGGATCTCACGCCCGAAGGGGGAAATTGGGGGACCAATGGGAGGGCAGAAGATCAAAAGGGAGCGTGGCCAGGTTTCCCTTGACCACTTGGGCCCCCAGGAGCCTGCTGAGATCCCAGGCCTGATTCTCTGCCCACCGAGGCTCCCTCCAGCTGGGAGGATCCTGAGGTAGTGGGAGGGAGGGAAGGGGGAGCAAAAGTAAAGGCCAGACCTCTGGGACTGGCACCCCTGAGGGGTGGCTGGGGGAGAGGAGGAGTTCCTACACCCAGCAAGACCCAGCAAGGGTCCAGCAGGAATGGGGGAGACCCTGGGGGAGACTTGGGAGGACACAGAGGAACAGAAGGGAACACGGCCAGTGCATTCCCTGTCCACTTAGGCACCAGGGAGCCTGTTGGGCTCCTGGCCCTAATCCTCTGCCATCGGAGCCTCCCTCCTACAATGCAGAGCCCAAGCCCTGCCCCTGCACCCCACCCAGGGCCCCACCTCTACACTCAGAGACCCCCTCTGAGACCCCCTCCAACACAATGGGCCTAAACCCCACTCACACACCCTCACCCAGGACCTTACCTCCAAACTCCAGAACTCCACACTCTGGAGGCAGCTGTTTGGACGTGCTGCCTCTCCACTTCTGCACAGGTCCTAAGCAGAGGCCCTGTCCATGCTTGAACGGTGCCCCGCCTATAACCTTCCCCAAGGCCATTTCCGGGTGCCTGGGTTCTGAGCCTAGGCCCTGCCCCACGTTCAAATGTTCCGCCAGCCCACCTAGGTCACGCCCCACCCGAAACCCTGCCTAAGTTTCACCTCCACCTAAACTCCGCCCATCCCATAGGCAAGGGTTTTGTTTTGTTTTTTCTTTTTTCCTTTTAGATTGGGGTTCTGTTTTACCTTGCTGTTGATTCATTTATACTTTTAATTTTTCTAATAAATCTTTTAATTCTTTATACTTTGTTATTGTTCTGCTCCTTTTGGCTTGTTCCCACCCCTCCCCTTTTTTTTCTTTATTCTGGTGAGGTTTTGTTTTACCTTATTGAAGCTGTTTCAATTATATTTTTATTTTTCCTAATATATTTTTTACCTTTCTAAATTTATTTTGTTTTTTATTCTTTGTTATTGTATGGCTCCTTTTTTCTTTTTTCTTCTTTTTTTTGTTTTTTTTTTTGGCCTCACCACGTGGCTTGCAGGATCTTGGTTCCCAGGCCAGAGGTCAGGTCCAAGCTCCTGTGGTGGGAGCTCCAACTCCAAATCACTGTACTAACAAAGAACCTCAGACCCAGGGAAAATTAATCAGAGTGAGGCCTCACAGAGGTCCTCATCTCGGCAGCAAGACCCGGCTCTATCCAACCACCTGCAAACTCCAGTGCTGCATGCCTCAGGCCAAACAACCAGTAAGACAGGAAGACAGTCCCACCCATCAAAAAAAAAAAGAAAAAGAAATGAAGCAACAAAAAAATATGTTACAGATGAAGGAGCAAGTTAAAAACCTACAAGTCCAAATAAATGAAGACAAAGTAGGCAACCTACATGAAAAAGAATTCAGAGTAATGATAGTAAAGATGATCCAAAATCTCAGAAACAGAATGGAGAAAATACAAGAGACATTTAACAAGGATCTAGAAGAACTAAAGAGTAAACAGTGATGAGCAACACAATAACTGAAATTAAAAATACTCTAGAAGGAACCAATAGCAGAATAACTGAGGCAGAAGAACGGATAAGTGACCTGGAAGATAAAATAGTGGAAATAACTACCACAGAGCAGAATAAAGGAAAAAGAATGAAAAGAATTGAGGTCAGTCTCAGCGACCTCTGAGACAACAATAAACACAACAACATTCGAATTATAGGGGTCCCAGAAGAAGAAGAGAAAAAGAAAAGGTGTAAGAAAATATTTGAAGAGATTATAGTCAAAAACTTCGCTAACGTGGAAGAGGAAAGAGCCAGTCAAGTCCAGGAAGCGCAGAGAGTTCCATACAGGATAAACCCAAGCAGAAACACGCCGAGACACATATTAATCAAACTATCAAAAATTAAATACAAAGAAAAAATATTAAAAGCAGCAAGGGAAAAGCAACAAATAACATACAAGGGAATCCCCATAAGGTTAACAGCTGGTCTTTCAGCAGAAACTCTGAGAGCCAGAAGGGAGTGGCAGGACATATATAAAATGATGAAAGGGGAAAACCTACAACCAAGATTACTCTACCCAGCAAGGATCTACTTCAGATTCGATGGAAAAATCAAAAGCTTTACAGACAAGCAAAAGCTACAAGAATTCACCACCAGCAAACCATCTTTACAGCAAATGCTAAAGGAACTTCCCTAAGCGGGAAACACAAGAGAAGAAAAAGCCACAGAAACGAACCCAAATCAATTAAGAAAATGGTAATAGGAGCATACATATCAGTAATCACCTTGAATGTCAATGGATTAAACGCTCCAACCAAAAGACACAGACTGGCTGAATGGATACAAAAACAAGACCCTCATATGCGCTGTCTACAAGAAACCCACTTCCAACCTAGGGACACATACAGACTGAAAGTGAGGGGATGGAAAAAGATACTCCATGCAAATGGAAATCACAAGAAAGGTGGAGTAGTAATACTCATATCAGACAAAATAGACTTTAAAATGAAGACTATTACAAGAGATAAGGAAGGACACTACATAATGATCAAGGGATCAATCCAATAAGAAAATATAACAATTATAAATATTTATGCACCTAACATAGGAGCACCTCAATACATAAGGCAAATGCTAACAGCCATAAAATGAGAAATTGACAGTAGCGCAGTAAGAGTGGGGGACTTTAATACCTCACTTACACCAATAGACAGATCATCCAGACAGAAAATAAATAAGAACACACAAGCTTTAAACAGCACAATAGACCAGATAGACTTAATTGAGACTTTTAGGACATTCCACCCAAAAGTGGAAGAATACACTTTCTTCCCAAGCGCACACAGAACATTCTCCAGAATAGATCACATCTTGGGTCACAAATCAAGCCTTGGAAAATTTAAGAAAATTGAAATCGTATCAAGCAATTTTACAACCACAATGCTATGAGATTGGAAATCAATTACAGGGAAAAAAAGAACAGTAAAAAACACAAATACATGGGGGCTAAACAGTGCACTGCTAAATAATCAAGAGATCACTGAAGAAATCAAAAAGAAAATGAAAAATACCTAGAAACAAATGACAACAAAAACATAACAATCCAAAACCAATGGGATGCAGCAAAAGCAGTCCTAAGAGGGAATTCCATAGCAATTCATGCTCACCTCAAGAAACAATAAAAATCTCACATAAACAATCTAACCTTACACCTAATGCACCTAGAAAAAGAAGAACAAAGAAAACCCAAAGTTAGTAGAAGGAAATAAATCATAAAATCAGAGCAGAAATATGAAATAGAAACAAAGAAAACAATAGCAAAGATCAATAAAACTAAAAGCTGGTTCTTTGGGAAGATAAACAAAACTGATAAACCTTTAGCCAAACTCATCAAGAAAAAAAGGGAGAGGACTCAAATCAATAAAATTAGAAATGAAAAAGGACAGGTTACAAATGACAACAAAGAAATACAAAATATCATAAGAGACAACTACAAGCAACTATATGCCAATAAAATGGACAACCTGGAAAAAATGGACAAATTCTTGGAAAAGTACAACCTTCCAAGATTGAACCAGGATGAATTAGAAAATATAAACAGACCTGTCACTGGTAATGAAATTGAAACTGTAATTTACAATCTTCCAACAAACAAAAGTCCAGGACTAGATGGCTTCAGAGGGGAATTCTATCAAACATTTACAGAAGAGTTTACACCTATCCTTCTCAAACTCTTCCAAAGAATTGTAGAGGGAGGGACACTCCAATAAACATTCCATGAGTCCACCATCACCCTGATACCAAAACCAGACAAAGATATCACAAAAGAAGAAAATTGTAGACCAGTATCACTGATGAACATAGATGCAAAAATCCTCAATAAACTACTAGCAAACAGAATCCAACAACACATTAAAAGGATCATACACCATGATCAAGCGGGAATTATCCCAGGGATGCAAGAATTCTTCAATATACACAAAACAATCAATGTGATACACCATACTAACAAATTGAAGAATAAAAACCAATTGAAAAGTAAAAACCAAAAAATCATCTCAATAGATGCAGAAAAAGCTTTTGACAAAATTCAACACCCATTTATGATAAAAACTTTCCAGAAAATGAGCATAGAGAGAACCTACCTCAAAATAATGAAAGCCACATATGACAAAACCACTCTCAATGGTGAAAAACTGAAAGCATTTCCTCTAAGATCAGGAACAAGACAAGGGTGTCCTCTCTCGCCACTGCTATTCAACATGGTATTGGAAGTCCTAGCCACAGCAATCAGAGAAGGAAAAGAAATAAAAGGAATACAAATTGGAAAAGAAGAAAAACTGTCACTGTTTGCAGATGACATGATACTATAAATAGAAAATCTTAAAGATGCCACCTGAAAACTACAAGAACTAATCAAAGAATTTGGTAAGGTTGCAGGATACAAAATAACTGCACAGAAATCTCTGGCATTCCTATACGCTAACAATGAAAGATCAGAAAGAGAAATTAAGGAAACAATCCCATTTACCATTGCAACAAAAAGAATAACATACATAGGAATAAACCTACTTAAGGAGGCAAAAGACCTGTACTCGGAAAACTATAAAACACGGATGAAAGAAAGCAAAGATAACATAAACAGGTGGAGAGATATACCATGCTCTTGGATTGGAAGAATCAGTATTCTAAAAATGACTATAGTACCCAAAGCAATCTACAGGTTCAATTCAATCCCTATCAAATTACCAATGGCATTTTTCACAGAACTAGAACAAGAAATTTTACAATTTGTATGGAAACACAAAGGACCCTGAGTAACAAAAGTAATCTTAAGAAAGAAAATGGAGCTGGAGGAACCAGGCTCCCTGACTTCAGACTATACTACAAAGCTACAGTAATCCAGACAGTATGGTACTGGCGCAAAGACAGAAATATAGATCGATGGCACAGGATAGAAAGCCCAGAGATAAACCCACACACATATGGTCACCTTATCTTTGAAAAATGTGGCAAGAATATATAATGGAGAAAAGACAGCCTCTTCAATAAGTGGTGCTGGAAAAACTGGACAGTTACATATAAAAGAATGAAATTAGAACACACCCTAACACCATACACAAAAATAAACTCAAAATAGATTAACGCCCTAAATGTAAGGCTGGACACTATAAAACTCTTAGAGGAAAACATAGGCAGAACACTCTATGACAGAAATCACAGCAAGATCCTTTTTGACCCACCTCCTAGAGAAATGGAAATAAAAACAAAAATAAACAAATGGGACCTAATGAAACTTAAAAGCTTTTGCACAGCAAACGAAACCATAAACAGGACGAAAAGACAACCCTCAGAATGAGGGTAAATATTTGCAAATGAAGCAACTGACAAAGGATTAATCTCCAAAATATACAAGCAGCTCATGCAGCTCAATATCAGAAAAACAAACAACCCAATCCAAAAATGGGCAGAAGACCTAAATAGACATTTCTCCAAAGAAGACATACAGTTGGCCAACAAACACATGAAAAAATGTTCAACATCACTAATCATTAGAGAAATGCAAATCAAAACCACAATGAGGTTATCACCTCACACCAGTCAGAATGGCCATCAGCAAAAGATCTACAAACAATAAATGCTGGAGAGGGTGTGGAGAAAAGGGAACCCTCTTGCACTGTTGGTGAGAATGTAAATTGATACAGACACTATGGAGAACAGTATGGAGGTTCCTTAAAATCTAAAAATAGAACTACCATATGACCCAGAAATCTCACTACTGGGCATATACCCTGAGAAAACCATAATTCAAAAAGAGTCATGTACCTCAATGTTCATTGAAGCACTATTTACAATAGCCAGGACATGGAAGCAACCTAAATGTCCATCAACAGATAAATGGATAAAGAAGATGTGACACATATATACAATGGAATATTGCTCAGCCATAAAATGGAACAAAATTCAGTTATTTGTAGTGAGGTGGATGGGCCTAGAATCTGTCATACAGAATGAAGTAAGTCAGAAAGAGTAAAACAAATACCATATGCTAACGCATATATATGGAATTTTAAAAGGCGGTACTGTTGAACACAGTGGCAGGGCAAGAATAAAGATGCAGACATAGAGAACAGACTTGAAGTCACGGTGGGGGGGTGGGTGTGGAGGGGCAGCTGGGATGAAGTGAGAGAGTAGCATTAACATATATACACTACCAAATGTAAAATGAATGGCTAGTGGGAAGCTGCTGCATAGCACAGGGAGATCAGCTCGGTGCTCTGTGATGACCTAGAGGGGTGGGATAGGGAGTGTGGGAGGGAGGCTCAAGAGGGAGGGTATATGGGGATATATGTATACATATAGCTGATTCACTTTGTTGTACAGTAGAAACTAACACAACATTGTAAAGCATTTATACTCCAAAAAAGATGTGACAAAAAATATATATATCTCTACTGTGTGATTTTTTTAAAATACGTATTTCATAAATATTTCAGATATTTTTTAACTTATTTTGACTTCATGTTTTAATGTGAGATTGGGATGTACCAATTTCATATACGATTCTTGAGATGTTCTGAGTTTGTCGTTGCTGCTGTGGTCTAACACTTTCATCTAGAAATGATTTTAAACTAAAATCTATATGCCTCTGTTTCACTTCATTCACAAGTCAAACCCAGAAAGCAAGTTTTAAGCAAGTAAAACCACTAAGGATTCATTCACCTATCATTTATTGGTTTATTGAGCGCCTATAAGAAAAAGGCTGTTTTTAATTCCGCTAAGGCTGCCTAACTCCATTTCTATCCTTAAGGTAACATATGGGATTTTTCCCCAACAGAAGCCCACAAAGGAAAGATGCAGAGTCCAGGTGGCTTTCCACACACCCTCACCCACTCCTGGGTTTTAATCCACTATTTATGGAAAGGACTGAAGTCAGGATGTTGGGAATTTTAGACCCAGATGTTTCATTTTCTCTACTTGTTATCACCTAGGCAAGTCACCTCTCTGATCAGGACCTCTTTCAAATATAAAATAACAGGGTTTGGAACGGTTGGGATCTGAAACATCAGACATTGTTACCCTGAGCTAACTGGTTAACCCCAGCAGCAGGGCAGTAGGCAGCGGGAGGCATTCTGACCCTGGAGGCAGAAGAGACCAATTGGTGTTATTAAAGAGGACTGTTTAGGCACCAAAGCACAGCCTGCAGAATGCACCTGAGGAATCACGTGGCAGCCTGTGAAGCAATCCCAGTTGGGGGAAAGATCGAAGGCCTGGGGGTCTAGAGACCCAGGGTTTTGTTCCAGCTCTGCCAAAACATGGCTAGATGATCTTGAACAAGTCGCTACAGCTCTGTGGCCCTAAGTGTCCTCACCTGGAAGATTAAAGCATTCAAGTAGACAATCCCTAAAGTCCCTTCCAGCTCTGACATGCTCATTCCATGATTGCGTGACCACCAAATTAAATTAAAATCAGACCTTTTGCTTCACACCGTGTGTTGGCGAAGACAAGTAACACGCCCATGTGTACATGAAAAAGCCTCCGACGGGTCGCTCAGCTTCTTGTTTTTGTTGGGATTTTTTTTTATCCTTTCCTGAGCTTATCAGCCCATGATCAAGGGCTCCTTCTCCAATGCAGGTGCTTATCTTCCCGCTGAGGCCAAGGGCGCATCTTAGTAACTTGCCGCGTGTGAGGCAATGCAGGCGTTTCTGCCACTGTTAAGCCACCACCTCTGGCTACAATAAGGCGTTGCCTGATAACCAGACGTGCTACATACCCATCTGCCTGCGAAGGAGAGAAATTTCCTGCCAGCCCACTCCTGCCAAGGTCTGCACCCGGCCGTGTGCAGGAAGGGTCTGACGTTGGGGCCATCTAAGATGCTGCCCAATTTGGGGAAAAGATGGCTGAGAGAGATGGCTCCGGTATGGTGGGCTTCCTAGGCACCTGGACTCAGGGCCGGAAGGGTCCTTGGAGGAACACCAGAGGTCAGAATAGAGACCCGTTAGCTGGGAGAGCGGGGGTCTCCTGGAAAACCAAGGCTGGGCTGGGCTTGGTATCGATGTGTCAGGGAGAAATGGCCTCGAGATCTGGCTATTTCTAAAGCCCTGGATGACTCATTCTTTCAAGGAAAATTTCCAAAGATCTGATATTCACTTAGCATGGAGGAAACAGATGAATTAATATATAGGTCCTTCCCATCAAAGAGTTCCCAGTCTGGTTGTGAGAGGAAATGGGTAAATAAAGCAAGTAATTGCAGTACCTTTAACACCTACTGTGCGTAGGCACCATTCTCAGTACCAGAGAAATTTAAGTGAAAGATGTCTGATCTCTCAAAGCTTAAATCACCAACTTCCTTCTGATCAGCTTTCTGGGGTAAGGACCATAGTTTGCAGAGTGCTTCCCACAGACCGGGCTCCATGCTGGGTGCTCTGCAGGTCTCATCTGGAGCCATCCGAATGGCCCAGTGAGGTAGTGATTACAACTCATACTTCACATATGAGGAAACAAAGGTCAGAGAGGCTGGGAGACTTTACCTGCACCTCTCAAACAGCACGTGCCTGGGGTGAGGTTGGACCCAGGTCTGTGGGTCTCCAAAGCCTGACTTCCTTTTACGATAATGTTCTGCCACAGCTCAGCCTTTCCCAAGTCCAGAAATGTCATCTTTCCCACACTTGCTCTCAGCACTCCTTCTCCTTTACTCCCTTGCTCAGGGAAGGGCATCACCTTTTCAGTCAGTATAGGGTAGGTTGTGCTGCAGTAACAAACAACTAAATATCCATGACTTAAAGCAAGGATTTATTCCCCACGTACGCTCCATGGCAGCATAGGTAGGTGGGTGGTTCAGCCCGTCAGCATCACTCAGGTCTCCAGGTTGGTGGAGTTTGCATCTCAAGGTGTGTTTCCCTGATCACCAGTGCAGGAGAAGTGAAGAGCTGGAGGGCATCCCATGAGCTATTAAATACTCTAACCCAGAAGTGACATATGTCAGTTTCACTCACAACTCATTGACCAGAACTAGTCACATGGCCACAATTAACCACAGGAAAGGAGGCTGGATATTGATTAGCAGTAGGGATGTCTGCCAATATCATTGTTCACCCAGGTCCCCAAGTGTGAAACCCTAGTCTTCCTGGATTGCTGAATTTTTTTCTCCCTTAGGCACGAAGTAGGGGAAACAGACCCGACTGTGTAATCCCACAGACTTACGGAAGCTGTGGGACCTTGTTACTTAACGTCTGTGGATCTCTGATGTCTTATTTGTAAAACAGGGGCAATACTGTAATGCCTTTATCACAGAGTTATGGTGCAAATTTACAAGCTAAAGCATGTAAGACATGCTTGATAACCATTAGGTTTCCCTTCCCACCTACCCCTACCATCATGCTCCCATATAAACCTTCCATCCTCTACTCTCAAGTCTCCATGACTGGCATCTCTCACCAGCGCTATTGCAATATTCACTGGTCCCTCTGCCTTGAGCTGCATTCCATCCTCCACCCTGGCTGCCTGGTGATCTTCCTGAGCCCCAAATCTCACTTTGTTGTTTCCCTGCTCTTGATTCTTTTATGGTTCCTTGCAGCATTCATGACATAGTCATACCCCAATCTATCTTTCTAGCCTCTTGATGTCCCCACATACTCTTTATCCTCCATACACATTGGACCATTTCCCATCCCCTGAATCTTCCCTCATCTTTTTTTTTTTTTTTTTTTGCAGTACGTGGACCTCTCACTGTTGCGGCCTCTCCCGTTGCGGAGCACAGGCTCCGGATGCGCAGACTCAGTGGCCATGGCTCACGGGCGCAGCCGCTCCACGGCGTGTGGGCTCTTCCCGGACCACGGCACGAACCCGTGTCCCCTGCATCAGCAGGCGGACTCTCAACCACTGCGCCACCAGGGAAGCTCTTACCTCATCTTTTATACCTGCACATCTTTAACCATGGATGCCTTCTGCTTGGAGTGGATTTTTACCTACCGCATCTGACAAACTCCTATTCATACTTCAAAACTCAGCTCACATGTCACCACCCAGATGAAGGCTTTCACAGATACACCAACAGAGTTAATTTTCTTTCACCTGCTGTTAGCCTGAAATTGCACCATCAGCATTCCATTGAGTCAAGTCAAAGTTTCTTCATTCATTTCTCTTTCATAATGGCACAGATAGCAGACCAAGCCCTGACTTTGACTTCAGGGCTTTTTTCAAGCTTGCTTTGTAATCTTAGAAACGTCATCTCCCATTTGCAGCTCTCCCCTCTTGGAGGGATTCGCCCTTGTGGGAGCTGCTATAGAAATATCTTAACCTCTTCATGATCACCATCTGCCCTGGGCTTTTTCCATCTGAGGATCCATCTGTTTCCAAGGTAACAGAGACTGGGAATGACCTCACCCTTCAGGAGGGACCCCTCCTTCTCCACTCCTTGGATGACTTTCCCATTGCAGACCCACTATATCCTGAGATGTTACAAAAAGCACAGCATTCCCATGACAAAAGTTACACACATAAAGAAAGCGACGTAAGAAGGGACAGAGGGGAGTTATTCCACCCCAAACAAGCCCCATAATGGACACAAGAGTTTTCATCCTTATACCCTTAAGTGTGGGGACAGCCGAGGTTGTGGTAGAACTTTCACATTTATCCACACAATTCTTTGGCAAGTTGTCTTCAACAGATAAGACATGTGAGGCACAGAATGGTAGCATGACTCACACAGGGTCCTCCTGTAATTTCAAGTCCTGGGCAGAAACAAGCCACAAAGAGTCCTTCTGGTTTCTAGTTCATTGCTCAGAAATTCATGGAAAGGCAAGCCATGCAGCTTGATCATAATCCACGAGTGTGTGGGCAACTTAAGAAGTGACAGGAGAGTGCAAAGGAGTCTGCTTAACCACAAGAAAAATGATCAGTCTCCATCAACAAGAACAGATCCCCCAAAACACATCACGACGGGAAATAAAAATGGATTCCTGATGGTCCTGTACAATATGATACAAGATACTATTTATGTAAATATGTAAAGAAAGGCTTAGTCACAAAAACAATACTACATATTATGTGTGTGTGTGTGTGTGTGTGTGTGTTTGTGTGTGTGTGTGTGTGTAATTTTTGTGGCTTGGAAGGAAGGACATCAAACTTATAATAATGGCTACTTTTGTGGAAAAGGGAATGAACCAGGATGGGAGTAGTGGTCATGGGAGACAGCTGGAGATTTATCTAAACAGTTCTAATAGTTTTTAAAGTGTCCGCTGGCAGACTCTTTCAACTATACTCATAGAAAAGTAACTGAAACAAATATGAAAAAAAAGGCAAATGGTTAATTTTGGGTTTTAGGAATGTAAAGTGACTGTAATATTTTTTTTAAAAAAAACACTCTCAGAGAATTCTGAGTTCAGATCTCGTCTATGCTGCTAACAAGCTATGAGACCGTCAGCGATCCCCTTACCCGCTGTATGCCTCTGTTTCCTCACTGCCGCCTGCGGGGATGGGGTGGCTCCCAGGTCTTAACCCGCTGAGCTCTGCACACAGGTGGGCCAGATCCCTACCTAATCAGTTGTCTTTTTCCAGCTAGATTGAAATTAAACCATGTTTTAGTTTAATTTTTTGTGACGTTTCATGTGGAAAAGGTATCAATTGTGCACAGGCTAAAGGCAAGAGAAAAAGGAAGGAAAGAGATGGGAGAAGAAACAATCAACTCCAGGTCCATGGTGAGAGGCAGCCATGGGGTCCTGCAGACTCCGCCTCTCTTTTACTTGTGTGTGCGTGCCTGCACGTGCACACGCGCGCACACACACATCACATGGTAGGGCTGTAGAAGTGACAACCACCAGCCTGTTTCTGCGGAATGACCCCCAGAGAGTTCTGAGATGTCTCCACCCAGGAACCAGTTCAGCCCATTGTCAAGGACCTCCCTCTAGAGCCATACATCCCAGGACCTCCAGCTCCTCTCACCCAGGGTGATATGCAGAGAGGATCACATGTCCCATCCACTGGAGTCCACACAGTGTAGGCCACTCCAATCTACCTATTTCCATGCCACCTCCCAGTGAGGTTGGACTAAAATCCTTCACTTGCATGAAATACTCTGAGACAGCTGTAGTCTGATTGGATCCCAGGGGCCACCAGCCAGGGAGGAAGAAGTTAGGCTGGACTCCTACTCCTAGTAATAATGAAAAGCAGAAATCTGCCCTGTGTGGCTGGTGTTGGGCTTGAGCACACCATGTGCTTTTTCTCACTAGTCCCCCATCAGCCCAATGTCATAGGCAGAAAAACCACAGTTTGGAGTGGTCTGCCCAATATACACCCTGCCAGGCCAGCAACCCGGCCCAAGTTCAAAGCTCTTTGCCCTGGAAGATGTCCCCACACCTCTGCAGTGCAGCAAGTTTGGAAGCCATGTGGGGATGGGTTCCAAGCCCTCTTTGTCGCATTCACACCATTTCCATTTAGAATGTTCTCAACTCTCCGAGGCAATAAGCAGCAACAATTCAGCCATCAAGATGCTTGTAGGAGGAAGAAAGGCCACTTTGGGGTCATCAGGAGAGCTGTGCAACTTTCTTTGTCTGTAAATTGGCACAAGGAGGCCCACCTGGTGGTGCTCCAGGGAGGATCAGGTGAGACAGCAAGCAAGAAGATGCTCAGTAACTTCCTCCCACTGTGTGTCAGCCTGGTAACAGTTACAGTGGCCCTGACCCATTCTCTCCTGGTGGCTGAGCCAGGCTATGTGTTCCAATGAGAAGCAAACTTGATGACCTGCCCCTGGCTGCCTCAGGTCTAGCTGTGCCTGCGGAGTTGCAGGATGTGGTCAGCTCAACAGCGAGGCATGTAGAAAAGAGCTTCCCAGAGGCCTTTGCAGCAAAGCCGCAAGTTGGGGAGATAATTTGTTGCCTTTGCTGTCTTTTCATAAGGCTGCCTCTTAAGGCTACCAAAAGGAAAAAAAAAAAGTCATGTTCTTCCAAAATGCAATTCCTTCTCATGAAAGGGTAAGCATTGAAATTATTAGGTCTAAGAGACAATCTCCTTTGCCAACTATGAAATCTCACCAGGACATTGGACGGTCTGCCCAGAGAGAAGAATCTTAACTCCTTTATGAGAGCACCAGGCGGCCCTTTCGGTATCAGTAAAACATACCTCATCCAGTCAAGGAGCAAAACTAAAACAGCTTAGAAGAGCTGCTTGGACATCAAACCCATCTTACAAAATAGGACTTTGATGAGTTCCATGTAAACGAATCCAAAACATGTGATTTAAAGGTCCTCAAAGCAGAGGAGGCTTGGAAATGGGTCGAACTGTCCTTTAAAAAAACACACTTGGGGCCGTACTAAACACAAACGTTTGAAGGATTTGTAACTATGGTCTGGAGGCCCAGCCATTAAGTCTGCAGCTCAGAGTGGACTCTGGGTGCCTATAGGAAAAGCTAATGAAATCCACAGATGAAGCCTTCCTGGCGTGACCCACCCATCTGCTCAGGTGTCTGCAGAGGGAAGTGGCACCGACACCACCTCTCACACCACACCTTACTTCCTCTTTCTTGTCATTCCCAAAGCAGCATGGCTTTGGAGCAAAGGATTCCTAAGTGCCAGGGAGGGTAGGCTGCATGCTGTCTTTACTGAGCCTCTGCCGTGTGTCACCAAGGTCATACCTCCTCTCGTCTCCGGTTCTTCCTTCAAGACCAGGACTCATATCATAGCTGAGTGGCCAGGAAGGAGAGGCTGGAGCCCAGAGCTTTTGAAAAGTAGCCAAGGTAGGTGGTGGGAATGGGACCAGAGAGGGAGGTGACAGGAGACAGGCACAGAGTCACAGCATTATTCTTGGGGAGGCTCAGGACAGCAAGCAGTACTCCTCTCGGGGAGCAGACCTTGTATCTGAAGCTTAAGCAGAGAGAGAGATGGAGAAGACAAGAGCCCAGATCTTAATGTATACACAGTCCATTTCGCTGGGAAATAGACTTCGAAATTCTGAGAGTTGTATTCAGGAATGCCCTTGGGAGCAACACGTCGGGAGGGGTAGAAAAAGAGTTGAGGAAAGCAAGACTGGACAGAGGGAAAAGTTGAACTGTGGTTCAGTTACAAGGGGAGCAGATGCTGATCCCATAAGAAATTCTAGATCTCAGATGGACGTTCAGAGAAGGTCCAATTGCAGGCACAGGTGCTGGGCTTTTGTACCCTGGCATTATCCAGTCATCCATCAGGATGAGGGTGTGTAACCTTGGCCAAGGAAGCTTCTTGAGGCTGAGGGCAATGTCCAGAGTGGAATGATACAGCCAACAGTCCAAGCATCTGAGAAGGGTATTGTTCCTGCCCTGAAGTGGGATCTCAGTCACTCACCACAGCATCTACTACAGTCCATCCCATGTGCCACCTGGACCCACTAGTTTCATGCATTAAGTTCACTCTATCTGGGAACAGCTGTTCCAGGATTCTGGTTGGTCTCTTTTTCCATGGAAAAATGATAAGAGGAAGGTTATGGGACAAACTACAGCTGCTGCTGCTGCCCAGGTATTGTACCCACATCTAATACCCCTCACTCCATCCTCTGCTATGTGTCCTGTATGCTGTGATTGTTGGCCAGCATCTCTCTGGGTCCAGGTGGCTGACCTGAGATGAACCATCTCATTTCACCAGCAGTAAAACCTAACTTAAGGAAGCAAGGGAAGCAGGACTGGACAGAGGGAGATGCTGAATTCTGATGAGTCCCACTCCATCCTAATTAGGGATCTGACCCTGGCATAACATACCTGCAGACTTTGAGGATTCAACTTCTTCTAACACTCTGCTGCTCTTATAATTAAGACCTGGGCACAGCAAAGGAAACCATAAACAAAGAAAATGCTCGGAATGGGAGAAAATATTTGCAAAAGAAGCAACTGACAAGGGATTAATCTCCAAAATATACAAACAGCTCATGCAGCTCAATATCAAAAAACAAACAACTCAATCAAAAAATGGGCAGAAGACCTAAATAGACATTTTACCAAAGAAGACAATCAGATGGCCATCAAACACATGAAAAAATGCTCAACATCACTAATTATTAGAGGAATGCAAATCAAAACCACAATGAGCTATTACCTCACACCAGTCAGAATGGGTCTCATCAAAAAATCTACAAACAATAAATGCTAGAGAAGGTGTGGAGAAAAGGGAACCCTCCTACACTGTTGGTGGGAATGTAAATTGGTACAGCCACTATGGAGAACAATATGGAGGTTCCTTAAAAAACTAAAAATAGAATTACCATATGAGCCAGCAATCCCACTACTAGGCATATATCCAGAGAAAACCATAATCGAAAAAATGCATGCACCCTGATGTTCATTGCAGCACTATTTACAATATCAAGGACACGGAAGCAACCTAAATGTCCAACGACAGATGAATGGATAAAGAAGATGTGGTGCATATATACAGTAGACTATTACTCAGCCATAAAAAGGGATGAAATAGTGCCATCTGCAGAGATGTGGATGGACCTAGAGATTGTCATACAGAATGAAGTCAGTCAGAAAGAGAAAAACAAATATCATATAATATCGCTTGTATGTAGAATCTAGAAAAATGGTACAGATGAACTTATTACCAAAGCAGAAATAGAGTCACAGATGTAGAGAACAAACTTATGGTTACCAAGGGGGAAGGGAGGGTGGGACGAACTGGAAGATTGGGACTGACATATATACACTACTATGTATAAAATGGATAACTAATGAGAACCCATGGTATAGCACAGGGAACTCTACTCAATGATCTCTGGTGACCTAAATGGGAAGGAAATCCAAAAAAGAGGGGACATATATGTACGTATAACTGATTGAATTTGCCGTACAGCAGAAATTAACACAACAAGTAAAGCACCTATATTCTAGTTTAAATTAAAAAAAAAAAAGACCTGGGCCTGATCCTCAACTTGTCTACCCTCCAGGAGGATGAGTCTCTTTATAAGTTTCCCTCTGGCCATCACACCTAGCCTTTAATTGATGCTCAGTCACCGGACTATAGCCAGTGCCTTGTCTCTCTGTAATGCAGTGGTTGCCCCCAGAAACAAGCATCTAATTCCACAATACTTCTAATTACTATCCCCTCCCTCCTCACCTGAGAAATTGCACCTGCCAGTGCCTCCTTTTCCTTAATATCCCATCCCATCTCACCACCAGCAAAAGGATTGACAATTGCCACGCTGCAGCATGCCAGTGGCTATCCACATAGTACCTACTACCAGGTACTATGAAGATGGGGTCTTCACTGCCAGTCAGCAAGCAGGAGATCCAGCTCCAGAATCCTATTCTAGAGTCCGTGTCCCAGGACCACTTCATTAACACCGGTTAATGGGTTCCCAGGTAATGGAGCCTGGAATGAGATGTACATGCTGGCAGCTTATTGAGAAGGGCTGAGCAGAGGGAGATGTTGAACTGTGATGCAGTCACAGTAAAGTTCTCAGCCAACCCCATGGGTTATCCCACTCTGAACCCGGGATAACCCATCAGAGATGTCCTGAATTGAGATGAGGGGGTCAGGCCTTTATATCTCCAATCACAGTCACTATATGGGACCTACTGGAGGAGAAAGTCACTCTGGGCTAGGCAGCTTCCTTCAGGCAAGAGCAATTCCCAGAAAGGGATACAGCTCTGAGCCAGCCCAGGCCAATAACCCCAGTAACTAGGAAATGAGTTCCTTGGTCCTAAAAGGGTCCACATGACATGAACCACAGTATCCACTACAGCGTCTGTCTTCCCCGGGAGGCAAGAGGAGATTCATCACCACACAATCCAGTATGAAATTTCAAGCCATGTGAGGTGCTACAATGGCTTTGTGCATCAAGGTACATGGAGCTCCATGCACTCATCAGAACCTCTGAGCTCATCTGGAGGGTTAGGGAGGGCTTCCCCATAGAAGAGGATTTGAGCTGATAGACTCCCCAGGAGTGAGTAGGCAAGGGGTCAGTGAACACAGGAGGGGGCAAAGCCATCCAGCAGAAGATGGCCAGGCGTGAGCCAAAGGTGACGTGCTGGCAGGAGGGAGGTATTGATGAATCACAATAAGTCCAGGGTAGCTGGGCTGAGAGCAAGGGGGACCCTAGCCTGAGATAAGCCAGGTCCAGCAATGCCTGGGGAACCACAGTAGGGACTTTGTTCTTTATCTAAAGAGCTACTGAGGATGCATTGAAGGCTTGGGGAGGAGCGTTAGGCTGAGGACACAGCACACAGGTCCCTCGGGTGGGATTTCCTACTTGAGTACCAGCCCCTACAGACCTCAATGCTTGGAAATGTGGATCCATGTGTGGTCAGTGCTGTCTGCTCTAGACATAATATGACCCGGCCTGAAATGGCTCAGGACATGGTTAGGGGAGGGGTCAGTAGGGAAAACTGGTCAGGAAAACAGCCGGGAGTAAGACCCGGCTGGTGTTAAAGGAGCACATGAAAGATTGGGGAGCGATAACCACGGAGGTCAGGCCTGAGTCCTGGCTACGGTGGGGGCAGCACCATGGAGGGTGGGCTGCTTTGGGGAAGAAAAGGCCCAGGTGGCTTCCGGGCAAAAGTGGCTGCGGAGAAAGGCACTGGTGGGAAGAGGGCGCTGCATGGAGTGTTCAGTTCCAGGAAGTGGATTCCGTAGAGGAAGGAGAAGAAGGCTGGTGGGACCAGGTCCCAACATGCTGTGCACCAGGCTGAGGAACCTGCCCATCGCCAGGGAGAGGTGAGAGCTAGTAGCCTCTGGAGGCCCCATGTGGGATCAAAGATGGCAACTCTGGGCTTCCCTGGTGGCGCAGTGGTTGAGAGTCCGCCTGCCAATGCAGGGCACACGGGTTCGTGCCCCGGTCCGGGAAGATCCCACATGCCACGGAGCGGCTGGGCCCGTGAGCCATGGCCGCTGGGCCTGCGCGTCCGGAGCCTGTGCTCCGCAACGGGAGAGGCCACAGCAGTGAGAGGCCCGCGTACCGCAAAAAAAAAAAAAAAAAGATGGCAACTCTGCAGGCAGCGTAGTGGAGGCTTGTGGTCGGCAGAATAATGGCCCCCAAAGATGCCCATGTCCTGATCCTCAGAGCCTGTGAATCTGTCACTTTGGATGGCAAAAGGGACTTTGCTGGTGTGATGAAGTTAAGGATACTGAGATGGGGAAGTGATCCTGGGTGATTTCGGTCCAATGTCATCACAGAGATCCTCATGAGACAGGCAGGAAGGTCAGAATCAGAGATTTGAAGACGCGGCGCTGCTGGCTTTGAAGATGGGGAAGATGCCACGCACCAAGAACTGGCAACTTCCAGAAAATGGAAAAGTCAAGGAGGTGGAATGTCCCCTAGAGCCTCCAAAAGGAACCAAGTCCTGCAACACCCTCTTTTGGTCCGATGGGACCCATTTCAGGCCTGTGACTGCTGGCAAGAGATGAGGGGTTGGAGGACATTGGGATGTGGGCAGTGGGGAAGGAGAAGAAGCCAGAGATGTGAAGAGCAGCCATGGGAGTGGGGGGCACCACTGGCCGTAGATAGTGAGAGAGGGAACCAGGATGGCCCACAGGTTTCTGGTGGGCAATGCTCATGCAGAGGGGAAACGGAAGAGAGAAAGAAACAGGAACTGGAGGAGAGGGTGATGTCTAAGGTTGGTGGCAATTCCTTTGGAATGGGATCCAACTAAGTTCTGCCCCAGATCGCCTTTGAGATGCTCTGAAGGTTGGGTGAGGGAGGAAGAGGACAGTGCCACGTGCTATGATTCAGCCTTGTGAAGGTACCAGCTATGGAAAGGCTGGGAGGCAAGGAGGCCGGGTTTAGGCCTGTGACACCAACCCTCTTCCCAGCGTCTCCTCGGATGGGACACTCCTGCTTGAGCATCTTCAAAGTCAGGGTAACACGTCCCTCAAACAAGGGTGGGTGGGTTCGGCTCAGCTGCTTTCAAAGCTCTTCCTTAGTCTCTGCCGAAGTCAGCTTCCTATTGATGTGTGTCTCGTTTTCCTCTCCCAAGCCCCTCTGATGCCTGTGCCTTATTTTCTCAGACAGCCCCACCCCTGGAAAATTGTGGGCAGGATCATGTACTACTCCCAGTGAAACAAGCCCACTGCCCTTCAGGCACTCACTCAATCCTTCCCCTCTTGTACAGGTGACAAGACCTCCCTGACCTCCGACTGATGGCTTTACTGTACCTATCCTCCAGTTAGCTTTTTTTTTTAACTGCACCCACTCCCAACTCTGAACTGATCAAACACCTGAGGCATAAGGGAACAAAGCCAAGAAGCCCAGAGCTCCCATCTCCCTCGTTCGAAACTCTGACCCCCTTGTAATGCAGCCTCAAATACCATTAGCTTTTTATGAACTGTCATGTCATCCAATGGACCTATATTGAATAAGATCCCCAAGGCACTTCCCTCACGTGCTTCTACAAAGCTGAGTCACCCCATCCTGACCTTGCACTTTGGTTATTTGAACCAATGCATGAGACACAGCATTTATCTAGGTTCCACAGTGTAAAGGGTTTTGTGGTTGTGGTTCTGTCTTCCCCACTGGGTTCAGCCTCCTCCAGAGCAGTGGTTCTATCTTGTGCACATCAGAAACACTAGGACCTGCCATAAAAAGTTATAGCCAATGGGAAAGGGGAG